>NC_137892.1:62899360-63266860 GCF_963455335.1 Martes martes
GGTCCTGGGATCGAGCCCCACATCGGGGCTCCCTGCTCAGCGGAGAGCCTGCTTCTCTCTCTCCCTCTGCCTGCCGCTCTGCTTGCTTGTGCTCTCTTCTCTAGCTCTCTGTCAAATAAATAAATAAAATATTTAAAAAAAAAAAAAAAGAAGACGACACCAAAACAAGGCAACTATTTACTGCAGTAATGGCAGTCGTACAAAAAAAAAAAAAAGTCCAGTTGTAAATACTATTTACATAGCAGTAAACAAGGAACTTCAAATATCAACCTAACCTAAAATTATCTTACATGTAATGGAAGGACTGTAGAGAGACAGGGTAAATATAGGAGGGTGAAAGGGGGACCATACAAGCTATGGAAAAGTTGAAATATCATTATGAACAGTAGGAAATGAGTGCAGGACACCAGAAACTTACAAATCAAGAAGCGGAAATTCATTTCCAACATGACAGAGGGACAAAGTCAACAAATTCTTTCCTCAAAAAGTTAAAATTTTAAAAAGCTGGATAAAACAAAAAACCATTTCAATACCCTGACATATAACTGAGAAACAGTTTTATTCTGGTTAAGAACAGCATGAGTCTGTAGCATTTTCACTGGAACTGTTCCCTTCCCTATACTATGCTGGGATGACATTTCAACCACGATAAGGTAAGGCATGAAAATCAGCACCTTCACTGCAGCTGTCAGAAGGGATTCGTAAAACTAAATAGGACTTATCCCACAAATGCAAGGTTGGTTTAATATCTAATAATCAATCAATGTAATGTACCATATTAATAAAGGAATAAATGACATGATTATCTCAACAGACACAGAAAAAGCATCTAGAAAAATACACTATCATTCATGATTAAAAACTCTTAACAAGGTACAAATAAAGGAGAGGTTCCTCAAACCAATAAAAGGCAATTATAAAAACTCTAGAACCATATCATACTTAATGATGAATGCTCTCCCCCTAAAAAGGGGAACAAAGCATACCTTTCAACTTTCTACTTCTGCTCCCATTTTACTAGAAGTATAATCAACAAAAAGAAGGAAAGAAAGCTACATTGATCACAGACATCCAGTTAGGAAATTAAAACACAAAACCTTTTATCTGCATAAGACATAATCCTACATATGGAGAAAATCTCAAGACTACACTTGATGAAGGAGTTCAGCAATGCAGAAGAACATAAGGTCAATACATAAAGTCCCATTGTATTTCCAAACTGCATATGACAAACAATCTTAAGAAAATAATTTCACTCAGAATGACATAAAAAAGATAAAGGACTTAGGAATAAATTCAACAAAGTAAGTTTAAAATTTGCATAATTAAAACTTAAGAACAATGCTGAAAGAAATTAGAAGTATCTAAATAAATGGAGAAATATCGCATATTCATGGATCACAAAACTCAATATAGTTAAGATGTCAGTTCTCCCCCCAAAGAGGCTTACAAATTTAACTCAAGCCCTATCAAAATCCCAAGGGGCATATTTATCTTTTAGCAAAATAGAGAAATTGATTATAAAATTTAAATGAAGTCAAAGAATCTTTAAATAGCCAAAATAATCCTGTGTTCATCAGGGATATTGGTCTCTAATTTTCTTGTAATATATTTATCTGATTTTGGTATCAGAATAATGTTGGCCTCATAAAGTGAATTTGAAAGTGTTTCCTTCTCTCTCTCTCTTTTTTTTTTTTTTTTAGAAGAGTTTGGTACTTTTTGAAAGGATTGGTATTAATTCTTCTTTAAATGTTAGAATTCGCTAGTAGAGCCACATGGTCCTAGAGTTACGTTTGTTGGGAGGTTTTCGATGACTGATTTATCTTCTTGTGAGTAATGGGTCTGTTCAGATTTTCTGTGTGTTCATGATTCAGATTTGGTAGTTGGTATGTTTCAGGAATTTATTTCTTCTGTTACCTAATTCGTTGGGAGTAGAATCTTATATACTGAATTCTTAATTTTGTTAGTTTTTCTCAATTTTATCATGTATACTAGAACACTTTAAAAAATATTCTCTAGTGAAATTCTGTTGATGCGTTTGTGTGCACATTTTGTATCAAGATCACTCTGCGGGTCTGTTTGATTTTTTTAAGTAAATTTATAGAGTTGTGCAATCGTCACCATAATCAGTTTAGAACTTTTTTTCAATCACCCTAAAAATCTTCCTGGATCTCATTTGCAATCAGTCCCATTACCACTTCTTAGCCCCAGGTAACTACCGATATGTTGTATATCTCTCACATTTCTGTTTTCTGGACAGTTTATGGAAATGGAATTAGAATATGTAGTCTTTTGCTGTATTCTTTTACTTAGAATAATGTTTTTGAGGCTCATCCAGTTTGTAAAATGTTTAAATAATTTATTTTTAATTGCTTAATAATAAAAAATAGCAAACCAGAGCACCTGGGTGGCTTAGTTGGTTAAGTGTCTGCCTTCGGCTCCAGTCATGATCCCAGGGTCTTAGGATCAAGTCCCACTTCGGGCTTCCTGCTCAGCAGGGAGTTTGCTTCTCCCTCTACCCTGTCCCCACTTGTGCTCTCTCTCCCCATCTCGCAGAAATAAATAAAATCTTTAAAAAAAAATGACAAACCAAATTCAACTATACATGAAAAGGATCATATACCATGATCAAGTGGGATTTAGTCCAAGGATGAAGGGATGGTTTGACATCCACATATCAAAGTGATAAACCATGTTAACAAAATGAAAGACAAAAATCATATGATCATCTCGATACAGAAAAAGTATTTCACAAAATTCAACACACATTTATTATTAAAAATCTGAACAAAGAGGTGCCTGGGTGGTGGTGCAATTAGTTAAGCATCTGACTCTTGGTTTCAGCTCAGGTCATGATCTCAGGGTCTTGAAATCAAGCACCACATTGTACTCTGTGTGGAGTCTAATTGAGACTCTCTGTCCCTCTCCCTCTGCCCCTCCCACCCCCAAAATAAATAAATAAATCTTCAAGAAAAAAGTTCCCAACAAAGTGGGTATAGAAGGAATATACCTCAACATAATAAAAGTTATATATGATAAGCCCATAGCTAACATAATATTCAGTGGTGAAAAGCTGAAAGCTTTTCTTCTAACAAGACAAGGATGCCCATTCTCACCACTTTCACTCGACACAGTACTAGAAATCATAGAGGCATCCACAACAGAAGGAAGAAATAAAATTATCATTATTTGCAGATGACATGATTTTTTATACAGAAAACTCTACAGACTCCACTGAAAACCTGTCAGAACTAAAAAATTCAGTAAAGTTACAGGATACTAAATCAATACACAAAAATCTTTTGTTTTTCTACATTTACAACAAACTATCAGACAGAGAAATTAAAAAAATAATCTTATTTGCAGCTGCATAAAGAAGAGTAAAATACCTAGGAATAAATTTAACTTAGGAAGTGAAAGACCCTTACACTGAAAACTGTAAGACACTGATTAAAGAAACTGAAGACACATAAAACTGAAAACACAAATAAATGGCAAGATACATCATGCTTGTAGATTGGAAAAATACTGTCAAAATGTCCACACTCCTCAAAGCAATCTACAGATTCAAAAAAATCCCTATCAAAATTCCAATGGTATTTTTCACAGAAATAGAACAATCCTAAGATTTGTATGGAACTACAAAAGACCTTAGCAGTTTTGAGAAAGAAGGGCCAAACTGGAGGCATCACAATTCCTGATTTCAAACTATTATTACAAAGCTACAGTAATCCAAACAGTATGGTCATGGCATACAAACACAAGATTAATATAAGATTAATTTGACAGAATTAATAGATTAATTAATTAATTAATTAACAGAACATAGATTAACTGAACAGAACAGAGAGCCCAAAAACAAACCCATATATATTTGGTCAATTAATGTACCACACAAAGGAGCCAAATATATACAATGGAGTAAAAGAGTCTCTTCAATAAATTATATTGAGAAAACTGGGCAGCCACATGCAAAAGAATAGAAATTAGACCACTATCTTACATCATACACAAAAACTAACTGACAATGGATTTAAGACTTGAATGAAACACCTGAAACCATACAACTCATAGAAGAAAACACACGTGGTAAGCCCCCTGACATCATTCTTGGCACTATTTGGATTTGACGCTAAAAGCAAAAGTGACAAAAGCAAAAACCAACAAGTGGGACTACAACAAATAAAAAGCTTTGGCTTAGCAAGGAAAACCATCAAACAAATGAAAAGGCAACCTACTGGATGGAAGAAAATATCTGCAAATAATTTATCTTGCAAAAGATTAATATCCAATATATAAAAAAAACTGATACAACTCAGCAGCAAAACAAACAAACAAACAAAAAAAAACAATTAAAAAAATAATGGGCATAAGATCTGAAGAGACAAGGGCTCCTGGGTGGCTCAGTGGTTTAAGCAGCTGCCTTTGGCTCAGGTCATGATCCCAGGGTCCTGGGATGCAGCCTCATGTGGGCGTACCTGCTCAGCGGGGAGCCTGCTTCTCCCTCTTCCTCTGTCGCTCCCCCTGCTTGTGTTCTCTCATGTACCCTCTCTCTCTCCCTCTCTGTCAAACAAATGATAAAATCTTAAGAAATCTAAATAAACATTTTTCCAAAGACAGAAAGATGACCAACAGATAGATGAAAAGGTGCTCAAAATCACTAATCATCAGGGAAATGCGAAACAAAGCCACAATCATTTATCACCTCTCACCTGTTAAAATGGCTATTATCAAAAAGATAAGAAATAACAAGGGTTGACAAGGATAAAAACCTGTGCACTGTTGGTGGAAATGTAAATTGATACAGCCCCTATCGCTAACAGCATGGAGGTTCCTCAACAAATTAAAAATATAACTACCATATGATTTAGCAAATCCATTTCAGGCCATTTATCCAAAGATAACACAATCATATCTCAAAGAAACATCTGTAATCCTATGTTCACTGCAGCATTAATCACATAGCCAAGGTGTGGAAACAATCTAAATGTCCACTGATGACAAGAATGGTTTATATATAATAGAGTACCATTCAGCCTTAGAGGGAAATTCTGCCATGTGGGACTATATGCATGAACTGGAGAGCATCATGCTAAATGGAATAAGCCAGATAGAGAAGGAGAAATAATGGTATCACTTATATGGGGATCTAAAAAAAAAAAAAAAAAAAAAAAAGTAAAGTTGAACTCACAGAAACAGTAGAATAGTGGTTGCCAAGAGTTGGGGGAAATGGACAAATGTTGATTAAAAGGTATGAACTTCTAGGGGTGCTTGGGTGGCTCAATGGGTTAAGCCTCTGCCTTTGGCTCAGGTCATGATCTCAGGGTCCTGGGATCGAGCCCCGCATTGCGCTCTCTGCTCAGTGGGGAGCCTGCTTGCCCCCCTCTCTCTCTGCCTGCCTCTCTGCCTACTTGTGATCTCTCTGTCAAATAAATAAATAAAATTGTTTAAAAAAACCCTTTAGGGCGCCTGGGTGGCTCAGTGGGTTGAAGCCTCTGCCTTTGGCTCAAGTCATGATCTCTGGGTCCTGGGATCGAGCCCCGCATCAGGCTGTCTGCTCTGCAGGGAGCCTGCTTCCCTTCCTCACTCTCTGCCTACTTGTGATCTCCGTCTGTCAAATGGATAAATAAAGTCTTTTAAAAAAAAAAAGTCTTAAAAAAATCCTTTAAAAAAAAGTATGACCTTTTATTACAAAATCAGGAAGTTCTGAGGTTCTGATGTAGAGTATAATGACTATAATTGATAATACTGTACTATATAATTGAAATTTGCTAATAGGATAGATCTTAAAGAGTTCTCAACACCAAAAGAAAAAGGTAAGTATGTGAGGTGATGGATGTGTTAACCCAAATGTGGGAATTCTCTCATGTGCATGACTAGAAAATCATTACATTAAAAAAAAATCATCATATTAAACAATTTAACGTATTTTAACTTTGCCAATTAGACCTCAATAATGCTAAAAAAAATGAAGGTGAAATGAATATATTTTGAAAAAAAAAAAATCTGAGAGAATTCGGTGCCAGCAGACCTATATAAAAACAAATGAACCACAGGGGCACTTCGGTGGCTCAGCTGGTTAAGTGACTGACTCCTGATTTCAGCTCAGGTCATGATCTCAGGGTTGTGGAATTGAGCCCTGAGTCAGACTCTGAGCTCAGCAGGGAATCTGCTGGAGACTCTCTCCCTCGGCTCCTCCTGTTCACACTTAAGCTCACTCTAATAAATCTTAAAAATAAAAAAAAAAAAAAAGAAAGAAAAAGGAAAAAAAAACCACAGGGAAATAAAGTAAAATGTATTTAAAAAGTAGAACTTATTGATCCAAAAGGCAAAGAAAAAGGTACATAACAGGTATGTTTTATACAGTAAGTAGTGCATATAAATAGAAGGTAGAACTCTGGGAAACAGTGTGGAGTTTCCGCAGAAAGTTGTAAAGAGAGCCATCATACAAGCCAGCAATTGCTGGGTATTTACCCCAAAGATACAAACATGGTGATCAAAAGGGGCACCTGTACCCCAATGTCCACACGGCCAAACCAGGGAAAGAGCCCAGATGTCCATCAACAGATGAATGGGTAAAGAAGATGTGGTATACATACAACGGAAAACTATGCAGCCGTCAAAAAATGAAATCTTGCCATTTGCAATGACGTGGATGGTACCAGAGGGTATTAGGCTAAGCAAAATAAGTCAATCAGAGAAAGACAACTATCATGTGATCTCAATCATATGTGGAATTTAAGAAACAAAACAGAAGATCATAGGGGAAGAGAGGAAAAAATAAAACAAAACCAAACCAGAGAGGGAGACGAACCATAAGAGATACTTAATCCTAGGAAACAAACCAAGGGATGCCAGAGCAGAGGGAAGTGGGGGGATGGGGTAACTGGGTGATAGGCATTAAGGAGGGTACGTGATATAATGAACACTGGTTATTATATAAGACTGATGAATCACTGACCTCTACCTCTAAAACCAATAATACATTATATGTTAATTAACTTAAATTTAAAAAATAAATTCAATAACAAAAAAATTAAGGTACCCTCTGGATGATTCAAGAAAAGGGGCACTAAGAAATTTTCTGGGGTGATGGTAATAATGCATTATATATTGATAGAGTTTGTGAATACAGATTTTACACTAAAAAAAAAACACACAAGAACAAATCAAAACTGTAAACAAATAGCTCTAGTTACTGATGTCAATTTACCTTATAAAGCATCTATATGTTAGGGATAGAATTGAGACAGTGTATATATGGTGTTTGACGTTAAATTCTTTCAACTTTGCTATTCTTTTGAAACTTTTCATAATTAAATATAATTATTCCTCTTCAAAAAAAATAGAAGGCAGATACAAATCCATATAAATAAGTAATTATATTAATTATAGACAAAAAACCTCCAATTAAAAGACTAGATTATCATACTGGGTTTTTTAGTGTTTATTTTTATCTCCCAACAAAGGATATATATACATCCTAGCATAAATTATGATTTCCTCTAGCTCAGACTGAGGCACCAGAGGACAATGAAGTAAAAGCAGCAAAAGATGACTTATAACAAGTAACATTTTAATGGACTAAAAGTAAATAATAAAACCTAACACAAAACCAAAACATTAATTCCAGCTATCATTGACAACCTATAAAACATAGTATTTTGCATATATTATCTCTAATCCTTTTATCAACTCTGCAAATATTATTCCCTATTTACATTCAACAAACTGAGGCAGTAGTTTTTTCTGCATTTTCCTAGGAGCTCAACACATTTACGGAGAGAAGCCAGGATTCTTACCCGTTTTCAGACTATTTCCAATAAACACTGTCTCAATAATAATGACTTAATATCTTAAAGTATTTACATAATGCTTAGTCATTTGTGGAAGCACAAAATTAAGATCAAAGTTATAATATTTTTAAAATATGTAAGTGACAACATAACAAGTGCAGACTTAATTTTGACAGCTATTAAACTTAACTTTTATTTATTTATTTATTTAATTTTAAAAAAATATTTATTTATTTGACAGAGAGAGAGCAGGAACACAAGCAGGGGAGTGGGAGAGGGCGAGGGGGGCTTCCTGCTGAGCAGGGAGCCTGATGTGGGGCTCGATCCCAGGACCCAAGCCGAAGGCAGACGCCCAACGACTGAGCCACCCAGGTGCCCCTAAACTTAACTTTTAAAAACACATATATCTAAAACTTCTCTACATGGTCCTTCAGATTCTGGTGGAGGGATAACCTTATGAAGGACAAAGTCATGTAAGTATAACAGTAAAACCAGTTTCTTGGTGGAAAACTAAGATAACTCATACAGAACAGTATTTTACACAGTCTGAAAACCATCTTTTTTTTTAATAAATACATGCATTTTTTTAAAGATTTTATTTATTTATTTGACACACAGAGAAATCACAAGTAGGCAGAGAGGCAGGCAGAGAGGGGGGGAAGCAGGCTCTCCACTGAGTAGAGAGCCCGATGCGGGACTTGATCCCAGGACCCTGAGATCATGACCTGAGTTGAAGGCAGAGGCTTAACCTACTGAGCCACCCAGGTGCCCTGAAAACCATCTTTTTCATGAATATTGTGATATTTCAATGCTGCCAATAAAAGCAGGGTTTTCTTCCCCTGATTTCAGAGAAAAATATTTACTAAAAACTGAAATCCTCAAAAAGGTAAGGCAAGAAGACTAATTTGAAGGTAGCTGATCTTCTATCTTGAAATAGAACACAAGGTATGTCACCAATATTATATTCCTTTGGAATTCAAATATTCTGGGTGTGTCTGAATATCACCCAATTTTTATATATAAATTTTATGAGCCAAAGCTTCAGAAATGCCTACTTTCAAATCAGTTATATATTATACATTTCTAAGGGCAAGTACCATGTCTCCCTTGTATCTCCAGCTTAGTATATGGTCATTGTTCAATGAATGATTCATTTAACCTTAGGATACTTCATGACTGTAAAGCAGTTGGAAAATGTAAGTTATTTATCCTAATATTAATATTACCCTGAAAGAATCCAGTGAACTCAATAACGAGCATGCAAATACTTCAACAGAAACTTAGATGACACTGGAAAGCCAACTTCTCATTCATAACTAAAAAATGATTATTGCTAGTCTACCTTTATTAAATTTTAAAATTGTGTGTAATTATTATGATGTGTTATATGTGATTACTACATATAATCACTTAAATGTAGATTTAAGTTTTCCACTGGGCTTTAAAAGTATTACCAAACACTTAAATTCAATCTAAAGGCATTTTATAATTCAGTTAAAACAATTATATTTTTCTTCTCAGATTAGAGTTAATATAAAAATAGGTTTACTCAGACATCATATTATTAAGCAAATTACAACAAATTCATGATAACAAAGTAAATTGTTAAACTTTAAAAAGGAATTTCTTGAGATACTGAATTCATTTATTTTTACTCTGAGTTGAAAGGCCAAAGAGATAAACCACATATGGCAATTAAAAATACAACTCCAAATGACTAAGGTACATTTCCATTGCATTCTAGAAATAAAGGCTTCCTGATATATCCTCTAGTTATTTTTAGCACTCTACCACAAAGCTAACAACTACTCCAGAAATTTGAAATTACCACCATCTATAAGAAAAAAATAAATTCACTGAACGAAAAGAGGAAAAATCTCATCACATTCTCAAACTAAAAGAGGAAAAACCTAATCACATTCTCAAATCACATTTGCAATGACTAGTTTATTCTAAAATCAATCCAGCCAAATTTTTCTAACTGCTTACCATTCTTTTTCTTTTTCTTTTTTTGGGGTGGGGGGACAGAGGGAGAAGGAGAGAGAAAATCTCAAGGAAGCTCCCTAACCACAGTGTGAGCTGTGAGCTGGAGGCAGGGCTTGATCTCAAAACCCTGAGATCATGATCTGAGCCAAAATTAAGAGTCGGACGCTTAAACAACTGAGCCACCCAGGTGCACCTTATTGCTTACTAGTCTTTTCTTCACTTCTAGGGGGATACCTGGAGAAATAAAATTCAGGAAATATTTATTTATTTATTTATTTATTTATTTAAAGATTTTATTTATTAGACAGAGATCACAAGTAGGCAGACAGGCAGAGAGAGAAAGAGAATGGAGGAAGCAGGCTCCCCGCCGAGCAGAGAGCCCGATGTGGGGCTCGATCCCAGGACCCCGAGATCATGACCTGAGCCGAAGGCACTGAGCCAACCCACTGAGCCACCCAGGTGCCCCAAATTCAGGAAATATTTAAATAATCTTATGGCAGAAGAGCCAAATACACCATTAGCTAGAGAAGAGTAAAATTTGAAAACTGTGAGGGGCACCTAGGTGGCTATTTCTCTCCCTCTGCTTGTGCACTGTTGCTCTAAAATGAATAAGGAAGGGGGGAGCCTGGGTGGCTCAGTGGGTTAAAGCCACTGCCTTCAGCTCAGGTCATGATCCCAGTGTCCTGGGATCGAGCCCCACATCGGGCTCTCTGCTCCATGCGGAGCCTGCTTCCTCCTTTCTCTCTGCCTGCCTCTCTGCCTACTTGTGATCTCTGCCTGTCAAATAAATAAAATCTTAAAAAAAAAAAAAAAAAAAAAAAGTAAGGAAGGGGCACCTGGGTGGCTCAGTCGGTTAAGCGTCTGCTTTTGGCTCAGGTCATGATCCCAGGGTCCTGGGATCCAGCCCCGCTTCGGGCTCCCTGCTTGTGGGGAAGCCTGATTCTCCCTCTCCCTCCCCACTGCTTGTGTTCCCTCTCTCGCTGTGCCTCTATCAAATAAATAGTTTTAAAATTAATAGATAAAATAAGTAAGGTAATCTTAAAACAAGAAAACCTGAAACTTTTAAAAAGCATACTAGCTTCACGCCAGAGTCTGATTTATAAAAACTAAATATCTACTTTAAAAAGCAACTTCTCTCAGGAAACCTGTGAACCTGGCCTAAAAAGGTTTTAGCTACCCATTTTCTACTGACTTACATAGTATGTTCAGATGCTTGTTTTCATTTCTTAATCACCAGTCTTGAAACAAAATATGAAACACTTGCATATCCTGACTCTGCCCTTTCTCAAAGGCAGTAATCCCTATCAAAACTGATCTAAAATAAAGCATTTATGTGAATAAATGCTATTTAAAGCCCTATATTTAATATCAAGAATCACAGGCAATGTATCTATGTTTGAGATTTTCACATTTAAAGGAAAAAGCTGTCATCAATACAGGTTTAACAAGCTACCAGATACAGCAGGAAAGACAGGCTCAGAAATATGTGGCAATGTGGATAAAAGAAATGCCAAAGTTACATACTGAGAAGGTACAGTAATGATGTAACATACTTTAATTTCAACTTTCCCCATTAAATATTATTCCTCTCAGTTCTGCTCTGAACAGGGAAACCCAGAAAATTAATCATTTGTGATAAATTCTAAAGGACTGAGATGCAGCTAAGCACTTAACCTACAGATTAATAATGACAGAAGTAAAAATGTTCCACAAAGCATTTTTATTTCAACTGGCAAAGAAAGGAAATAAAAGGAACCAAGTGACTTCAAGTAATAAAAAGCAGAAAGCTAGCTTTTTTAGTGGTTTGTTTTGGCTACATTAGTTATAGAAGGTTTAAAATCAGGTCATTAGTCTTACGTCACTATTTTTTTTTTAAGATTTAATTATTTGAAGAGAGAGTATGTGAGAGCAATAGAGAATGCACACACACAGGCGCGCGTGCACACACACACACACCCCCACAAGTGGTGGAGGGGGAGGAGGAGGTACAAAGAGAGATGCAAGATCCCCACTGAGCAGGTAGCCCAATGTGGGGCTAGATCCCAGGATCTCAAGATCATGACCTGAGCTGAGGGCAGACGCTTATCCATTTAACCAGCTGAGCCACCCAGGCGCCTCCTCTCGTCACTTTTAAAGTCTCAAGAACAACCCCATTCCTACCCATGAGCATCATTACAAATATATTAGTAACATGATGGAAGCAGGCAGGCAGAAGCCAAAGCCAGATGTCAAAAAATTTAAAAACCTTGTACACCAGGCTTAGATGACAAGGAAAAGAGCACCAGTAACTGTCTTCCTAGATCATGGAAAGAGTAAATAGGTCCTTTTTATTCCTCTCCAACCCACGTCCAAAGGGGACACCTCTTCCCCATTCCTTGATAACTAATCTCCATATTGAAAGATTCTTCCCTCCTTCCATCCATTTTCTTGCCTTCATTACAATTTTAACCAATTTAGTTTTCTGTTGAATGACCACTTTTCTCCCCCAATTCCCTCACCTTTGCTTCTGGGTTTTTGTTTTTTTTTCATCTGTTTACATATCTGGGTTCCTAATTCCACGAAGAAGGAATACACACTGTGATTAACCAAAGAAATTCTATGTTGAAATAGAAAAAAAACAAAGAACAAAAAACAAAAAAACCTGAATGTGGCCCTCTAATTTCCCCAATATAATATCTGCACAATACATACCTATTTCCTAGTAATGCTGCCCCTCACTCATGAGAGCTGAAAAAGGTTCATTACTCATAAACAAGTTTACTCAAAAATAAGTTGATAAATGATCGAATATATGGACTCATAGAGAACTATTATCTAAATCAGCACCTTCCAACATTTACTTAAAACAATAGTCCAACAAGGTGTTCCACAAAAAAATGGTTTCATAGTCAAATCACAAATCACATGAGGCTCTTAAAAGAATCTAAGCAATCCTGAATTGAAGAAATTTAAATTTATTGTCCAGCTTTTTCCAAACTTTGCTAATGAGTCCCTTTTTCGGCAACATTTATTAATACCTCATAGAACATGCATTTAGGAGATATTAATCCTAACCACTAATTAAAATATATCGTGCAAAATATCATCTTATAATCTTAATGGTTCTCAAATGCGAGACCATTTGAAGAGCCAAAAATGAATTTACACAGAAAATAATTACCTTGCTAGGTGAGAGTGACTCACTTTAAATATCATAGGTCTATTGATCTTACCTAGGTTCATTTAAGAATTAGACTGTAATCACCATTTGTGATTTTTTTGTTTGAAAGGGGAATGAAGAGCAAAATTTTCCTTAATGTCAAGTGTATCATACGAAATGGAATATTTATTCTACAAATATTAAGATATAAGACTACTGTCATTTCTCTCTTTTCATGTTTGATCCCTCTCAAGTGGGAGAAAAGAATGAGATTTTGTGACTCACAAAATCTAATTACTACAAAGACATGTTACATATGAATTTATCAGAATGTATGCTACACAGTAACAAAAAATTTTAGTAAAAATGTATCAATTTCCCCCTTAAGGTTAATTACCAATTATTTACTTCAAAGGTTTTAAAGAGTATATTTCAAAGTACACACATTTTACCTGAAAGCTCCGTAAAGTGGTCTGTACCAACAGACAAATGAACAAGGAGTAAAAAGCAAGAACCACAGGATACTCAATCCAAAATCAACCCCTCTTGAAGCATCAACACAAAACCAAGCCAAGCATCCGAAGATATTTAGAAAGAGTGTTACAGCGTGGACTGTGGAATCAAAAAACAAAATAGAAATGTTTACATTCAAGTTATGAATTCATTCAACAAAAATTGTAAATGAAAAAATTCTTCCTTAGAGCAAATGTATTCTACCCCTTGCTTCCAGCTAGTATCTTTCAAAAAACATTGCTGTTTCTTACACATTTGGTTTGAAAACAGTATATACAGGAAAATGAGTCCTAACTTATGCAGTGTTTAGCAACAATTCGTTTGGTCCTCTCCTAATGGGCCATTACCAGAGAAGCAGTGCCTTAAGGGATTCCTCCTTGAAAAGAAAATACTTGATGTGGCCCCTGATTCAAGGCCCTGCCAAGGAAAAGAACCAGGACTTGGGAGGAAAAAGAGCCTACACACTGAATTACATTTTTACAGAGTAGCTGCTGACTCCTCCCAGAGTGGACTATACAAGGAGGAGAAAACTGGAGAAGTGCTCTATGCAATCTCATTGTAACATTTTTAAGCGATTAATTAGAATCATTGAACTAAAAATACTAATACAGTAGCAGTTTCAGGGACTACATATTCACTCTCTCAGGATTATTCATCCTCATAGGGTTATCATTTTTTAAAGTGCTGGGATAAATACAGTGTTTTGGAAGAGGATCAAACTTACTTTTAAAGAAAGAAAATAATGCATTTCAGCTGCTGTGGCAGAACTTTCTTTTAATTAATGCACACAGTTAATGGAAAACTCTTCATATGTTGTTAATAATTACATATCCAGAAAGACCTAAAACAAAAAATCTGAGGACCATTTAACTATACTTTGATCCTAAAGAACTACACTTACTCATTATAATTAATAACCTTTTTAAAGGATTTTTTAAAAATTTATTCGCAGGCTGAATTAAAAGAAATAAATTCTTTTCAAAAGTTAAAATAATGTTCGATGTAAATACAAGAAAAATAGACCAACAAACTCCTACTTGAATTAAAAATAAATGAAAAACCTAGCAAATCCAAATACAAAAATCCCAACTTACATTAGAAACTTTAAAATCTTTTCAACTGATAAAATAAAACTAGTAATTAACAAAACAAGATGAAGACATACATTATAGGGTACCTCTAAATTTGGTTTAACGACTAGCTAAATACACAAACTCTAGAGAGTAAGAGAAAGGGCACCAGAGGAAGAATGAAAACACATGGGTTATAGAAATGTACTATTGAGCTAATCAACCTCTACATTTCAATTTTTCAGCTATAAAAATACAGGAGCTCTTCCACGTTTAAAACTTCATTCCATTATATTACACAAAGAAGACTCTTCCTTATTAAATTTATTTAGAATTAGGGTTTCTAACTTTCACGAAAGCCAGTTTACTAATAAATTTACTCACGATCTTTTGCCTCAGAATAAAAGTAGTTTTTGTCAATGGCTTAAAAACAGATTTCAAAAGACCGTAAAATAGAAATTAGTTTTTAACGTTAAATGGGATCCAACTGCCTGAAAAAGTTTTATGTATTCACAACATTGTACTTCAAACTTCAACCTTAAGAGAATTTTTAAAGGTTTATCTCCTAATTTGCCTAAAGAAAGAAAGAAAAATATGGATATGTGTATTAAGGTTCATTAAAAATTCCTCCAATTGATAAAAATATCAATTTAATTTTGTGTAATCTATTAAAATTCCTTTCTAAATGTTGTCATAGTAACCAAAAACCATGATCAATAAGTAATTTATTTGTACCCCAAAGAAAAGTATAATGTCCTGGCCTACTTACTAAACTATCAGTCCACTTACGCACAGATCTAAAAATACACAGAAAGGCAAGGTAATGTGAAACACATGATTCTCTGTTACTAATATCAATCCCATTCCAATCTACTTGGATTGGATTCCAGGTGTACATATAACACTGAAGAAATTTTTAGGGCATTTTGTTTACATGATGTGTAAGTTGAATGACTCAACTTCACAGGAAATTTCCATTTGCTTTATTAAGCACTCGAATCTGTTATTAGTGGACCTAAATTTGCAATTATCACTATAATATTCTTCTTGATAAGCTCTGCATTACAACACAGACACCTAACATAAACAGATTTTAAATAGTATAATTATCTTCTTCACTAATTCACCTTTAAATGACTTGGTTTTTTTTAAATTCAAGAATATACTCAAAGAGGTTAAGATTCATTTGACAGTTGATAGTTCTAATTGCTTCAGTTCCTTTACAGAGTAAATTATTTATTTCAAGTAAGGTACCTTTGAAAGTATATCTTCATCTTATTTGGGATTAAAGCACAAATTACTTCTTCATTTTGGTACTCTGTAAATTGTACAAAGTGGAAATCTAGACTCTGGGCTCTGGAGCCAAGCTATCCAACTACAATCCTAATTGTTGTGTAGTCTTGAACAAGTTACTCCAATTCACTAAGCTTTGGTTTCCGTATCTTGGGGAATATAGTACCTGCTCATAGTGTAGTCAGGAGTTAATAACATCATGTATATAAAGTGATTAGTACTGTGCCTGGCACAAATAAATCCTCAATAAATGTTCTCTTTCATCATAATTATTACTACAGGGTGAAAGCACTCATCAACTCTGAAATCATTAACAGGTTGACACTTCCTGAAAATAACTTATTAAAACAATCTCCATTCTATGAAATTTAGAAACATCACTGAGCTAGAACTAGATCTTACCTTATTCCAGGTAATGTTTCTTTAAATAATGAGACCTCTTTAAATACTTTAAATCTGTCAATGCAACAGGATTAAGAAAAACTATATTCTAAAAACCTTAGAAAGCTATATATTTCTAAAACAAAACAGACCTATTTTGAAACAACTAGCAATAGTAAAGTAGCCATTCAGTTAAAATTAATTACCTTTCCCAATCAATCTTTATTTACTCAATTCCTTGTAGAATTTTCTTCCAACCCCTATCTCTCCCAAACAAAGCCTGTTTTTCCACTAGGTCAAAGGACTTATACTTAAAATGCTAGGCCAGGTCTGCCCAATAAGAAATAATTACTATATATATGCACATATTATATATTGATTAAATAAAATATATGGCTTGTTTACATGTACAAATATAAAATCAAAACCTTTAGTGTTAAAAATATACAATACTGGGGGGAGGCGGGGAGGGAGAGGGAGGTGGGGTTATGGACATTGGGGAGGGTATGTGCTACGGTGAGTGCTGTGAAGTGTGTAAACCTGGCGATTCACAGACCTGTACCCCTGGGGATAAAAATACATTATATGTTTATTAAAAAATCAAAATATATATATATATAATACTACCTACACTGGAGATTTAGCAAGATACTAGATCAACAACAAAATCTCAAAGAAAAACTAAAAGTTAAGAATGTACTATCCATAAGAAATCACTACTCATATTCTAAAGTAGCTTCACATATGTGAAGAATGCTCCGAAAAAATTTTGAGGAAAATAGTCTATTTAGGAGGGGGAAAAAACGGCTCCCCAAATATACAGTAACACATATAAATTTCCTCCATCAAGAACGCACACTACAAATTTTCTTCATTACCCAGCAGTTACGTAGGTGAGAAGTCATGACAGCTACACCTCTCCTACTAACATAATAACATTAAAAGGGGCTAAGACTACTGTTTGGAATAAAAGTGAAAGACAGTAAGCTGGAATTCTGTGTACATAGAACAAACTGTTAAAGAGCTTTACATTTTATTTTAGTTATTACATGAGTTGTAATTATACTCAAAACAATGCAAGCACCACAGCCTAAATATATGTCCTAATGTTCTATTTAGTAAAATATCCTACATTAACTAGGTACTTCCAAAAATAAAGGTACTTATCAACCACTTGAAAATGAAAAGTAAATTGTGCTCAAAGCTCTAAGAAAATTATAATACTATTTTATGGCCCTTTTAAAAAGTCATAATGCTTTAAAGAATTTTTAAGCAGCCTTCATTGCATAAAAATAGAATAATTTTTTCAAAACAAATATAACCTAGATAATATTTTACGACTATTCCTTTTCCTCAAAAAATACTATATATGTGACAAAGAAGTCCTTTCCTCAAGAATGCCAGGTCTCATATATGCTTTCCTCAGTTTAGATTGTCACATAGTTTAATTCTGCAATACCTAAATATGTTTCACTCTGAAAATTAAGAGCATACAAAAAAACCCATTTGTGATACTATCCTTAATATCTGAATTCCAAAAAGGGTGGTTTTTGACAATAAAACATACACTCTTGAATATACAATTTATTTTATACTTACACATCCACAAGTAGTACATAATCTTTACTGTCTTCTGGAATTCTACAGGAATGTCTACAGAAAAATCCTGATAAAAACAAGGTCCCACAGGAAAATTGCCAGGGAGAGGTGGCCAATTATTTTTTCTTCCTGCAAATTAAAAAAAATTATATTAGGACCAATATGGGCTATTCTTATTTTTGGTTTCATTATAAAGAACATTATTTGTTCTTTTAATAGATGTTTTATATATTGAATGCTGTATCTCTACATTCCTATATTTGTACAGCTTGAAAGCCAAGCTCTGCATTTTTAAAAATTTTCCTGAAATAGGGGCACATGGCTGGCTCAGTCAATACAGCATGCAACTCTTGATCTAGGGTTGTGGGTTCAAGTCCTACCTTGGGTGTAGAGATTACTTAAAAATAAAATTGTAAAAAAAAAAAAAAAAAAAATTTTTCCCCAGAGTATCACTTTAGAAAACATTAGATGGTAAAATATTTTTCCAGTGTCATATACGTACAGTTGATACAAGAAGCAAAAAAAAAGAGCACAAAGACATACCCTGTGACTACCCTGAAAACAGACTTATTTCTCAAAGTCCCAAAAGTCTGTCATGAGGTCATGCAGTTTTTAAGTATCTACAATTTCCTCTTCAGCATCTTAAGTCTTTGAATATAATTCCCAGGCCAAGTGGAGAGGGAAGACCAGCTTCTGAATCTTGAGTTTTCTACTGCTACCTCCATGAAGAAACACATGATTAACTAATACCAAGGAATCAAATTTGGAAATCCCAAAGTCTGAAAAAATAACACTCTAAATATCCATGTAAGAAAACCATAAAACTAGGAGAAAATATGAAACAGTCAGAAGAAGGAAGCTAAGGAATTATAACACTTCAATAAACCTATAGGAAAAATAAATTCAAACTATCAGGAGGGAAAATGTGTCCTTATAAAGAAATGAAACTGAAAATAGGGCTTCGGAAGCAGTGGAAGCAATAAAAACACTAAAGTTAAAGAAGTCAAAACATTAAAAACAGAAGGTAAACACAACACCTAAAGGCCACTTCTCATTTTAGAAATGATATGCCACAATTTTTGAAAATTCGATTTTATATATTTTGTACAGAAGAAAACTTTATAGTGGGAAAAAAAAGAATGACCTATGTCTGATTCTTCCCAACATGTCTGCGCTATTTATATTTCTTCCCAAATTTCATATTCATTTCTCATACAAGTCCCATACTATCTGAGAAGAGCAGAGAATAGCAATGTAAGAACCGGGATCTGAAAACAAAAGTGCCTAGCCATTTATTGGCTAGGGGTCGCCGGGTACCTTAAATTCTTGAAGACTTGGTAAAATCTGAAGACATCTATAAAATCTGACACTTCTTCATAAATTTAAGAGTAAAAATAACACGAGAATAACTATACCACCCTTCAGGGAATTATACTGATAATTAAGTGAGTTAATAGATGGTAAGTACTTACATGTGTAACACACCACAAAGTCTAACTCTTAATTTCTCACTGTTTGTTACTATCTTTACTTCTAAAATATCTCCCATAGAAATAACTTATATTAGTCAATACTAAGGACATAGGACAGATTTTATTATAGGTATTTCAGGAACACTGATCTCAAATAAACCTTTAGTTTCTCCTTTTACTGATATTGTCTCTGATGTTACAAGCCAACAAAATAGCCAAGGATGAATGTGTCCTCATGAGGCCCTAGGCTTATACATTTCTTTTAATAATCTTTGAATTTTATTTTTCATTTTTATTTAAATTCGCTAGTTAACACACTAGTAATACTAGTTTCAGTGGTACATTATAATGGCTCAACACTTCCATAGAATACCTGATGCTCATCACAGCAAGTGCCCTCCTTAACCCCCAGCCCCACCCACCTCCCCCTGGTAACCAGCAGTTTGTTCTCTACAGTTGAGTGTGTTTCTTAGTTTGCCTCTCTTTTTTCCCCCATTTCTCCCAATGATCATTGGTTTTGTTTCTTAAACTCCACAAATGAGTGAAATCATGCAGTATTTGTTGTTCTCTGACTTACGCATACACAATCTAAGATAAGGAAAAAATAGATCAGTACATTGTTGCTGACCTAGCCCTGTCATTCCATCACTATCCTAGACAGAGTAACAATGACTTGTCTAGATCTATAACCCCTTAGCCAGATACTGCTATCTTTCTCTAAGATACACCCTGGAAGTGGCCTTTGGTAGTCACAGTCTAAAGAGATTTCATAGCAAATGATCAATTCAGTACTTATTTCTTTGATATAATTGAGAAACCCGAGGCTTCCCAGAATCATGCCACACATTTTTTAATATGATTTGACAGGTGGGTTATATTGCTGAGGACAGGGGCAGATAATTAGAAACTGGGCTGACTAAACAAAAAGAGCCAAATTTAGGGCACACTGCCATGTACTCTCAAGGCTTCAATAGACTCAAAGAGGGTCCAAGTGCAGAATCAAAGGCTCCCGGCCAAACACCAAAATTATCATATTCACATTCACTTTCTGTGTGATAAGGCTAACACTGTTATAATCTATCAAAAGACATGCAAATCAGCCAAGATCAGACAGCTACAGAGTAACAAGTAGGAAATCTGCTGTCTAATCTTGCTAGAACAGGAAAAAACGGCCTGGCTTTATCCGTAAACCAAATGAATCAGAGCTAGCACAGGCATAATTTAAAATGTTTAAAAGTTATTTTTATTTCAAACTTCTTTGGATACTACCATGTTGACTGAGATTTTGCATTTCCCGTTCTCGACGATCTAATTCTGCTGCTTTTCTTTCTAGTTCTTCTTGGCGCTTAAGAAGCTCAGCTTGGGCCAAAGCATGTTCCTTAAACAAATAAAATACCAATGAATGAATAGGTTGTCAGAGTTGGAAAATCCTATAACATAACTATGCTATCTACCCTCTCTCTCCCTCTACAATGCCAGAAATATTAAGTTTATTTATTTTTTAGTCATCTCTACACCCAATGTGGGGTTTGAACTCATGACCCTAAGATCAAGAGTCATACAATGTCAGAATCTCAATTCAAACGCTCTTCCAAATTACAGGAATTCAGGGGTGCCTGAGTGGTCACTATCACCAGGCTCCCTGCTCAGTGGGGAGCCTGCTTCTCCCTCTCCTCCCTGCTCATGCTCTCTATCTCTGTCACTATCCCTGTCTCTCCCTGTCAAATAAATACATATAATTTTAAAAAGTATATATAGGAATTCACTCAAGGTTACAGTTTCAGAAGATATTATGGAGCTATTTGACTGATTTTGGTTTTTTGGTTATGAAAACCATCAGTGAGAATACTGGGCACATTTAGAACAGGACAAAATTCTCTCAGTAAGAGTAGTCAGAATCCTATTTGGGAAAATAAAATTAAAGTGACTTCTGTGCTAAATGAGAATGAGGAACAAAGGGAACAATTGAGGCAAAACAGACAAAGGGAGAAAATGACAACTGAATTGCCTCTTAAGAATTGGTTTGCGGGCGCCTGGGTGGCTTAGTCATTAAGCATCTGCATTCAGCCCAGGTCATGATCCCAGGTTCCTGCAATCGAGCCCCACATCCGGCTTTCTGCTTGGCGGGAAACCTGCTTCTCCCTCTCCCTCTCCCACTCCCCCCGCTTGTGTTCCCTTTCTCTGTCTCTCTCTGTCAAATAAATAAATAAATCTTTTTTAAAAATTGGTTTGAATGGTACCTAGGTTTCCAATGCAAGAATATACAGTATCTTCTATTTTAGAAGATAATGAGATGAAAGAAGAATACGATCAAGAAATTCTGGTTTGTAATTTCATCTGCCTTTATGTAATACAAGGCATCCTATTCATCTCCTTTATTCTCATATTTTTACCACCTGCTACTTCCTACCACAGTCCTTTGCTTAGCCATTACAACCCTTTTCCAACGGTTTCTATTGGTACTATAACAGCATCGTGCATTAAAGAGTGAAACCAACAAAAGGCAACAAAAATTTCAGAAAACAAATTGTTCAAGAGGATAAGTGAATTCAAAAACTGTTAATAACAGAATAAATATTATAAGCTGAAAAAGAACTATGTTAATAGGGTTGAAAACTAGCTAACTCAGAATCAAAGTAAGTTAAAAATTAAGTAGGGCAAAAAAAAAAAAAAAGTTAAGGCAATGTATAAATAATTCTACTCCGAAGATGTTATTGATAATATAATTTTCAATACAAATTTACACACATAACATCAACTAACCTTTGCAATCTGTGTATAAGCTGGATGTTCCTCTGTTGGTTTCATTATTGCTGGTTGTGTACTGGGTACATTAGGCATTTTCACAGTGCCTGGTGGAGGCTAGGAAAATTTAAAAAAGGACAAATTATGTAACATAGAGATCCAATTTTAACTTCTTTCAAAAGGCCTAACCCCAATAAAAAACAAAACACCAATCCTCTCTTCCTCTGCTAGTATGCAGTAAAGTGCTGCTTCAGCTCTCCATCTCCATTTTCTCAAACTCACTCGTTCCTCAACTCTCCAATTTGGCTGCTACCTCTACCACTATATCACAAACACTCTCTTGGAGGATGCCACATGTGAAAACACAAACAAAACCTTGAAGGATTGCTTTTTAGTAAAATAAAGATAGTGCCAAATCGAAGAATTTACATCAAGGTTAATTGTTAATCTTTCCACCAAAGAGAGGTATGTCCACCATTATTTAAGTTTCCACCTAAAAAGTTAATAGGAAAGGTTGGCTGGAAAGATGGCAGAGTAGGAGGACCCTAAACGCAGCTCCTCCCACATATACAACTAGATAACACCCACAGCAGTGGAAATAACCCTGGAAACAGCCCAAGGACTTCCAGAACACACTCCACAACGAAAGGCAAGGAAGAGTCCACATCAGAGGTGATATGAAGGGCGAAGACACAGTCTGGGAGCAAAAGGGACCACAGTCAGCCACAGTGGAGAAGGCGCCAGTGGCACAGAGAAGAGCGGCAAACAGACCTTCAGACTGGGGAGCCTGCTAACAGGAAGGATGAATCTCCATAGCTGCCTCTGAAATTTCATGAATTCTTAAAACCACCAGGACTTAAAACCTAGAATTTTAAAAACCAGCATGCTCAGCTCTGGGTGAGCCCAGAAGGTGTTAGGAAACAAGAGTTCCTCACCTTTAAGAGACAGCATGAAAAACAACCTATGCTGCTTAACTTGCTTACACCGAACCAACCCTGCCACATGTGCTTTGGCAGATCAGCCCTTCCCAGCCATGCTCCCCTGAGTCCTGGTGCTGTGGAGTCCCTCCCCCAGAAGATCATCCTGCCAATACCACATGTCGTGACCTGCTTGTTTTGCAGGACTGCGGTTGCAGCAGTGGCAGGTATTGTTTCACAAGTAGACCACTGCACATCTTGCTATTCACGATAGGTAAAGACAGCATTGGCAAATATCTGGCCTGAAGGGAAAAGATGCCAGAACTCAACAGCAGAGTACCCACAACATAACCTGGGGAACATGGACACTGCACTACAGGGTACTATAATACCTCTTCTTCAATGGCTATTATTAAGAGTAAGGTAAGTAGCTGACTTCTCTAGCACAGAGAAACAGACACAAAGTCAAACAAAATGAGAAGACAGAGAAACATCTCCCAAGTGAAAGAACAGGATCAAATCACAGCAAGAGACCAAATTAAAATGGATATAAAAAAGATACCTGAAAGAAAATTTAAAATAATGATCACAAAGATATACACTGGACTGGAGAAAAGAGTGGAGGACTTAACACAGTGAGACCCTTAACTCAGAGATTTAAAAAAAAACAAACAAAAAAACCAGAGGTCAAGAACACAATAAGTGAAATTAAAAATACACTTAATGTAATAAATAGTAGGCTTGATGCAGCCAAGGAATGAATTAATACCTGGAAGATAGAGTAATACAAAGTAACCAACTTGAGCAAAGGAAAAAAAAGTATACAAATTGAGAATAGTATTAGGGAACTCAGCAACTCCATCAAACATAGTTACATCCACATTACAGGGATCTCCAACGAGTGGGGCAGAAAATTTACCTGAAGAAACAGTAAATTTACCTGAAGAAAACAGTAAATGAAAACTTCCCTAATGTGGGGAAGGTAACAGACATCCAGATTCCAAAAGCAGAGAGATGCCCCCAAAAATTCAACCCAAGAAGGTCCACACCAAGACACAAAGCAATTAAAATAGCAAGAAATAGGAATAAAGAAAAAAATGTTTAAAGCAAGAGAAAAGACAACAGTTATATACAAGGAAAATCCCATAAGGCTATAAGTGAATTTTTCAGCAGCAACTTTGCAGACCAGAAGTGGCACGATACATTCAAAGTGGTAAAAGGGAAACATCTGCAGCCAAGAATGCCCTACCCAGTAAGACTATCATTCAGAATAGAGAGCTGAAGAGTTCCTCCAAAAAGCAGACCACTAAACCAGCCCTTTAAGAAATTTTAAAGAGAACTCTGAGTTAAAAATAAAGACCGTGAGAGTATGAAAAGTAAAAAGCACAAAAGCAGCAAAAATAAATATTTCTGTAAAAATCATTGAAGAGATTCATAAAATAAAAGGATGTGAAATACGACAGTATATACGTAAAAGGTGGGAGGAAAAGGAATAAAGAATGAGTTTAAACTTAAGTAACCATCAACTTAATATAGAATGCTATATGCAGAAGATGTTACAAACATAATGGTACCACAAGTCAAAACCCAGTAATAAATATACAAAGACTAGGGGCGCCTGGGTGGCTCAGTGGGTTAAAGCCTCCGCCTTCGGCTCCGGTCATGATCTCAGGGTCCTGGGATCGAGCCCTGCATCTGGCTCTCCGCTCAGTGGGGAGCCTGCTTCCTCCTCTCTCTCTGCCTGCCTCTCTGCCTACTTGTGATCTCTGTCTGTCAAATAAATAAAATAAATTAAAATATATATATATACACAAAGACTAAAGAGAAAGGGATCCAAGCATATCACTAAAGAAAGCCAATGAACCATGAAAGACAGCAAGAAAAGAATCAGGAAATCTACAAAAACAACCACAAAACAAGTAACAAAATGGCATAAACACATATCTATTAATAATTACTTTGAATGTAAGTGGACTAAATGTTCCAATCAAAAGACACAGGGTGACCAAATAGATATACAAGACCCATGTATATGTTGCCTACAAGAGACTCATTTCAGACGGAAAGACACTTGCAGATTGTAAGCGAGGGGACAGAAAAACATTTACCATGCAAATGGATGCCCAAAAAAGCCAGGGTAGCAATATTTACATTGGACAAAATAGACTTAAAACAAAGACCACAAGAGACAAACAAGGACACTATGTAATAATGAAGGGGACAACCCAACAAGATAGAACTGTAAATATTTATGCACCCAACATGGGAGCACCCAAATATATAAAACAGTTAACAAATATAAAGGAACTAATCAACAGTAATACAATAATGGGGATAGTAATGGGCTTTAAGATCCCATTTGCATCAGTGGACAGATGACCCAAACAGAAAACCGACAAGGAAACAGTGGCTTTGAATGACACAGTGGCCCAGATGGATTTAAGACATATTCAGAACATTCCATCCTAAATAAGCAGAATACACATTCAAGTGCACACTGGACATTTTCCAGAATAGATGACATATAAAGCTACAAAAAAAATAAATAAACAACAACAACAACAACAACAACAACAAAAAACAAAGTCTTACCATGCATCTTTTTTGACCACAATGCTATAAAACTAGAAATCAACAACAAGAAAAAACACAGAAAGAGCACACATACATGGACATTAAATAACATGCCATTAAACAATGAATGGGTCACCCAAGAAATCAAAAATTACATGGAAACCAAAGGAAATGAAAACACAGTGGTCTAAAATCTTCAGGATTTTAGATGTCATTTAGGTGCCTGGGTGACTCACCTGGTTGAGTGTATGACTCTTGACTTCAGTCATCAAGTCAATGGTCATGGTCTCAGAGTCATGGGATCGAGCCCTGTGATGGGCTCCATGCTCACCACAAAGTGAGATTCTCTCTCTTCCTCTGTCTCTCCCTCCACCTCTTCCCCTCACTCATATGCTCTCTTTCTCTTTCTTTCTCTAAATAAAGAAATTAAATCTTTCAAAAAAATAAAAATAAAATCTTTGGGATGCACCAAAAGAACTTCTAAAAGTTTAGAGGAATACCAGCCTACCTCACAAAGCAAGAAAAATCTCAAGTAAATTACCTAACCTTATACCTAAAGGAGCTAGAAAAAGAAGAACAAAACCCAAACCCAGGAAAAGGAAGGAAGTAAAAATTAGACCAGAAATAAATGATAAACTAAAAAAACAACAGAACAGATGCATGAATCTAGGTAGAACCTGGTTCTGCGACAATATCAACAAAACTGATAAATCCCTCAAGACTCATTATAGGAAAAAAGAGAAGAGAACCCAAATAAACAAAATAATGAAAGAGGAGAAATAATAACAAACACAACAGAAGTACAAACAATTTTAACAGAATATTATGAAAACCTGTCCACCAAAAAACTGGACAACTCAGAAAAAACAGATAAATTCCTGGAGATATATAACCTGCTAAAACTAAATCAGGAAGAACTAGAAAATCTGAACAGACCAATCACTAGCAATGAAATTGAATCAAATAGTAGTAGTCAAAAAACCAAAGTCCAGGACCAGACAACCTCACAGGCAAATTCTACCAAACATTAAAGAATTAATACCCATTCTTCTCAAACTTTTCCAAAAAATGCAAGGGGAAGGAAGACTTCCAAATTCATTCTATGAGGCCAATACCCCCAATACCAAAACCAAATAAAGACACCACGAAAAAAGAGAACTACAGGGGCGCCTGGGTGCCTCAGTGGGTTAAAACCTCTGCCTTCGACTCAGGTCATGATCTCAGGGTTCTGGTATCAAGCCCTGTGTCGGGCTCTCTGCTCAGTCGGGAGCCTGCTTCCCCCTCTCTCTCTGCCTGCCTCTCCGCCTACTTGTGATTGCTCTGTCAAATAAATAAATAAAAATATTTCCAAAAATAAAAAATAAATAAATAAAAATAAAAATGAGAACTACAGGCCAGTATCTCTGATGAATATAGATGGAAAAGTTCTTAACAACTACTAACTATGTATTTAACAAATCATACACCATGATCAAGTGAGATTTACTCCCAGGATGCAAGAGAGGTTCAGTATTTTCAAATCAATTGAGGTGACACATCACAAAGGATAAAAACCACATGATCATTTCAACAGATGCAGATAAAGCATTTCACAAGGTACAATATCCACTCATGGATAAAAACCCTCAACAAGGTAGGTCTAGAGAGAACATAACTCAATATAATAAAGGCCTGATACTAAAACCCCAGAGCTAACACCATACTCAATAGGGAAAAACAGAGCTTTACCCCCAAGGTCAGGAACAAGACAAGAACATCCACTCTCAACACTTCTATTCAACATAGTATGGGAAGTCCTAACCACAGCAATTCTACAATAAAAAGAAAAAAAGGGAACCTGAATGGCTCAGTCATTAAGCATTTGCCTTTGGCTCAGGTCATAATCCTGCAGTTCCAGGATTGAGCCCCACATCAGGCTCCCCGCTCAGTGGGGAGTCTGCTTCTCCCTCTGCCCCTCACCCTGCTCATGCATGCTCTCTCTCACTTACTCACCCACTCACTCTCTCTCAAATAAAACGTTAGGGCACCTGGGTGGTTCGGTCAGTTGAGCATGTGACTTGATTTTGGCTCAGGTCATAATCTGAGGGTTGTGAGATGGGCGCGCATCTGGCTCCACACTCAGGGTAGAGTCTGCTTGAGATTCTCTCTCCCTCTCTCCCTCTCTCCCTCTGAGCCACCTAGTGTCTCTGTTGCATTTCTCCACACTAATAACGAAGCAGCAGAAACAGAGATTAAGAAAACATTCCAATTTACAATGTACCAAAAATAATAAGACACCTAGGAATAAACCTAACTAAAAAGGTGAAAGACTTATACTCCAAAAACTATAAAACGCTGATGAAAGTAAGTGAAGACAACACAAAGAAACAGAAAGATATTCCACGCTCATAGACTGGGAGAAGAATTATTGTTAAAATGTCTAAACTACCCAAAGCAATCCATACATTTAATATAATCCCTATCAAAGTACCAATAGCATTTTTCACAAAACTAGAACAAACAATCCTAAAATTTGTATGGAACCACAATGACCTCAAATAGCCAAATCAATCTTAAAAAAGAAAAACAGGACTGGAGTTATCACAATCCCAGATTTCAAGTTATATTATAAAGCGGTAGTAGTTAAAACAGGATGGTACTGGCATAAAAACAGATACATTAGATCAACAGAACAGAAAATCCAGAAATAAACTGACAATTATAAAGTCAATTAATCTCTGACAAAGGAGGAATGAATATATAGTGGGAAAAAGACAGTGTCTCCAACAAATGCTGTTGGGAAAGCTGGATAGCCGCATGGAAAAGAATGAAACTGGACCACTTTCTTTAACCATACACAAAATTAAACTCAAAATGGATTAAGGACCTAAATGTGAGACCTGAAAGAATCAAAATCCTAGAAAAGAACATAGGTAGTGATTATTCTAACATCAGCTAGGAATATTATTCTAGGTATGTCTTCTGAGGCAAGGGAAATAAGAGCAAAAATAAAATATCATCAGCATCAAAATAAAAAGCTTCTGCACAGCAGAGCAAACAAAAAGGCAACCCACACAATGGGAGAAGATATTTGCAAATGACACACCCAATCAAGAGTCAGCATCTAAAATACATCAAGAACTTATACAACTCAATACCAAAAAAAACCCAAGTAATCTGATTAAAATGGGAAGACATTAACAGACATTTCTCCAAAGACGACATCCAGATTGACAATAGACACATGAAAAGGTGTTTGAGGTGTTTGAAATCACTCATCAGGGACATGCAAATCAGTTTTGATTTGCATGTCCCTGATGTATTATTATCAAAAATCAATGAGCTGCCACCTCACTCAGGTCAGAATGGCTAAAATCAAAACCATTAGAAACAGTAAGTCTTGCGGAAGATGTGAAGAGAAAAGAACACTTTTGCACTGTTGGTGGGAATGCAAATTCATGCAGCAATTGTGGAAAACTAGAGGTTCCTCAAAAAATTAAAAATAGAACTACTCTACAATCCAGAAATCACACTACTGGGTATTTACCAAAAAATAGAACTACTCTACAATCCAGAAATCACACTACTGGGTATTTACCAAAAAATACCTAAACACTAATTCAAAGGATACAAGCACCTCTATGTTCAGAGCAGCATTATTTACAAGAGTCAAATTATGGAAGTAGCCCAAGTGTCCACTGATAGATGAATAGATACAGAAGATGTGTATACACACACACACTGCAGTATTATTCAGCCATAAAAAAGAATGAAATCCTGCCATTTGCAACAACATGGATAGAGCAAGAGAGTATAATGCTGAGTGAAGTCAAAAAGAGACAAAGATGTTATAATCTCACTTGTATGTGGAATTTAAGAAACAAATAAGATTAAAAAAAGACAGAAATAAACCAAGAAACAGACCCCTTACCATAAAGAACAAACTGATGGTTACCAGAGGGGAGGTGGGTGAAAGGATGAGTGAAATAAGGGATGGGGATTAAAGAGAACATTTATCATGATTTTCTAAAAAATGATTTTTTAAAAAAAGTAAATAGGAATGCTTTTGACAGAACTCCACTAATACCCTTTGCAAAGACTAAGAGGGGAGTCATTAGGGAGATGGAAAATAAACTGCAAAGCCTCCACTTTTCCAGTTGGATCCAGGAGTATTTGAAAGCAGCTGCAAGATCAAAGAGCAAATAGATACCCACAAGTCCATCAAAGGGGAATTGGTTAAATTACTGTATAAACATACCATGCAGCCATCAAAAGGAATGATTTAGAGTTACAGAAGACTGCCTTTTAAATAATTAAATAAAGTGAACTACAGAATTCATATGACCATTTTTCTGCTATAATAAACACATACTTATACACACCCAGAAAAATATCTGGAAGCTCTCAGCAAACTGGTATCAGAGAAAACTGCACCTTTCACTTTATGTACATTTCTATTATTTACCTACCCCCCAATATATTACTTGTTTTTTAAGTTAAAAAAAAAAAAAATGAGCCACCTGGGTGGCTCATTCAGTTAAGAGTCTGCCTTCAGCTCAGTCATGATGCCAGAATCCCAGGATCAAGCCCTGCACCAGGCTCCCAACTCAGCAGAGAGCCTGCTTCTTCCTCTGCCCCTCATCCTGCTTGTTGCTCTCTCTCTGAATTAAATAAAAATCTTTTTAAAAAATTAAAATACATATTTTTAAGTATTCTTTTAAATGGCCATAGGAAAAGGAAAACAGAAAGGAAAAAAAAAAGGAAAAGAGAAAGAGAGCACATGAGCAAGTGGCTGCGAAGGGAGGTTCAAAGATTGAAACTGTCAAAGCCAGAAGACCCCACCAATGTATCAGGATTTTACCCTGACACAGCAAGTAGCAGTCCTGAAAAGGAAGCCAGGCACAACTGAAGAAATAACTGGAGAATACAACTAACTATAAAATTCATATGAAAAAGCCAAGGGCTAAGAATAGGTCAAACAATTTTGAGGAAGAATAGAGCAGACCTATGATATTAAAGCTTATTGTAAAGATACAGTTATTAAGAGGGTGGTACAGATGGCAAAGATAAAGAAATATACCAATAAACAGAAGAGACATAGAAATAGACCCACACAAATGCAGAAACTTGATACCCGAGAGAGGGGACGCTCACTATACAACAGTGGAGAAATAACGTATTAGTCAATAAATGATGTTAGGAAAACCAACCACCCACATGTAATAGTGAAACTAGACTTCCTACTTAACATCACACGAAAATAAATTCCAGGTAGATGATCTAAGAATGAAAAAGGAAAACTTACACACTTCTAGAAAAAAAAAAAATAGGTGAGTATTTTTATGAACTTAGGGTACATAAGAGCTTCTTGAATGTGAGCTCTAGGAATCACTATGTATTTTGTCAATGATGTATCTCCAGTGCCTAAAACAATGCTTGGAACACAGTAAATGCTCATTAAGCACTTGTTAACATGAGAAAAACATAGAAACAATAAAGATAGACAAGTTCAACTATAGGTATCCCCCACTTTCTGAAAGTTTCCTTTACACCGCTTCAGAAGACCTACAATAGTACAGTGACAGCTTTTTTTGTAAAATCAAAGAAAATCAGATTTCTTTAGGTTAGCAAAAACAGGTACTAATGCAGGTCTTTCTAAAAGTAAAGTGGTGTAACATCAAGTTTGGGAAAGCAGGGAATACTCTTCACTTTATGTCATTTGGGCTTACAAAAAGTTTCATAGGTGTGCTCTACTTTTCAATAATGGGGGAAACCTGTATAATCAAACTTAACATTGAGTGAAAAGTCAAATCACAGACTAGAGAAAATTGGTTATAATGCATATATAATGCCACACAGAATACAAAAAGAATTGTTACAAATTCATAGAACTCTAAACTACTAATAGAAAAATAAGCACAAGATCTGAATAGGCAATACAAAGAAGAAAACAGGAATGGTCAATAAAAATATTAATTAATGGTTCAAGCTCACTAGTAACATATTCTCAAATCTCAAATGGATATTTTTTGTTAAACTATGAAAACACTAGAACATAGCATAGTTCTATAATAAAGAGGACATAGATGATATATCAGTGACTTTTTGATCTAGGGTTGGAGCAAAGGTATTCTAAATGATTAAAAGGGATGAGGGGAAAGAAATCATAATGAAAAGGTAATATATCTAGTAAATACTTAGAAGCTGGATGATATAACGTATTTCATAACCAAGATTAAAGGGCAAAATCTAGTAAGTAACACATATAACTGTCAACTGATTAATACACTTCATTACATAGAAATCAGTAAAAAAAACCAGATGAACATGTTATTGAGGAAAATGCATTTTAAAAAGCCTTCAACAAGCAGGTTACAAAATACATACAAAAAAACAGACATATTAAAAATGTTAACTCCTCATTCGTAATCCAAAAAAATGTGAGCTTCTAATTATTTTTTTGGTCACTACTACCATAAGACTATCACATTTTGGAAAAGATGTAAAATGGGTGTAAAATTATACACATTGATAATAGGTATAAACTTGTTCATATAACAATCCTGGAGCTTAATTTAGTATTATGTACAACAGCCATAGAAGTATTTATACTCTATGACTCACAAATAGTGTTTAAAAAATATCATAAGGAAATGATCAAAGATAGGCACAAATGTGTGTCTGCCAAGGATGCTTACCATAGCATTATTTACAAAAGCAAAAAGTTAGAAATAACCTAAATGTCCAAATAAGAAAATAAACTGTTTTATCCATAGGAGACCATTTTAAGCATCTATTTAAAAGGCTTGAAAAAATATTTAATGAAACTGGAAAAGTCTGTACCAATAATAAGTGATAAAAGTTATAAAATTATGTCAGTTTTTAATTTTAAAATTTATTAAATTCATCAAAATATTAATAGTGATTATTTCTGGATAGTGAGATTAAAAGATCTTTGGGTTTTTTAAAAATCTCCATGATAATCTTTTGTTATCACAAAAGTTATAAATTCTCTGTTCCAATTTCTTGTTCCCCTCACTCCAATAGCTCTTAAGAAGCAGCAAAACTGAAGCTGATCAATCTTAACTGTTTTAGAAAACTGACTAGAAAAGATTGGCCCTTAAGTTTCACTCTCTTGGTTTAATATGTTGAGACAACAGAATAATGACCAAAAAAAAAAAAAGACTGGCAAAGTTAGTTTAGCAGCACGCTTCAGAAAAACTACATAAGAAATTATCCAAAAATTCACCCAAGTTGAAAACTTACTATAAATTCTTTACTGCTTTAAATAGCAAATGAGGCATTAAGTACAATCAATTCATAAGATAAAGATGAAGGCTGGATTAGAGATAGTAATTTTATATATGTGAGGTCATAGTTGCTTATACTATAGCAATGATGAGAAAGGTTGGAAAGATACAAATCTCTGGGAGCAGTTATATTAACCCACTAGCTATTTTCCTAATAATTTTTTTCAAATCTGTAGATGTTAGCTAAATCATTGTCCATTTCTGGGACCCAGTATTTTCTTCATCCACAATTTACTTGATCAGCCATCTCCAAACAAGTAAAGCTCTAGGCACAATTTTTTTTCTAAGATTTTTATTTATTTGACAGAGAGCACAAGTAGATAGAGAGGCAGGCAGAGGGAGAGAGAGAGGGAAGCAGGCTCCCTGCTGAGCAGAGAGCCCAATGCGGGGCTCGATCCCAGGACCCCGAGACCATAACCTGAGCCGAAGGCAGAGGCCCAACCCACTGAGCCACCCAGGCGTCCCTAGACATAATTTTTAAAGACCTATTTGATGATGGCTTCCAATTCTATTTCTACTTTTCACCTTTGCATACATAGTAAAAAGAAAACTAATGAAACCATCCACTCAAGACTTTCATTTCTGCAAAAGGCATCCAATTTGGAAAGGAAGAAATAAAATTATCATTTTTACTGATGTTATGATCTTACATACAAAAAATCCTAAAAAGTCTATCAAAAACTGTTGGAATCAATGATTTCTATAAAATGATAGAATATAAAATCAACACATAGAAATCAGTTGCATTCCTTTACATTCATAATGAAGCAACGGAAAAAGAAAACCAACCCATTCACAATAGCATCAAAAACGATAAAATACTTGAAATAGGTGATGGGGATTAAAGAGTACACTTATCATGATGAGCACTGAGCAATGTACAGAAATGCGGAATCATTATACTGTATACCTGAAACTAATATAACACTGTATACTAGGTATCCTGGAATTAAAATTGTAAAAACTGGGTGGCTCAGTGGGTTGAGTCTCTGCCTTCGGCTCAGGTCGTGGTCTCAGGGTTCTGGGATCGAGCCCCACATGAGGCTCTCTGCTCAGTGGGGAGTCTGCTTCCCCCCCCCTCTGCCTGCCTCCGCCTACTTCTGATCTCTATCAAATAAATAAATAAAATCTTTAAAATTAAATTAAATTATGGGGTGCCTGGGTGGCTCAGTGGGTTAAAGCCTCTGCCTTTGGCTCAGATCATGATCCCAGGGTCCTGGGATCAAGCCCCGCATCATCAAGCTCTCTGCTCAGTGGGGAGCCTGCTTCCTCCTCTTTCTCTCCGCCTGCCTCTCTGCCTACTTGTGATCTCTGTCTGTCAAATAAATAAAAATCTTTAAAAAATAATAATACAATAAAATAAAATTGTAAAAACCTCAATTTTAAAAAGTTGGTGTTTCAATTAGGACTTCATCAGGATAAAAAGCTCTTGCACAGCAAAGGAAATATCAACAAAACTAAAAGGGAATGGGAAAAGATATTTGCAAATGTCTTATCAATAAAGGGCTAGTATCCAAAACGTATAAAGAACTCAACAAACTCAACACTCAAAAAAGCAAAAAATCCAGTCAACAAATGGGCAGAGGACATGAAGAGATGTTTCTCCAAAGAAGACATTTAAACAGCCAACAAATGAAAAAATGTTCAACGTTTTTCATTTCAAAACATACTTTAGCTCAACAGAATTAAAAACATTATAACAATCATGGCAATAAATAGTATAGAGATTCTTCTGTAACCGAAGGAGTTCTCTGCACTGAAAATTCTCAAGATGTTTCATTATTAAATAAATAATATATAAGATCCCTTCAAGGCACTGGTCCATGAGTTATCTTTCTGATGCACAAACAAATGTATGTTCTCCTTTCTGGTTTTCTTCCATATTCTAAACACCTATTGAAGAAAATTCCTCCTTGTTTTTCCCTGTTCTTTCTCTTCCACCTGTGAACCAACAAAGTTCGTAAGTTTACTCAGGGTCTAAAGCAAGGGTTCTTAACATGTTTATAGATACCTTGCACTAGAAACCCCTGATGCTTATTGAATATGCAGACCCTGGGGCACCGGGGTGGCTCAATTGGTTAAGCATCCAACTCTTGATTTTGGCTCAGGTCATGGTATCTGGGCTTTGTGCTCAGAAGTCAGTCTGCCTGAGATTTTCTCTCTCCCTTTCCCTCTGCCCCTGTGCCCCCAACCCCCAGCTCACTCATTCTCACTCTAATAATAAATAAATAAATCTTTTTAAAAATGCAGACTCTAGTCCCCACTATGGACACACAGGTTCAAAAACTCAGGGGAATGAAGAGAAAAGATGTGCATTTTTAAAACAGCTCTCTAAGGCAACAAAGTTTAAGAGACTGCCAAAAGAAACCTAAAACTTTTGCAACTTTCATTGACTTTTTCAGTCTCTAAGCAAACAAGAACAGACTGTAGCTATGCTTAACATAGATTTTCTTGTTATTAAGAGTGGTGAAAATTACACATTAATGGCAGAATCAAGACAAATAATTTTATAAGAATAGATAACCATTTTAAAACAAGGCTTTTAAAGATTAGAATACTTGGGGGAAGAGGTGTACTATAGGAGGAAAGAAGGAATATACATGCGTGGGAGTTTCCAAGTAGAGAACGGTAAATGAAGGAAGAGAAGCGTGACCATACACATTCATACATACATCAAATATTTATTGATCAACTACAACATCCAACAGTTATAGTCACTTGAGATACATTCATGAAGAAAACATGTAAATATCCTTACTCTCATGGAGTTTACATACTAGCAATGGAAGATAAACAATTTACATAATAAGCACATTTTAGAATAACTCAGAAAGCAGTAAATGTTATGGAACAACAATAACAACAAAAAACAGGGTAAAGTTATCACGAATAAAGGCTGAGTGGATTTAATTTTACAAAGGTTATCAGGGAACTCAGTATCTGAGTAAACACTTTAAGGAAGTGAAGAAGTCAAACCCTACAGGTATCTGGGGGAAGACCATCTTAGGCAGAGGGAATGAACAGTCAGTACAAAGTGAGGAGAATGCCTGACATATATGACCAAGACCAGTGTGCTGGATACAGGAATACATGAGAGAAAGAATATGAGGAGATAAAGAATAGAGAGTTGTTAGGAGCCAGATTCTTTTAAGGACTCTTGGCTTTACTTCGAAAAAAATTAAAAGCTAGTGAAGAGTTCTAGACAGGAGACTGAAATGGTCAAAATTCAAGGGGTCATGTGATTACTGAGTTGAAAAGGGACTGAAACAGGGCAAAGGTAGAAGGAGAGAGAGTAGTTAGGAAATTACCCCTGCAGTAATCCAGGAAAGGGATGATCCCAGCTCAAGCCAAGTGGCAGGTATGGAGAAAAAGGATCAGATCTAGATGTATTTTTAAGGGAGAGCCAACAGGATTTCCTGACAGAAAGACATGAGATACAAGGAAATGCAAACAGTGAAATCCCACCAAGGTTTTGGCCTAAGCAACTAGTAGGATAGAGAGGAGAAAGACTGAAAATGAGCAGGTTTACAATCAAGGGATTCAGTTCAATTTTCATGACACTGAATTTGCAATTTTTCAGACATCCAGGTAGACATATCTAGTAAGCAGTTAAAATACGAATCTGGTGTTCTAAAGAGAGGTCTGTACCGGAGATGTAAATTTGGAAGTCACCCACATGTATTTAAAGCTGTAGATACAAGTTAAAGCTATAAAACTGGATGAAATCACCATCTGAGCAAACACAGATGAAGAGAAACAAAGCCTAATTCCAGGTGCCCTCCAATACTGCAGGTGAAGATGCAGGAGGGAGGAGACAAGCCAACAAAGGAGACTGAGAAGGAAAAACTGAACTGCTCTGAAAGCCAAATGAAGAAAATGTTCCAAGAATCAGATAATGAAGGTGCCTGGGTGCCTCAGTCAGTTAAGTGTCTGCTTTCGGCTCAGGTCATGAGTCCTGGGTCCTGGGTTTGAGCCCTACATCAGGATCCCTGCTCAGGGGAGAGCCTGCTTCCTCCTCTCCCTCTGCTGCTCCCCCTTCTTGTGCTCATGCATGCTGTCTCTGTCAAATAAATAAAATCTTAAAAAAAAAAAAAAAAGAATGAGATAGTGATCAACTTTCAATGCTGCTGATTAAGGTTAAGAATGAAAATTTACCATTGAATCTCACAACATGGAGGACTGGCTACCCTGACAAGTACATTTTGGTGGAGTGTTAGAAGTAAAACCCTTACTGAAGTATCTTTCAAGAGAAAGGGCTGAGGAACTAAAATAAGTACAGTATCCTTCAGAAGATTTCTGCAGCAATAGAGAGCAGAAAAAGTTTTGCAGGAAAGAAGATGCCATAAATGAACTGGACAGGGAAATAAGATTAAGTTTTTATTACAGAGTTATAGTAATCAAGACAGTGTGTTATTAGAGTAAGGATAGACATGGGTATCAACAGAATCAAGTGTCCAAAAATAAACCCCTAAATTTTCAATTGGTTTTCAGCCTGAGTGCCACGATAATCCAACAGAAAAAAAAAAAGAAAATAGTCTTTTCAATGAATGGTAATTGAACAAGCAGGTATCCAATGCAAAAGAATGGGGTTGAACAACTTCCACATAACATGTGCAAAAATTAACTCAAAATCAATCATTAACCTAAATGTAAGCACTAAAACTGTACAACTCTTAGAAGAAAACATAAGAGTAAATCTTTAGGACCCTGACTTAGGCAATGGTTTCTTAGAACGCCAATAACAAGAACCCAAGAAAAAATAAACAAATGTGACATCAAAATTAAAACTTCCATGCCAAGAACACGATCAATAAAGTGAAAAGATCCCACAGAATGAGAGAAAATGTTTGCAAATCACATATTTGATAAGAGAGTTGTATTTGGAATATTTAACAAACTCTCACAATTCAGTATTAAAAAGACAATTCCATTTAAATATGGGCAAAAGATCTAAACATTTCTCCAAAAAAAAAAAAAATACACACAGGAAAAAAAATGGTCAATATTATTAGCCATCAGGGAAACAAAAATCAAAACCACAAGGAGAAATTACTTCACAACCACTAGGATGGTTTTAAGCACAAAGTCACAACAGCCAATGTTGGCAAGGATGTGGAGAAAGTGGAACACTTACACACTACCAATGACAATGTAAAATGGTGCACCCACTTTGGAAACTAGGCTGGGCTACATATGACACTACAATTACACTGCGATGTGTTTATCTACAAGAGGAATGGAAACACAGGACTACAGAAAAAGTAATAGAAGCTCCTGGGAGCCAGAAACTGGAAACAACTTAACTGCCCATCAACACATGAATGGCTAAATAAAATGTGGTATAAAAATCAAAAAAGAAGGGGAATAAAGTACTGATGCTACATACCACCACACAGTTGAATATTTAAAATATTATCCTAATATCCTAGTGAAAGAAACTATTCACAGAAGACCACATACTGTATAATTCTATTTATATGAAATTTCCAGAAAAGAAAAATCTAGAGAGACAGAAAGTAAATTAGTAGTTGCCTACAGCTGGAGAGGGAAAGGATACATGAAGTGAGTGAGTGCTGAAAGGTCCGACTTTCGGGATGAAACAAAAATATTCTAAAATTAGAATTTGACAATGGTTGGGCAATCCTGATAGCACCATAATTATATACTTTAAATGGGCATATTAATTTTATCTCAATGAAGCTGTTAAATAAATTTTTGTGATTTTTTTTCTAAGATGGGAGAAAACACAACATATTTTTATGAAGATATGATGATCCAATAGAAGGAAAAAACTAATGATGTAGGAGGGAGCAATTAAGCAAAGTTCCAAGGTGAGAATGCATGGAATCTACTGAAGAAATAGAGGGGATGACATCAGACAGAAGCACAAATAGGTAGCTCATCTATAAATAACAGGCAAGCAGAAAACATGGGTAAAATGCTGATAGGTAGATGCGGTGATAGGAGTCTGTGGAAGTTCTCTACGGACTGCTTCAAGTTTCTCAGTGAAATAAGCAAGGTCATCATCTAAGAGTGAGCATAAAGGAAGAGATTTTACAGATGAGGAGGGAGGAAGAAGAAGCTAGAAAATTACATAACCAGAATATTCAGTATTCTAGTACTCTACTGAGCTGGTCAGTAACCGAAAGTGAGACCCTCTGGCATGCTTTCTCCAGCCATATTTAGTTGCCAGGGTAGAGTAGAAAGCAGAAGTAGACAGAACTGTATGTAACCAGCACTTGGATTTTAGCCCAGAAATTATGTCAAAGTAAGGGAGAGAAGGGAAGGCAAGGGAGTGACAATAATGACTGAATGTGGGGCACCTGGGTGGCTCAGTGGGTTAAAGCCTCTGCCTTCGGCTCAGGTCATGACCCCAGGGTCCTGGGATTGAGCCCCACGTCGGGGCTCTCTGCTCAGCAGGGAGCCTGCTTTCTCCTCTCTTTCTCTGCCTGCCTCTCCGCCTACTTGTGATCTCTCTCTCTGTCAAGTAAATAAATAAAATCTTTAAAAAAAAAATAACGACTGAATGTAGAATTTAAGCTGAAAGGAGAGAAACTGGAGAAAGGTAAAGTAGATAGGCCATTGTATTATTTCACGTTGAGTACTTGAAGTAGGGTGGTTTAGTAGGAATGAGAAGGACAGACAGGTAGTATCTCCTGAAGATGTAAGTGACAGGATGTGGCAAATAGAGATTGGAAAAGAAGCTATTTGAGCCAAAGAAGACTCAGATATTTCTAGCCAATGACACTTGGCCAGATAGGAGGATAGAAGGCAATAGTTAACATTAATAAAAAGAGAAACAAAGAAGATTGGTTCCATAAGGGACAGATAATACGCTCCAACAAAGAGAAGACAATAAGAAGCAAAGGAAAAAAGATATAAGAAGAAATGAAGAGCAAGAGAAAATACAATTATTACAGTGTAGAAAATGCTTTTGCAGTATTAAAGATAGGTAAACTACTGTGTACAAATATATTCAGTTAGTCCCTGAGCTAAAAGTTTCATCCATTTTCAAGAGAAACTGATCTTAAAACTATTTAACTCAACATCTTCCTCTCCATCATTACCCATTAAAAAAAAAAAAAAAAAAAAAAAAGGATGTCCAAAGACACTAGGTGGTTTGCCTAAAGTCATCAACTTATCAGTGGTAGGGTCTAGTTTAGAATCCAGGTCTTACGACTCTCAGTCTAACTAATGTCCAGAATTATGTTAGAAGGAATTCTTATATAAACCAATTATTTACTTTTCCTTATGGTCAGAAATATCAGCATGCCAGGGTGCCTGCCTGGCTTAGTCAGTACAGCATGTGACTTGATGTTGGTCAGAATGGGGAGTTCAAGACCCATATTAGGCATAGAGCTTACTTAAAAAACAAAAAATGTGGGGCACCTGGGTGGCTCAGTTATTAAGCATCTGCCTTTGGCTCAGGTCATGATCTGTGTTCTGGGATGGAGCCCCATATCGGGCTCCCTACTGACAGGGAGCCTGCTTTTCCCTCTCCAGTTCCCCTGTGCTTGTGTTTCCTCTCTCGCTCTCTCTGTCATAAATAAATAAAACTTAAAAAAAAAAAATGTGGCCATGCCAATACTTAGAATTTTTTTTCTCTGTATCCAGAAGATACAGATCCCGTTGCTGGTTTACGTGACTGAAATCATATATGGCAACAACTGGCAGAACAGAAAGAAAAGGAGGCAACATATTCCTGAAGAAAATAAAAATGTTACAGTATACTAGGCCCTGAGATATGTCACTCAGAATCTATATTAAGGAGCACTACACTTCCCTCCACACACACACAGGTGACCCTGATTCCTATGTTTCAATACCACCAGAAGAAATTCTGCTTGAAGCCATAAATGCCATTACCAGTGGCTGAAACTAGTGACAGTCATGCTGTAGTAGACATTTTAAACTATTACCTTGTTTCAAAGGAAAGCATTCCTCCATAAATACATAACAGTTCTCAGGGATGAGCCAATTTTTCTAGTATTTTATTCATTAAATTTTAGAAGGTAGGCCAGGGAACCTACCCACCATGTTCAACATAATTTTCAGAAGGAAAATGCATTTTGAGTTCACACAAAAAATTATTTTGCAAATCAAGACTGCACTCCATTTTAAAGCACATTCGATTCAGACCAGCCACATTTCAAGTGCTCAACAGCCCTCCTTTATACTGCCAACACACTGGCCAGTCTATATTGTAATGTATCTTGGGACAACTCCTTTCTCTGAATTTGTAACATCAAGTGAGTATGTAAATTATTATTAAAATTATTAAAATATTTACAGGATGCCTGAGGTGGCTCAGTTGGTTGAGTGTCTGCCTTTGGTAAAGGACATGATCCCACCGAGCAAGGAGCCTGCTTTCCCTTTCCCTCTGCTTCTCCCCTAGACTTATGTTTTTGCTCACTGCGTGCTCTCTCAAATGAATAAACAAATGAAAACTCATTTTAAAAAAGTTATTTGTTGAGGTGCCTCGGAGGCTCAGTGGGTTAAAGCCTCTGCCTTCGGCTCAGGTCATGATCCTGGGGTCCTGGGATCGAGCCCCACATCGGGCTCTCTGCTCCTTGGGGAGCCTGCTTCTCCCACTCTCTCTGCCTGCCTCTCTGCCTACTTGTGATCCTCTGTCTGTCAAATAAATAAATAAAATCTTAAAAAAAAAAAGTTATTTGTTGCCTTCATTAAATACCTTAGGTTCCATTCAAACATAAAACTAAATATAAAAGGAAACCTAAGGAAGAAACAAAAAACAGGAACTTTTTCTAAATCTTATAGTTTATACATTCAATCTGCTGATGGATCTTCTCTCCTGACCTTAAGTAGTTCACCACACCTTTACGCAATAATTCAGAAGCTTGATTTTCACTAATATTTTTCTAAAACAAATATGAATACCACTAATCAACTAAAACAGTATCTGGATTGAGTTCTAACATATCATTTAAATCAATTATCCAAATATACCTAAACTGTTTTGGAAAAGAGTCACAACCATTAAAAAAAAAAAAAAGAAAGAAAGAAAGAAAAGACAAGTTTCTGATACCATAGAGAAAACAAATGAATTTTTTTTTTAATTTCAATTACAATTTCAATCATGTAAAAAAAGTTCAGTGGAAAATGCACGTGTTACAATAATTTACATTTCCCTGGTTCTGATACTCTATCAAATCTAAGTGTTTCATTTTAAACTGGCTTAGTCCAGATTGCCTAGGTACATACATAGACTATTCTCTTTCAGAAAATCTTGACTACAAAAACTCTATGTTTCAAACTATACTTTACACTTTTGTGTTTTATTTTTCCTGGATCTTCTTTGTATAATTGTTTTAAATTCCAATTAGGTGAGAAATTTTCGTAGACTAGGACTGTACCTTCTAAAGCAACTTTCCTAAAGACAGAGCTAGCAAAATGTAAAAGGTAAAAGTTTTAGAGAAAATAGATGAGTCAGTTAAATCAATTCTGCCACTTACTATCTGGCTGACCAGTGTCTCAGATTCTTTATCAATAAAACGGAAATAAAAAATATCCATTTGGAATAGGAATTCAGTAATAGGTAAAGCACAAGACATAGAATAGACATCTTGATATAAAGTACTAACACTACTGATAAGAACGACCTCCAGTTGCTACTTTTAAAAGGTTTACAATACTTCTTGCTAGTAAAATCTTACAAAAAATTACATGAAAACATCTTTTCATTCTTTACCAACAAATTTTAATGAGTCTGCTTCCCATCTCCAATCCACAAAATCATATTAAGAGAACTACATATGGTAGAATAAAATATACAGTTCTTCTTTTTCTCCCTTTCAACTACAACCAAATGCACTCTCATACATTCATAGCACAATTTACTATATGGTTGAATCATATGAAATTGCCATTTTTACATGTCAAAACTGGTCAGTCAACTTATCGGCTATCTCCAATGGTTCAATCTGAAATTTACTTGTTCAATGAACACTTTAGTAAACCCAGGCTGGGGTGTAGTTGCTATACATAAGCAAAGTCTGTTAAATAAGGGCTTTGAGGGCGCCTGGGTGGCTCAGTTGGTTGAGCAACTGCCTTTGGCTCAGGGCTCCCTGCTCAGCAGGGGGTCCTCTTCTCCCTCTGATTTCCCCCTCTCATGCACGCTCTCTCATTCTTTCTCTCTCAAATAAATAAATAAATCTTTTATAAAAAAGGGAGGGAGCTGTGAAATAAAGTGAAATGTAAAAGTTCATTCTTATTTTAATGCTTTTACTTTGTACAAAGCTCTTCCTAAACTAAAATGTTAATATAAAACATTCTGAATAAATTTCTAAGCTAAAACCTATAATATCTTTGAGAAATATTTTCCAGACTATGGAAAACACACATCAGGAAGAGATGATCCAGTAACAATAATTACACTGATCTGCAAAACCAAGCATACAACTTAAGAACTTCAGTATCTTCACCAGAATGAGTTATATTTCAAAAGCCAATGGTGTTTAAACTACGAGACCTCTTGAGTATATGAATTACACTAAAGGCTCAAAATACAGTAACAAAATTATTTGCCAGAGAAATTTTGGTGAAGAATTCTCAACAGAACCTACCTCAACAGTTCTCAAAACCGGTTCAGTTTTGAGTAAATAAAATCAGTTTGAATTCAGTTTGGTGAATAAAATCACCAAAACAGCTACAACAAAAAACACAAGTGCTCTAATAGTGAGAGAGTAGGGTCCTAATGAGAAATGTAATAAAATTCTCCAGGTGCTTCTAATATGCATCCAGGATGGAGGAACCCTGTTTCTTAAGGCTTTTTTCTCATACCCCTACATAAATCAAGACTAAATTTTGAGGAGAGTATGTTCCTAAGCCAGGTAAAGTCCCAGAGGTCCTAGTCTGTCTACCACAGAGTAGAATGTTCTGTTTTATAAGAAAACATCACCCCTACTTTACCATGAAGACACCACTTATACCAAAAAGTAGTTCCCTCTCCTATTTAAAGAACTGTAGTAATACTGACTTATTAGAGGGAATAGTAGCAATGTAGAACATAAAAGAAAATCTGTAGTGTTTCACTGGGAACATCATGGTAATTTCCAATTATTACTGATATTCCTGTCTGTTTAAAAAAAATTTAACTTTTTAAATTATAAATTAAACACTAACAGCTTATTTTATACAAGTTTAATCCATCGACTAAAAAAAGAAATTATAACCAAAATACAAATTTCTATTTAATTTCAACATTTAAAAGTAGTCCAATTAAGATAGTCTTACTGTTCTAGAATCCGAGAATGGATTATATTCATCAAGTCCTGGTGGAACATTTCTTGTCACTTGTGTAACTGATGGGTCCTAGAATAAAATTCAAAGGAGAAAAAAAGATTACTTATCCTTTAAGACACAGTTTTGATAGTTACAAAGCACTTGCTCTATCTGTACTTCTGGTCAACAAGCAAAGCTAACAGAGGAGAACAAAGAAAATTATCAGATTTACTCAGTCCCATTCCAACAAGGTTGAAATTTATACCCACAGCCCTCATACCCTCAGTGAAAAAACTGGGTTAGATGCAAATCAGCTGCTATTATATAAAGAATGAAAACAGTTATGTGGAACTGACTGCACAGCATCTTAGCAAATCTTGGGCAAACCCACCATCCTTTCCTTTGGGTCCACAATGAGTTCATGTTCCCCCTACCCCCCCCCTTTTTTTTTTTACAATATCTTCTATCAGTTTTCCCTACTGCTGATACAAACACCATATTACAAATCAATGTCATATACAGGCAACATCTACCACATCCAAGATTAAGCACCACTTACCTGTATTCTACCCAACAGTTTTGTTTGACTATCGTTTACTTTGTCCTGTACTGTTTCCCCTTTTCCAACTATAATATATTACCATACTATCCCAGCTTTTTGAATTAGGCTTTCAAATAAGTAAGTCTCCAAATCCTAGAGAGTTCATCTATTTTTCTTGTGAATAAATGTAAGACACAAACATAATGAACATCTCAACAAAAACCAACTATATAATTAACATGAAAAAGCATTTGCAAACTTTAATAAAGCCTCATTGACTTTTGAATCCCTAGTCCCAAGCTTTGGTATGCATCAGAACCAAATACAGATTGCTGCATCCACCCCCAGGGTTCTGGAATGGGGCATCAGAATCTTTATTTCTAAAAAGTTACCATGTGATGCTGCTTCTGCTTGGAGAAGCACTGCTCTCTCACCTATACTGTACCTTCTCCAATCCATCTTCCTCAACGCAGTCATCAAAACTACCTCTCAAAATGAAAAGCTTATCTTGTCATTCCCCTCCTCCAACCCCTCTCCTCAGTTCCCCACCCATTTCAGGTTTTTTAGAGGCTCTCCCAAGACAAAATACAAATTCCTCAAAATGAGATACAAGGCAGCTGACCACCTAGCTTTCCAGACTAATAAACTTTCCAGACTAATAAACTCTGCCACAAGGTCCTTCCCTAGCCAGATCTTCACTCTCTACCAAGTCAAACAAGCTATTGCATAAGGAGCCTTAAACTTGGCAAAAAGGAAGATGTAATAATAAATTTAAAGTATGGCACAGACAAAAGTAAAAACTTTAAGCTTGCTCAAAGGAGGGAAGGAGGGAAGGAGGAAATGAAATCACTCTACTTCCCAGCATTCTCTTCCCAAGTTTATTCAAAAATGTGAGGAGCAGGAAGATTATCAAGAGACAATGTATGCCTCAGGGAGAAAATTAATGGAATCATGAATATTTGATCTCAAGGTTTTGAGTTTGAGTCCCACGCTGGGTGCAGAGATTTCTTAAAAAATAAAAAATAAAAAATAATTTTAAGAAGTGGGTTTAGGATCAATAAATAGAGACTTACCACATCCCATTGGTCCAGATGCAGTCTCAATGCCCACACCCCTTATCCCGACCCACAAAACCAGGTGACCTAGGAGTCCTCAGCACCATATTCTTCCTTGGCATTGCTTCCTCTGGCAGGAATACACAAAGGTAGGATAACCCTAGTGATCTCCGCTTCCTTAAAGACTCAATCTGAAGAACACTTCACATGCTAACTAATAAAATTGCTGATACTCAAGTAATTGCATTCCAGTCTAAGTGCTTCCACAGAGCTTGGCATTTATTTTCACCAGCATTTATTTCACTGACTCATGATGATCTTCATACAAGTCCCCTTTCCCAAACTAGAAGGTCACTTCTTTAAATACAAAAAATACATGAATAGGTCCTGTTTATTTAATCATACATGCATAGTAATACTGTTTGAGTGATAATTGCCACTCCCAAAGAGAAAAAAAAAAATTCCAAAGAGTAATTCCTCAGGATAGTAGCACCAGTATTAATCAAGAACTACTCCCTGAGGGGCACCTGGGTGGCTCAGGCATTAAGTGTCTGCCTTTGGCTCAGGCCATGATCCTAGCAACCTGGGATCTACCATTCCCCACCTCCCAACCCCCCACCCCCACATCGGGCTCCCTGCTCAGTGGGAAGGCTGCTTCTCCCTCTCCACTCCCCCTGCTTGTGTTCCCTCTCTGGCTGTGCCTCTCTCTGTCAAATAAATAAAATCTTTACCAAAAAAAAAAAAAAAAAGAAAAGAAAAAAAAATATTCCCTGGGGGGAAAAAAGTGAACAAGTATGAAGCTAGTTCAAAAATTTAAGGGAAAAGATGATCTTACTCATAAGGGAAATACTAATTAAAGCTACCCTAACATAGTATTTCTCACCTATCAGACTAGAAAAAATCTACAAGTCTAACATAGCTAAGTGATAAAAGTGTAAGAAAATAAGAATTCTCCTACATTACTAATGGAAAGAGAAATTATTACAACTCTATGGAGGGACAGTTGGCAATAGTCAGCAAAATTACATCTATATTTACACTTTTTTTTTTAAGATTTTATTTATTTAGTTGACAGAGATTACAAGTAGGCAGAGAAGCAGGCAGAGAGGAGGAAACAGGCTCCCCGCAGAGCAGAGAGCCTGATGCGGGGCTTGATCCCAGAACCCTGGGATCACGACCAGAGCCAAAGGCAGAGCCTTTAACCCACTGAGCCACCCAGGCGCCCCCTATGTTTATACTTCGCCCCCTATGTTTATACTTCGACCCACAATCTCACTTCTAGGAATTTAGCAAAAGACTGGAAGCAACCTAAATGTCTATCAATAGAATATAGTTGAATAAACTATGGTACATGTACATGATAAAGTACTATGCAGTTGAGCATTACGCAGCTGTAAAATACTATAAGAACATCTATACACTGCCACAGAATGAGTGGAAAAGGTGCAAAACAATATAAATAAAATGTTACTTCTTATTCTTATTTAAGAAAAAAAATTAATGTGTATGTGTTTACTTAAATGTTTAACAAGATGAAAAAAATCAGGGGTGCCTGGGTGGCTCAGTCGTTAAGCATCTGCCTTGGCTCAGGTCATGATCCCAGGGTCCTGGGATACAGCCCCGTGTCAGGCCCCATGCTCCTCGGGAAGCTTGCTTCTCCCTCTCCCACTTTTTCTGCTTCTGTTCCCTCTCTCGCTGTCAAATAAATAAAATCTTTAAGAAAAAAAAAAAGATGAAAAGATGTCATTCTTTCAATACTAGCAAAATACAGTGAGTCCAAGGAGTCCAAATTCTCATTTTATAAATACACAGAGCAAATTATCAAGTGTCCTAAAATTCACATTAAATTTTTTTAACTCCTACCTAAGGTAAAACTTAGCTCCAAAGAGATGCAGAATGAAATCATTCTTCCAATTTTCTACTTTTAACTACATAATGAAAATGTACTTGGTTTCCTTCTAGATTCTAGAAGAGTTTAATCCAGGCTGAGAGTTAATGGGCAGTTAAACAAAATCACTGTGTCAAGTGAACTGAGTTCACTTCTAGTTGGTCTGGAATTTCTCCTCAATGTAGTATTAGGTGACAAAGCAATAGAATATGTACAGTATTTGCCAAGAATGATTTAGGAAGAACTGTTATCTCTGAATTACTACATGACTATCATTTTCAAATTTGTTTTAATACATGTAAACAGCATTGAGGAAGTGAAAGTCTGTAAACTGGAAGAAAATAACACAGCTTAAGATTTAATAATGAATAATCTTTTTTTTTTAAGATTTTATTTATTTGACAGAGAGAGAGAGAGATCACAAGTAGGCAGAGAGGCAGGCAGAGAGAGAGGGGGAAGCAGGCTCCCTGCTGAGCAGAGAGCCCCATGCAGGGCTCGATCCCAGGACCCTGAGATCATGACCTGAGCCGAAGGCAGAGGCTTAACCCACTGAGCCACCCAGGCACTCCATGAACAATCTTTTTTTGAAGATTTTATTTGAGAGAGAAAGTGTGTGTACATGACTAGGGGGAGGGGCAGAGGGAGAAAATCCTCAAGTAGACTCCCCAGTGAACCAGCACGGGGCTCGACAGCAGACGTGAGAATCATGACCCGAGCAGAAACCAAGAGTCAGGGGCTCAACCAACTGAGCCACCCAATAATGAATAATCTTTTAAAGTCTATAAAGTGTTTAGCACTTCCATTACTTCCAATCCTTGCTATGATCCTCCCTGATGGATGGTATTATTCTATTTTTCAGACAAAGAAGCTATGGCCTTGAAAAGGTCAAGAAACTTTCTGAAGGACAATTAGTGTATGTCTGAGACAAAATATGAAGCCACAATTTTCCAATGCCTATATATATATTATTTCTATCAGATATACGAAAAATAAAATTTACCACAATCACAACTTTATCAGGAAAAGACACTGGCACCTGCTTAAGATTCTCTCTCTCCCTCTGCCCCTCCCTCTCCGCTGCCTCTGTCTCTCTAAGAAAAAGGAGGAGGAAGAGGAGGAGGAGGAGGAGAAGAGGGAGGAGGGGAGGAGGAAAGACATTAGTTGAGCTGATTGTTTATTAATGATTCCAAAAACTTTGGCAGGAAAATACTGCACTTTTTTTTCAACGCAACAAAATTAAACTGTTTCAAGTGCTAACTTGGTTACTTCTGCGGCAGTGGTTCTCAGACTCAGTACATACTGGAATCACCTGAAGGGCTTGTCAAAACCCAGATTACTAACCCCATTCTAAATGTACCTTGATGTCTGAGAACCTGCATTGCTAATGAGGGAGACAATTTGAGATAGTCTAATTTTATTGACTTAAAGGAATATAGTAGGCCTCTTTTTTATTGACTTTCAAGAAGTACATTCTTAATAATTTAAATGCTCTAAAAATAATAATAATTTAAATACTCTATTTGGATCTGATTACCCATAAACATTAAAATTATAAATTTATGTCACTTAGTTAAGCTAAGGCTATTCTTTGTTTTATTATTATTTTTAAGATTTTATTTATTTATTTGACAGACAGAGATCACAAGCAGGCAGAGAGGCAGGCAGACAGAGAGAAAGGAGGGAAAGCAGGCTCCCCGCCGAGAAGAGAGCCCGATTCGGGGCTTGATCCCAGGACACTGGGAACATGACCCGAGCCGAAGGCAGAAGCCCCAACCCACTGAGCCACCCAGGTGCCCCTACTCTTTTTTTTAACATTTCTTTTTCCCTTTTTTTTTTTTTTTTAAGATTTTATTTATTTATTTTACAGAGAGAGAGAACACAAGTAGGCAGAGAGGCAGGCAGAGAGAGGGGGGAAAGCAGGCTCCCTGTTGAGCAGAGAGCCCGACTAGGGGCTCAATCCCAGGACCGTGAGATCATGACCCAAGCCAAAGGCAGAGGCTTAACCTACTAAGCCACCCAGGCACCCCTAAACTAAGGTTATTCCGCTAACACCTTAGTAAGCCAATTACTTCATAGTCGTATTTCATTAAAAATTGAGATGCCTGGGGACGCCTGGGTGGCTCAGTTGGTTAAGCGGCTGCCTTCGGCTCAGGTCATGATCCCAGCGTCCTGGGATCGAGTCCCACATCGGGCCCCTTGCTCGGCAGGGAGCCTGCTTCGCCCTCTGCCTCTGCCTGCCACTCTGTCTGCCTGTGCTCTCTCTCTCTCTAATAAATAAAAAAATCTTTAAAAAAAAAAAATTGAGATGCCTGGGTGTCTGGGTGGCTCAGTGGGTTAAGCCACTGCCTTTGGCTCAGGTCATGACCCCAGAGTCCTGAGATCAAGTCCACAATGGGCTCCCAGCTCCACGGGGAGTCTGCTTCTCCCTCTGACCTTCTCCCCTCTCATGCTCTCTCTCACTCTCTCTCTCTCAAATAAAGAAATAAATCTTTTAAAAAATTGAGATGCCTTATAAAAATAAATGTTTTTTCAAAGAGAGTAACTAAAATTTCACATGTAGCGTAATTAGCTATTTTACATCTTTAATCCGGGGTTCTTTACCAAACCTTCTAAGGCAGTGTGCCTTCATTATATTTCAAATTATTTCATACACCATGCATGAAATTGGACATTTCTCCATCACTCCACACATAACACATAACATCCTCCTGAGAGGTTATGTGGAGTGATGGAGAAATGTCCAATTGAGGAAGATTCTAGGCTAGCAGAAAGTACTTTCACCTTCAGCTAGATGCAAGGAGATGAAGTAAATAAAAAAGTTTTGTAGCTAATCAACTTCAATACCCTGCTTATTCTTCCCTTCTCCATATATATACTATCTTCAAGCTAAATAGTCTAATAACAATAGCCTACATGGACGATTGTGTACAACCATATATTATGTATCCACTTACTGTATCTGCTAACACTTAACAGGTTTGAGTTTCAAGATCAACACTAAAAACCTCATGTATCGTAGGTACTTGCTCTGTTATAGAGTACTAGTCTAGGAGTTAGAAACTCTGAGCTCCTAACAATGACTAGACTCTGTGACCTTAAGGCAAGACACCTAACCTGTCAATTTTCTCATTTGTAAAATAGGGAAAAATTCTGATAGATATTGTCCCAGTCAGCTGAAGCTCTGAAATGTTAAGCTATAGATTTTAAGTCTTTCCCATTTGGAAAAAAGCTGACTGCCTATATTCAGATCTCATTCACACTAAAGAAAAGCTGTAAACTTTGAACAAGGTAATTCATACATCAATGTGACTCAGTTCCTTCACCAGTAAAATGTATCATAGAGCTCATGAGTTGCTACATATAAAATGATTGCTACTATTTCTGCACATAGAAAATCCTCAGTGATAGTTGAGACTGTTATCATTACCACTACTACCAAGCTAAAGATAAAACAAAAAAGCTTTCCATTTATAATTAACTGAGATATTAAGAAAGTATAGCACATCATATATGGTGAATAGGCCAAAATACCCACAGACACCTTGTAAGTAAAGCAACCATTCTTTGCTCACCTTTGTGTCACGTGACCCTGTTATCTCAGCTGCATGTTAAAGGATGAGGAACAGACTTTTGTGCCAAAGGCAGCCATTTTTAGTAATGGAGGGGGAAGCCTGGTAGACCCCAACAGAAGTGACTCTATATTGGACAACAGCTGATCAATTAGATGCTATTTCTTGATCTACTTGAATAGGAGACATAAAGATTGGTAATTAGTAGCAGCAGAAGAAGCAGACACTAGGCATGGTAAAAAGACAAATAGAAGCTAAAAAGAAGGTGACCAGAAAAGGGAACAGCAGGAACAGAATCTGAGGGGAATGGCAATTACCAGGGTTGCCAATGTGTGACCAAGCAAAAACAGGGCCAACAGAGTTACTGCTGTTCCAGTTGGTGAGGAATGACTTGGTGTTACAGGAGTTTTCACTGTCTGGAAGATCTCAGAAGGGCCTCAAAGTGAAGGAAAAAGAAGAAGTAGAAGAGCAGAAGAGGGAAAAGAGGATGGCAGAGATCAGACCCTAACCTTCACTTAAACCAGTACAGTGCAATTTTTATGTTTTATAAACACTGATTTCACATGAAAATGACATCTACTCCTTGGTGGGAGGGAGGTGAATGGTGGGGGAGGAGAAGAGGGTATTTGAAGAAACACATGGTTAGCTTCCAGAGACTGTTTCACTACCACTGCAGAGATGGACTCTGATGGGGTAACTTTCCTCCTGCAACAATCCTTTCAATAAAGCTCTGTTACCTGAGGCAACCTGAGCACGTCTCCATGCTTTAAAAAAGAAATAGGTGGATATCAATGTACTCTGCCATTTCATGTTCCTGCTAAAACTACGTAGAGACAGTTTACTGCCACTAACTATATTTCAATAAAATCTGTTATAAGAGAAAGATTTTTTTAAGTATGAACATTTATCGATCGCTAGTATACATGACTCTTGAAATATAACTGGTCCAAATTAATGTTGATGTATATATATACATACATACATATGTATATGTACATATACAAATGCAATATGTATAGAACACACCATGTTTCTGATTTCAAAGATCTGGCAAAAAACAATGTACAGTATCTCATTAATGATTTTTTTTTAAGATTTTTTATTTATTTGACAGACAGAGATCACAAGTAGGCAGGGAGGCAGGCAGAGAGAGAGGGGAAGCAGGCTCCCTGGTGAGCAGAGAGCCCGATGTGGGGCTCGATCCCAGGACCCTGGGATCATGACCTGAGCCAAAGGCAGAGGTAAGAAACAGTGCTTTCTGAAACAACAAAGCCAAACTCCCATGGGTCAGGTAATTCAGGAGGGTGGGTAGGACCAGCTGGTACTCTGAATCTGTGTGCCATCATGTGGGGTTTTAGTTGATACTACTAGATATAAGCATAATCCCGTAATTTATTTCTTTTCTGGAAAGTGATTTGTTTTTGTTTTTGTTTTGTTTTGTTTTTTTAAAGATTTTATTTATTTATTTGTCAGACAGAGTGAGCACAGGCAGAGGCAGAGGGAGAAGCAGGCTCCCCGCTGAGCAAGAAGCCCGATGGGGGACTCGATCCCAGGACGCCGGGATCATGACCCCAGCCGAAAGCAGCCGCTTAACCAACTGAGCCACCCAGGCATCCCTGGAAAGTGATTTGTACAACACTTTGTTTTCAGGTTAACCATTCCTACTAAGTTGCCTTGGAAGGTAATGTTAAGGTAGATTTAGGTTTTAAAGTTTTTTTTTTAATATTAAAAACAGCTTTTATTGTTTTGCTTAGTTTAGAGATTAGTGGTGTCTTAGGAGTTTTATGAGACAGGAGACTAAGTTTACTCTCTGTAAATGTAAACGTATGTCCATTAAGAAGCATGTAGTTTTTTTTAACCCACTGAGCCACCCAGGTGCCCCTCATTAATGGTTTTTATGCTAATTATGTATTGAAAAGATATTTTGTATGTATGGGGTAGAACAAAATATTATTAAAATGAATTTCACCTAGTTTTTTCCCAAAGGCTACTAGGTTATTTTAAATTACATACATAGCACAAATTATATTTCTGCTGGATAATTTTTTTTTTAAGATTTATTTTAGAGAAAGAGCACAAGAGATCACACCAGTAGGGGAAGAGGTAGAAAGAGACTCCCTGCTGAGTGGGGAGCCAGTTGGGGGACTCTCTCTCATGACCCTAAGATCATGACCTGAGCCAGAATCAAGAGTTGGATGCTTAACTTGAGCCACCCAGGCACCCCTCCACTGGACAGTTCTGACTGAAGCAGTGTAATTTATTCAAGATTGGCTTATAATTTCACTTTCACCCATTTGGACAAATTCAATTGTGTCAGCCAAACAGAAAACAAGAAACTCATATTTAAAGCCAAGTTTCCTATAAGTTTTTCAAAATCACAAAAGATGACAAGAGCGGCACCTGGGTGGCTCAGGTGATTAAGCATCCACCTTCAGCTCAGATCATGACCGCAGGGACCTGGGATCAAGTCCTGCATCAGGCTCCCTGCTCATCAGAGAGTCTGCTTCTCCCTCTCCCTCTACTGCTTATGTTCTCACTCTCACTAATAAATAAATAAAATCTTTAAAAAAAAAAAAAAAAAAAAAGACAAGAGACCTGATCAGAAGCTTCCCAATTCACTGTCTTCATATAACACAGCAGCAGACTTTTACTACACTTTTTCACTTACCTCACACCTTTTTAATACATGAGATGTTAGAAGACAATAACTTGAGTATTAAAAACATTTAGAAGAAAATGCATATTTTTAATTCTATCAAGCATGCCTATGAAAACTAAAGGCTAAAGCAAAGACAGATTCAAGGAGAAAAAGAGAATTCATCTATTTTAGCACACTACTAGACTATTTAATTATGTCATTTAGTCCTCAGAACAGCCATATGACTTAAATTCTATATCCTTTCCTTCACTGCTAACAATACTACCTCACACATGTTAAAAGTAACTTGGCCAAAGTCATATAACTTTCAAATTCAAATCTGACCCCGAAACTGAGTTCTCAGAAGAAAATGTAATAAAGAAAACAAATTTATGTTTAAAAAAAATCTCCTCAAAAGAAAAAGGCTGACTTAAACTTGGCATTGCTCCACAAAACTTAATTAAAATACTCTTCAATAGCTCTACTTAATCCAACCAATATTACACACTAGACTAAGCAACTTGATTAAATAAAAATCCCAATCTAGAGGTTAGGAGAGGCCCTGCCTTCAGAGAGTTAATTTTTTTTTCCTACTTTGCACTTCTCAGAGCTACTATAACCACATGAATTTAACAAATACTGAGAATTTCAGTTACCTGGAGAATTACTTATTTCTAAATGCCCCAATTATTCTTTAAAAACCAAAGGAACTATAAGAAACCATTAAAAATCTCAGCAAGACTCTAAAACAACATGTATTTGGCAAATCTTTTGTAAGAGATCAAAAGAAATGCTTAACAATTACTAGAAATTATTCAGTAAATCGTTACTTAAAAACTGGTTGCCATTTTCATTACAAGTCCTGACAGTCTTCCTCAAATCTAAAAGCAACTCACAGACTAATTCTTGTGAACCCAAATCAGTACTTAGTGAATTAAAATAACTGAAGCAACCACACCCAAGCAGATTTAATGAGGTACTACTTCACACCTACTAGAATGGCTACAAACAAGACAGAGACAAGTGGTGGTAAGGGTATGAAAAAACTAATGTGCTGGTGGAAATGTAAAACGGTACAGTCATTTTGGAAGTTACCAAAGTACCTAGCAGTTCCACTCCTAGGTATATAACCAAGGGAATGAAGACATGGGCCCACACAAAAACTTGTACACAAATATTCCTAGCAGCACTATTCCTAACAGCCAAAAAGTGAAAATATCCTCTCATTTATATCAACTGACAAATATACTGTATATCCATGCAATAAAATTGCTATTTTCTAATAAAAAGAAATGAAGTCCTGATACATGCTACAATATGCATAAACCTTCAGTACATTATGCTCTGTGAAAGCTGCCAATCAAAGACTACATAGTGCACGATTCCATTTTTAAGAAATCCCCAGAAAGCATATTAGTGGCTGCCGAGGGCTAGTGGAATTGGAGGAAAATGGGGAATTATTGCTGCCAACAGGGTTTCTTTTTGTGGTAATGAAAGTTTCTAAAGTTGATAGTGATGACTGCACAACTGCAAATATACTAAAAACCACTAAACTGTATACTTTAGGTGGGTTAACTGTGCAGTATATGTACTGTATCTCAAAGCTGTTTTTTAAAAAGATAATCAGATGTAATATTTCTTAGAATAAATGTTTCCAACCAGTTATAAATCTCTAAGTCTTCAAAATCTAAATACCACATCATTCATTAAAGAGAAATACTCATTAGTCAAGAGATCAGGATAGAGGGGGCAGGGGTATTAGCTATCAGGGACCAAAATAACCAGAATTTCCTGTTATACTAAATCACCAAAATTTCTTCTGATATTTGAGAAACTGGGTAGCTAATACAGCTATGTGCCCCAGTATCAATGCACTGAAATCTAGAGACCTAAGAAGAGAAAAAGGTAATCATGTAGAACAGGAAAATAATTGGTCATATTTCTGGCAATGACTGCAAGTTCAATCACCTTTGACTATGATAGCCTACTAATCAGAGAACAGCAGTCTTCCCACATAAACAGCCCTCATTTTTCAGTGAACTGTTAGGAGATTTTTGTACAGAAAAAGTTGCTTTATCATACACAGTAGTTCTTCATGAAGACTAATGAGTTGTTGTTTTTTTTAAATTTTATTTATTTATTTGACAGAGAGAGTGATCACAATTAGGCAGAGAGGCAGGCAGAGAGAGGAGGGAAGCAGGCTCCCTGCTGAGCAGAGAGGCCGATGCTGGGATCATGACCTGAGCCTAAGGCAGAGGCTTTAACCCAGTGAGCCACCCAGGCACCCCAAGACTAATGAGTTTTTGATCATTATCTTTTAACATACCAAATGCTGAAATTACCAGAACAATTTACCACTAAACATGACAACCAAAGACCTATGAACAAATTTTAAAAGGTCTTGGTTTTGTTTTTGTTTTGGGGTGTTTTTTTTTTTTTTTGTCGTATTATGGGCAGTGAACTTTTAAATTAATTTTCCCATCTGAGAATAAATGTATACTTCATAGAACACTACCTTATGAAACAAAATCTGGCTAAATTAACTTCTCTTGTTAACCACCAAGGTGGTTAACAAGAGTACTTAAAACCCAGTACAAGTACCCAGGCCAGTACTTAAAATCAAAACACCACCAAAGCCAGGCATTCTGTATAACAATATTCCATGGGAGGAAAATGTTTGAAGTTCCAATTGTGACACAAGGGATTCATCTCCTGCTAGCTTCCCATGACTTCAAAAAGCAATCATAAGCTTTCAAAACTATTAGGTCTTAATGTAATAAAAAATAAAAAATTAATAAATAAATAAAATAAAACAGATGACCTCTCCAAAAATCATCAACATTAAGCAAACAAATGCAAAACTTTCTAACATTTAAACAAAACTTAAGTCATAAAAATACAATGACCTTTCCTTATTACCCTCAGTTCATGTTCTGATTTATAACAGCCTCTAAAATGTCTAAGCTTTGTAATACAACCAGTAATTTGTATGTTTTGTTTTTGTTACTATTTCTGTTAAAACAAAAAGTTTAAAAGTTAATAAAAATTCATCTGAGAAAATATAGGCAATTTAGGGATAAAATAAAAGCAGAATAATCACATGCTATAACCAAAGATAATCTTACACCATTATTTCCTCTGTTATTTTAAGAACTTCCCATCTTTGCCTTGATTCAAAAGAAATATTCCTATAAGAAATATATATATTTAAAAAAAAAACAAATATTGAAGGCAGAAAAATTCAGTAATTTGCCTAAGGTCACTCAAGGAAGAGACAGAGAAGCAAACCTAGACAACCTGGTTCCAGACCCACCCTTAACAAGTGAGGACACACCTCCACAAATTTTATTTACTCCTTCCTCTAATGCCCCTAACACCAGGCTAAAAATACAGAAATGCCTGTCTGTAATATATGTACTTCACAGAACATTTTCTTATGAACTCAATGCTAAATGGTGATTAAGTTCCCCTGAGACTCAAACACAAATGTTTCCATAAAAAAAAAAAAATTGGGGGGGCACCTGGGTGGCTCAGTGGGTTGAGCCTCTGCCTTCAGCTCAGGTCATGATCTCAGGGTCCTGGGATCGAGCCCCACATCAGGCTCTCTGCTCAGCAGGGAGCCTGCTTCCCGCCCCCCCCACCCCACCCCCTGCCTCTCTGCCTACTTGTGTTCTCTGTCAAATAAATAAATAAAATCTTTAAAAAATTTTAAAATCAAATACAAGTATATAATACACTTCTTTTAACCTTGGGGAATACATTAATTTGCACTTTTACAATACACCATTGACTTGTAAACAATTCACTAAAATTTACGATTACTTCAGATGCCAAAAATTAAGCATGCTATGCCATAAATAAAACCACAAGACTGATGAAATCAACCTAAGACAAGCCTCAAAAGCTTTAGTAAAATTGCTAAATGGTGGTAACATTATACTAGAATAGTAGCCCTTGGCTATCTCTAACCAAGATCCCTGATGCTCTTTTCCTGTACCTCCTACTTTCATTTCTCACCACTTTCTACATGTATTCCAAATCACCACATGAGGATTCTAACTACCATGAGAAGATAGCCAAAGGAAGGGGCACCTGGGTGGCTCAGTTGGTAGAGGGTCTCACTCCTGGTTTCAGCTCAGGTCATGATCTCCTAAGTCCTGGGACTGAGCCCAACACTCAGCATGAATTCTACTTGAAGATTCTCTCCCTCTGCACCCACCGACCCACGTTTGCTCTTGCTCTCTCTAAAATATATAAATCTTGGGGCGCCTGAGTGGCTCAGTGGGTTAAATCTTCTGCATTTGGCTCAGGTCATGATCTCAGGGTCCTGGGATGGAACCCCACATTGGGCTCTCTGCTCAGCAGGGAGCCTGCTTGCCCCCTCCACTCCCCCGCCTGCCTCCCTGCCTACTGGTCATCTCTGTCAAATAGATAAATAAAATTTTTAAAAAGAAAAAAATAGAGGGCAAGATCAAAGTCTACCTTATCTTTGAGTCCACCCCCCTCCACCTTCTTCCTAGGGTCTACATGAGACTTTATATATAATAACTGCTCAACAGAGAAGGAAGTCCCTCATGTAAATTGTCCATACTTTGGAATATTATTGTCTATGTGCCTAGGTAAAGTCACTTTACAAATACTCAAAATGCATCTTATCATATACATTCCTACTTAAGTAGTTTAAAGAGACTCTAATATTTTTGCTTATCTGCAAAAATAAATCCAGTAATTCATTTATATTCTGTAAAATATATGTAAGAAAAAGTATCAAATTGATAATATTGACAATGTATTCCTAACTGCATTCCAAAAACAAGTATAAAACCCATTACATTAAACTTTTTTTATATATATAAAAACATACTGATGCAAGGACAGATTTACAAGCAATTGCAACACTAGCTGTGGCAACTTTGGAAGGTAGGCAAGGTAATATATATACTCTATAGACACTCAGGTAATTGGGAGCAATTCTGCATAAAGTATGAGGGCTTTCTTGGATAAAAGTACTTCTTGTGCAAGAAGAAAGATTAAGAAAGAATACAGAAATTTTTGAAGAGGGTGCCAAGATCATTCTATGGGAAAAGAACAATCCATTCAACAACAACTAGATACCCACATTTTCAAAAGAATGAAGTTCAACCTTACTTCAACCTTGCTTCACACCATATATAAAAATTAACTCAAAAAGAAACACAAACATAAATTTAAGAGGTAAAACTATAAAACTCTAAGGAAAAAACATAAGGGTAAATCTTCATTACCTCAGATTTGGCAAAGGATTCTTAGATACAACATCAAAACACAAACCACAAAATAAACATAAATTTTGGTTCATTCCAAATTATAACTTTTTTGCTTCAAAGAACATTAACAAGAAATGTCATTGACATTGACAAGATCATTGACAAAATAGGAGAAATTATCTACAAATCATTACAGTTGACACATGAACAATGCAGGAACTTAGGGGGGCTGGTCCTACCCCCAGGGGCAATAGAAAGTCAGCATGTAACTTTTGACATCCCAAAAACTGATAGCTTAACTACAGAAGCCCTACTGGCAACAGTCAACTAATAGATATTGTGTATGTTATACATATTATATACTATATTCTTACAATAAAGCTAAAGAAAAAAAAATTAGGAAAATCATATGGATGGGCAAATACATTTACAGTAACAGTATATATAGTATTTAATTAAAGATAAGTGAACAGGGTCACCTGGGTGGCTCAGAGGGTTAAAGCCTCTGCCTTCGGCTCAGGTCATGATCCCAGGGTCCTGGGATAGAGTCCCACATCGGGCTCTCTGCTCAGCATTGAGCCTGCTTCCTCCTCTCTCTGCCTGCCTCTCTGCCTACTTGTGATCTCTGTCAAATAAATAAATAAAATCTTTAAAAAAAAAAAAAGATAAGTGAACATGTAGTTCAAACATTGTTCTTCAAGGTCAACTGTACTTCAGTAAAGAAGTACTTTTTTTTTTTTTTTTTTACTTCAGTAAAAGACTTGTATCGAGAGGCCCCTGGGTGGCTCAGTCGTTGCCTCAGGTCATGACCCCAGGATCCTGGGATCAAGCCCACCGTCAGGCTCCCTGCTCAGCATTCCCTGTTTGTGCTCCCTCTATCATTGTATTTCTCTGTCAAATAAATAAATAAAAATCTTGAAGGAAAAAAAAAGACTTGTATCAAGAATGTATAAAAATCTCTTACAATTCAGGGATAAAAAAGACAAAAAACTGAACTTAAAAATAGGCGAAGGATCTGAATAGATATTTCTCCAAAGAAGATACACAAATGACCAATAAGCACATAAAAAAGCTCAACACCGGGGCACCTGGGTGGCTCAGTGGGTTAAAGCTTCTGCATTCGACTCAGGTCATGATCTCAGGGTCCTGGGATGGAGCCCCACATTGGGCTCTCTGCTCAGCGGGAAGCCTGCTTCCTCCTCACTCTTCCTGCCTCTCTGCCTACTAGTGATCTCTGTCAAATAAATAAAATCTAAAAAAAAAAAAAAAAAGCTCAACACTATACAGCCATCAGAGGAATGAAAATCAAAACCACAATAAGATATTCCAAACCCACTAGGATGGCTAGAATCATAAACAAATAATAACAAGTGTTGACGAGAATGTAGATAAAGCAGTATCCTCATCTGCTGCTGGTTCCAATATACAATAGAGCACCCGTGTGGAAAACAGTCTGGCAGCTCCTCAAATGATTCAACATAGTTACCATATGACCCAGCAAATCTGCTCCTAGTTACATACTCAATTTAAAACAAGCATCAGGGCACCTAGGAGGCTCAGTCCTTAAGCGTCTGCCTTCAGCTAGTGTCATGATCCCAGGGTCCTGGGATCGAGTCCCATGTCAGGCTCCCTGCTCCACAGGGAACCCTGCTTCTCCCTCTCCCACTCCCCCTGTTTGTGTTCCCTCTCTAGCTGTGTCTCTCTCTGTCAAATAAATAAATAAAAATCTTTAAAGAAAATAATAAAAATAAAAACAAGTATCAAACAAAAACTTGTACAGAAATGTTTACAGCAGCAGTATTCATAATAGTCAAAAGGTGGCAACTACCCAAAAGTCCATCAAATAATAATGAATAGGCATTACTCTTTTTTTTTTTTTTTTTGTTAAGATTTTATTTGACAGAGATTGAGAGAGCACAAGCAAGGGGAGTGGCAGGCGGGGAGAGGGAGAAGTAAACTCCCCGTCCAGCAGGGAGGCCCAAGCAGGGCTTGATCCCAGGACCCCTCGATCATGACCTGAGCTGAAGGCATCCACTTAACCGAATGAGCCACCCAAGTGCCCCTGGCATTACTAATTCTTTTTTTTTTAAAGGTTTTTTTTTTTTATTTGACACGGAGAGAGAGTACAAGTAGGCAGAGCAGCAGGCAGAGGGAGAGGGAGAAGCAGGCTCCCTGCTGAGCAGAGAGCCTGATGCGGGGCTTGATACCAGGACCTGGGATACCCCATGACCTGAGCCGAAGTCGCTTAACCGACTGAGCCACCCAGGTGCCCCGGCATCACTAATTCTTAAAAGCACTCAAAACCAAATTTCAGAGAGATTACTGGATTGCTCTCTTCGTACAGGTTTACAAAGAGTTCTTATGGCAATTCTTGCACAAGGAAAGGGAACACAGGCCTCCAACACTTGTCTATAATGTGAAGGCAAAAGCTATATGGCACTACAGGCTGTCTTGGTAGGAACAGATGAAATGGAATAAAAGTGGTAAGGGGACTTGGTACAAAGTCAAATCCAACCAACATTTACACATTTTTTTTTAAGTTTTATTTATTTGAGAGAGGGAGTGTATGAGTGAGAAAGAAAGACCACAATTGGGGGAAGGGGTGAAGGAGATGCAGACTCCCTGCTAAGCAGGGAGCCCGATGTGGAGCTTGATCCCAGGACCTGGGAACAAGACCTGAGCTGAAGACAGACACTTAACCAACTGGGTGGTACCCCTACAAATCATCTTTTAGTTCCTTCACCTATTGAAAGTTGGGAAATTTCCCCCTCGTGATTTAAAAACATCTCCTTGTGTTTGGGTTTTCATTACCTATTACCAAAAACTAAGCACAGTTTTAATTATATCATGTAGACCTGTATTCTCTCATTTACCATGCTGTCCTCACTTGACTAATCTTAGCAAAGTTACTTGGCCCAAGGAAAGCTAAATATAGATTTAGATCTATATTTGATCTAAATATAGGTTTAATTCTATCATGCTTTTGTCAAGAAAATGTTACTTCACAATAACCTTTTGGCAATTATGACTGAAAAAAACAGACTCAAGTCACCTCGAATGCTGGGGGAAGGGAGGATATTTAAAGATACATACAGGAAAAAGGGTGCCAGGTTTCAAAGACTAGAACTCTTCAAAATGTGGTAACCACTCTTGTAGTTCAAGAGCAGCTCTAATAATAAACAAGAATTATAGAAAATTAACCTCAAAAACCCTGGTCAATTAGTACTCCAGTGTTCTGTAATTAGTTAATTTGGCCCCTTCCCCTTATCATTTCATGGTTATTCCCACCATAACTACAGGATTTTTTCTCTGTGCTTTCAGCTCAAGTTCCTGACTGATAGTTCACTTAACTATCACCATTACTGTTGGAGCAAAATTTTGCACCAAGCAATCTTATCTCTTCCTGATCATCTCAGAGAATGGCTTTCCTTGGGCCAAGTAACTTTGCTAAGATTAGTCAAGTGAGGACAGCATGGTAAGGGTCACACAACAGAGGACATGATCATCTACCATGCTAAGCAATCACTTGGGCTGCTTCCTCAGTGGACTGAGGCTCAGAGCATAGCAGGCTCCTAAAATATAAAGCCACCTATTCAGCTTTTATGATCAGATGCAATCTGATCATATCCAATATCAATGATCAATCCAATATCTAACATATGACAATAGGAGAGAATTTATGCGCTCACAAAATGATCCACACAGGTATAAAAATGCAACAATTATATGGTTTCGAAGTAGGAAAAAACCTTGCCACACAAAAAACTCTACTTTAGCATCTCTGGTATATCAAATCCTGCTTGAATTCCTTCAACTGCTGGGAACTCCATACCAAAAAAAGCATCATCAGGCTATTCTAACAGATCTTTAAAAAATCTTTATGTTAGGGGCACCTGGGTGGCTCAGTCGGTTAAACGTCAGCCTTCTGCTCAGGTCATGATCCTGGAGTCTCAGGATAGAGCCCCCTTTCGGGCTCCCTGCTCACCAGGGGTCTTGCTTCTCCCTTTCCTTCTGCCCCTCCCCCTGCTCCTTCTCTCTCTCCCTCACTCTCTCTCAAATAAAATCTTGTTAAAAAAAATTTTAAGATAAAGTTTACCTTCATGTAAACTCTGCCAATTAACCTTAATTTTTTTTTCTGAAGCAAAAACAGGTTTATTCACCCCAGCAAGAACCCTTCAAGTATCTGAATATCTCATACTTCTCTTTAGCCTTCTGTAGACTACACCCCAGAGTAAAATTACTCTTCCTAGGACCTAATTCCAGACCCATGGCCATTCTCACTTCTTTGGACACATCCTGTTTTGTTCAAGCCACTCTTTAAATACACACTTGGAACTGAAGACAAAACCTGTGGGATGGAGAACAGAATATTGTCGATTCATCGTTAGAACTCATCTCTTATTTCATTAATCCAATATAAATTTTTTCAGAAACTATATGACTCCAGTGATTTATCTTAAGAAAATACCCTATAAATTTCCTGGATCTGCATTTCAGCACTACTAAATATTAACTGTATGCCCAAAAAATCATTTTTAATATCAGCAATTGTTTATTTTCAAAATTTTTACCATCACCATCTCAATTAAAATTGTTAAAATCATGATACCAAAATAAAATCACATTCAAATATTAGTTTTGCCATGTAGCATCTCTAAGAGGTACTCCACTACACTAACAGCCTCCCACTGAACCTGCCTGAGAGCTTTCAGTAGCCAAAGGAGATGCTCAAGCTGGAGAAAAAGTTTCCTACATAGCTAAATAATACTGATGCAGGGACGCCTGAGTGGCTCAGTTGGTTAGGCAGCTGCCTTCAGCTCGGGTCATGATCCCAATGTCCTGGGATCGAGTCCCACATCAGGCTTCCTGCTCAATGGGGAACCTGCTTCTCCCTCTGCCTCCGCCTGCCACTCTGCCTGCCTGTGTGCTTTCTCTCTGACGAATAAATAAAAATTTGAAAAATATATATTTAAGAAGATTAAAAAAAAATAGTACTGATGCAGAGCACCCTAACACTCTACCTTAAGTAAAAAAAGACGGTCTCAAAGTGAATTACAGATGTGTTTTAAGGGATCCTTTGAACCCTGGTAAAATTAACAAAAAACTGTTAAGAGAAATGGACCACACTGGACTAAAAGGAACAGTGATACTTCAAAATGAAAAGAAGCTTCTGGACTCCCAAATTCCAGTGCATAAAAAGCACCGTGAAAACATTTCTCCTCAGCTGGCAAACACTTCTATAAGTAAAAAAGGACTTACCAGAGAGTGGAACCAAAACCAGAAGAAAATAACAGATTAGGGAAAGACCTCCAGGTAGCAGAACTGGGCCCTATTCAAGGAACACTCACTGTCCCAGTTAGGAGACCCTCAAAAATGGGCCTGGATGGGCCTGGATGGATTTCAGACTTGCCACAGACAAGCAACTGCTAACAGTTTCCCATTCCTCCCCTACTTGAATGGGAATGTCTATTGGGGTTATCCGGTACTTGGCTCACCATTTTATGCTGGGTATATCTCTTCAGCTCCCACGTCTGTATCAGGAGGAACATAAGCTCCTCCCATCAAGGAGTACAATCTAATCCCTCCCATTCTATTTTGAATATGGTCTAGCTTTTTGTCTTGTTTGACTAACAAAATGTAGCAGAAAAGAATGACTCAAGAAGCCTTTAGCATCCCTTCTTGACCTCTTCAAACACTACTCCCACTTTGTAAAAAGCCCATGCTATTCCTAGTAGAAAGGCCATGTGGAAGAGAACTAACTGCTGCCCCCAATGACAACCCCAGATAATTGCCAGATACTTGAGTTGAGGACATCTTAAACTATCCAGCCCAGTCAAGCTGCCAGATAATTGAAGAGACATAAGTAATTCCAGGCAATAACATTCAAAACCAAACTACCCAACTTAGTCCAACTCGAATAACAGAATAGTGAGCAAATAATTGTTGTAAGCCACTAAATTTAGGGATTATTTGTTATACACCATTAGGTGACTGAGACAATGATAAATAAAATAATGATGCATCTTAATTTGATGAAATACAACAGGCAGCTAAACACATGCTTTTTAAAAATATCAACTTGAGGAAGACAGTATGAACTTATGCAGTTGACATGACCATAAAATAACATACACCACAAATTACTACTACTATGTCCCAGATAAATGTTGAAAGATAAAGTTTGCAATGTTTGACTACCACAGAAGAAATCCTCAAAATTCTTTCCTAGTGCTGTCCAACCTCCAGTCATAAATTTTAAATGATTAAGGCAAGACTGACATCTACTAACTGTAAATGAAAACCATTTTGTTAAAATAAATAATAAAAATATTTATTATAAATAATAAAAAACAATTTTGATAACATTCTTGAATTATGAGTCATTTTTTATTAACATATAATTTATTATTTGTTTCAGGGTATAGGTCTGTGATTCAGTTTTTTTTTTTAAGATTTTATTTATTTATTTGACAGATAGAGATCACAAGTAGACGGAGAGGCAGGCAGAGAGAGAGGGGAGGAAGCAAGCTCCCCACTGAGCAGAGTGCCCGATGCGGGGCTCGATCCCAGGACCCTGAGATCATGACCTGAGTGGAAAGCAGAGGCTTTAACCCACTGAGTCACCCAGATGCCCCTGTGATTCATCGGTCTCACACCATTCATAGCACTCACCATAGCACATGCCCTCCTCCTCAATGTCCATCACCCTGCCACCCCATCCCTCCTATTCCCCCTCCACTCCAGCAACCCTCGGTTTATTTCATGAGACCAAGTGTCTCTTAAGGTTTGTCTCCCTCTATGGTTTCATCTTGTTTCATTTTTCCCTCCCTTCCCCTATGATCCTCTGTCTTGTTTCTCAAATTCCTCAAATCAGTAAGATCATATAATTCTCCCTCTCTGATTGACTTATTTCACTTAGCACAATACCCTCTAGTTCCATCCACATTGCAAATGGCAAGATTTTGGTTTTTTGATGGCTGCATAATATTCCATTGTGTGTGTGTGTGTGTGTGTGTGTGCATACATATGTATATACATACATAATACATCTTCTTTATACAGTCATCTGTTGATGGACATCTAGGATGAGTCAATTTTAATGATGAGGTTTTCAATTTTCAACTCCAATTAAACTCTTAGGATACCACTGGTATTATTCTAACTTAAATATCATAAATAAGAATGGTGAACTGTAGCCCATTTTTAAGAGATTATTTTTAAAAGAGTAGAATTTTTGAGGCCCAAAATAAAAGAACAGAGTTATTAGGGAGGAAGCCTTTGCAGTGACTAAGCACTAAAATTCAGACAACCAGGGTCAGGTCTAGGGCAAACCACTCATGTTTGGCCTTGACTTCTCAACTATGACTGGCCCAACAGATCTAGTACCCTTGAAGAATCTAAAGGAACACAAACTTTTATGAAATGAGTAAGCCTTGGGCAAGTACAGCATAGGGAATGTAATCAATCATATTATAATAGTGGTTGTATGGTGAAAGATGGTAGCTTACACTTGTGGTGAGCATAGTATAACACAGACTTGTAGAATCACTATGTTGTACACCTGAAACTAACGTAACATTGTGTGTCAACTATACGTCAATTTAAAAAAAATGAACTTCACTAAATTAATAAGAATATGGTTCACTGTAATTAAATCAATTTCTTGAATTACTATTAACACTACTTCTTATGATCTAATTAAAACCACCATGCATCAAGCACTTATTACATGCTAAATATATGTTCATCTAATCCGATTAACAACCCTATGGGGAAGGTCCTATTATCCTGCTTTACAGAAGGGTAAACAGACATATGGAGAGGCTAAGTAACATTCCAAGGTCTTACAGCAAGTTAGTGGCAAAGCCAGGATCAAATGCAGGATTTTTTTTTTAAAACTCTTGAGCAGATTTTGTAAGAGAGTGTTCTTGTTTTTTAGGAAATATATACTGAAGTATTGGGGGGTAAAGAGGCATCATATCTGTGATTTAGTCTCAAATGGCTGCAAAATACAAATGTGTGATATGCATATATACACACATATGTGTGTGTGTATGTGTGTATGTTGGAGGGAACGAATGACAAAGCAAATATGATAAAATGTCAAAATGGTAACTTTCAGGGAATCTGAATAAAAGATAATGGGGAAAAAAAATGAACTTCTGAGCAGAAACCTTTAACTACTACCCTCTGCTGTCTCTGTATGAGAGCCTCAAGTCCAAAGTCCCAATACAAAACAAGAATTTGGTGTCAGAAATGCAATCAACAAGCAAACAGAGTGCCATCAGTAACAGACTAGGAATAAGATTTAAATTCTAATGCCAATTTTGTACCACCTGCACCTGGGTATAAGATACTAAGCAAGATAGCAATGAAAATCAAATAGTTTTTAATCAAGAAAAAATTATTTCACATTTGGCAATCATCCTATCTCTGGGCTTTTTTCATCCATAGAATGAGATCTGAATAAATCCATTATAAGATTTTCCTTTCCCAGCTACAAAAATTTGATTCCATTTTTTAAAACTACATAAAATATTATTTCCAAAATGAATTTCGAATACAATCAATAAGCATATTAATATGCTAAAACATATTAAAAGGTATGAAGGTTTTCTTATCACTTATTAATTTTTCTATCCTTTGAGTAAACTGCACTCATTCTGGCACTTACTCATATATTTACACTGGCTTATAAAAGCCATATTATATAACTAATGTCTGATGATTATTTTACTTTTTTTTACTTTCTAAACATTTTTGTCTATATGTCAGATGAATAACCTTAAGGATATAAATTTCTTCAATATCTACTGAATAAAGGGGTAAGTGAATGGAACAAGGGGCATAAAATAATTAATAAATGTTGACTATGTGAAAAATATTTTTTTCCTCTCTAGCTTTACAGCCACACTGTAATAACTCAAGAGTGGATCTCAGGAACATCCACATAACAATCTATTTTGCAGATTATTATATATTTCCAGTTATTCCAAGTTTCTTGATACACAATAAAAACTATTCAAATTCCATAAACTCTTTCATTTAGCCTATCACAACCATTAGAATAAAGCAGGAGCTAAAAAAAACCCAAAAACCAAAAAACAAAAAACAAAAAAAAATGAAAACAAAAACAAAAAACTGAATCCAGCAAAATTATTTTATAACAGCTGATAAAAACAAGTAAGCCATTACAGTTAACATCATCTAAGAAGATTATCCTCAGAAATTATTTTCATGACAATTCAAATGAAGATGCTGGCAAAAGTGCTCCTAACATAAAAGTGAAGGAAAAGAAATGTTGAAGACTAAAAAAGCAATAGAAACCAAACAGTTTTTGATCATTTAGTTCATTCCGCCTACCCTATGAGATGGGGTTTGGAGAGCTTCCAGGTTGAACCTATGGAGGTATTGGGAGACAGGTATGCCTGCAGGCCAGATGTTCACCCCTCAGGCCTTGCCCTAGGCATCTCCTCTGTTGGGCCATTCCTGAATTGTAGCCTTCATAATTAACTGGTAATCTGATCATTCATTAAAAATGGTAAAGCCCAAAGGAACTAAGATGCAGAGTAGAAGGAGGACCCCAGGCTTGCCTGATCCCTGGAACTCAGCTAGATAAATATCAAATCATTTTGGACACCCAAGAAATCGTTCTAAGAACAGAATTGCAAAAATAGAGGGAGATAAAAGACCACATCATGCAAGGCTGGAGATGTGGAGACATGATCTGGGGGGAGAAGAGGATCACAGGTGCCTCGGAGGGGGGAGAACCCTGTCATGGAGAGAGGTGAGAGAGAGTGAGAGAGAGAGAGAGAGAGAGAGAAGAGTGCACAGGGGATCACAGAAAAAGGACATTTCCCCAAAGCCAGTGACTGGGAAAATGAGAGGGCTGATTTTTGTGAGTTTTTACAACCACAGGGCTCAAACACTAGAATTTTAGAGGACCATGGCATGGAGGGTGTGGAGCCCAGCCGGTGATGCAGTGCTCCTGTGGAGAACTAGTACAGATAGCCCAGGGCAGACAACATGATCTGAGGATCCCCTAGGACACACTGGGAGAGATGATTCCCCCTTCTTGGAGCACATCTAAAAGAGGTGGCTTGCCTCTCTGGGGACAAACATGTTGGCAGATGCCATTACTCTCTCCCACCCCCCAGCATAAACTAACTTCAGTGAACAGCACAGTGCCAACAGTGGCATAAATTACTTACACCAAGTCCTGGCCCTGTGCACTTGGCAGGTGCCACTCTTCTCAGACAAGTGTGTCTGAGAACCAGCACAGCAGGCCCCTCCCCCAGAAGAGCAGCACAAACCCCCGTCCCCCAACACACACACACCACATCTACTGACCACAGAGTCCTGCAAAGCTTCAGCTGGAGTGGATACAGCATCAGGTCTCTTTTAGTAAGCAGACCAGAGCACACCTAGTTAAAACTCACCAGATGCTGGCGCATGTCCAAACACTCCCCACTGCAGGCAAGGAAAAACACTGCAGAGGACTGACCTCAGGGAAAGAGCAAGCAAAACACAGCAACACAGCACACACAGCATACACCGGAGACAATTCCTGAAGCGCCAGGCCCTGAACAGTATATGACCTCTTCTTTATAAAGTCAATACTCTCAGGAACAGGAAACATAATAGGTTTTCCTAACACACAAAAGAAGATGGAGATAAAAATGCCAAGACAGAGGAGGAATTCATCCCATAGAACAAAAAAAGGTCACGGCCAGGCATCTACTTGAAATAGACATAAGTAATATGCTTGATCCAGATTTTTTAAAGATTCTGTTTATTTTAGGGAAAGAGAAAGTGTGTAAGCACAAGTGGGGGAAAGGGGCAGAGGGAGAAGCAGAACCCCCGCACTCCCTGAGCCCAATGTGGGGCTCAATCCCAGGACCCCAAGATCATTACCTGAGCTGATGCCAGATGTTTAACCAACTGAGCCACCCAGGTGCCCCTCGATCCAGAAGTTAAAGCAACAATCATAAGAATATTAGGTAGGCTTAAGAAAAGCATAGAAGACACCAGGAAGTCCCTTATGCAGAAACCAAAGACCTAGAAACTAGTCAGGCTCAACTAAAAAACACTGTAAACTGAGATATGAAACCAACTGGATGTAATGGATGGAAGGATGCAGAGGAATGAATAAGCGACACAGAACATAAAATTATGAAAAATAATGAAGCTAAAAAGAAGAGAAAAGAAAAATATTAGATTGTGAATGCAGACTCAGGGAACTTAAAGACTCCTTAAGGCAAAGTAATATTCCTATAATAAGAATCCCAAAAGAACAGAGGGAAAATGGGGCAGAAGGTTTGAGGAAATTATAGCTGAAAACTTCTCTAATTTGGGGAAGGAAACAGACATTCAAATCCAGGAGGCAGAGAGAACTCCCACCAAAATCAACAAAAGCAGGCCAACACCAAGACAAATCAGTTAAATTTGCAAAATACAGAAGGAAAAAAAAATCCTAAAAGCAGTAAGTGAAAAGAAATCCCTAACTTATAAGGGAAGACAGATAAGGTTAACAACAGATCTCTCCACAGAAACTCGGCAGGCCAAAGAAAGTGACAGGATATATTCAATGTGCTAAATAGGAAAAATATTCAGTCAAAATACCCTCTCTAGGAAGGCAGTCACTCAGAATAGATGGAGAGATGAAGTGTTTCCCAGACAAACAAAAACTAAAGGACTTCATGACCACTAAACCAGTCCTACAAGAAATATTAAAGGGGACTCTTTGAGTGAAAGAGAAAGGTACAGAGAAAATCTCCAGAAACAACAACTTAACAGGTAATACAATGGCACTAAATTCTTATCAGTAATCACTCTGAACATAAATGGACTAAATGCTCTAATCAAAAGACACTGGGTACCAAAATGGATTAAAAAAAACAAGACCCAACTACATGCTGCCTACAAGAGACTCCTTTTAGACCTAAAGACACCTGTAGATTGAAAGTGAATTGATGGAGAAATATTTATCATCTAATGGAAGTCAAAGAAAGCTGGAGTAGCCATCCTTATATCAAATTAGATTTTAAATCAAAGACTGTAACAGAAGAAGAAGGGCACTATATCATAACAAAGGGGTCTATCCAACAAGAAGATCTAACAATTACAAATATTTATGCCCCCAACTTGCAAACACCCAAATATATTAGACAATTAATAACAAACATAGGCACTCATTGATAATAGTAATAATGGGGGATTTCAACACCCCACTTAGAGCATGAACAGATCATCTAAGCAGAAAAGCAAAATGCAAACAATGGCTTTGAATGATACACTGGACCAGATGGACTTAACAGATATATTCAGAACATTTCATCACGGGACATTCTCCAGAACAGATCACATACTGGTCACAAATCAGGCCTTAACAAGTACAGAAAGACTGAGGTCATACCATGCATATTTTCCCAACCACAATGCTATGAAACTTCAAGTCAACCACAAGAAAAAAATTTGGAAAGACCACCAATACATGGAGGTTAAAGAATATCCCACTAAGGAATGAACGGGTTGACCAGGAAATTAAAGAATTAAAAAAAAAAATACATCAAAACAAATGAAAATGAAAACATGACAGTCCAAAACATTTGGGATGCAGCAGAAACAGTCATAAGAAAGAATTATAATAGCAATACAGGCCTACCTCAGGAAGCAAGAAAAATCTCAAATATACAACCTTACACCTACAAGAACTACAAAAAGAAATGAAGTCTAAAGCCAGCAGAAAAGTGAATAAAGATTAAAGCAGAAATAAGTGATATAGAAATAAACAAAAAACAAAAGAACAGACCAATGAAACCAGGAGCTTGTTCTTAGAATGAGTAAAACTGATAAACCCCTAGCCAGACTTATCAAAATATTTCAGCTCACGTCATGATCTCAGTGTCAGGAGACTGAGCTCTCTGTCAGGCTCCGTGTTTCACCTGGAGTGTGCTTGAGATTCTCCCTCTCCCTCTCCCTCTGTCTCTCCACCGACTCATTCTCTCTCTCTCTAATAAATAAATAAATAAAATCTTTAAAAAAATAAAACCACAAGTTAGAGATCACAACCAACACCACAGAAATAAAACAATTCTAAGAGAGTATTATGAAAAATTATATGCAAATAAACTAGGCAATCTGGAAGAAATGGATAAATTCCTAGAAACATATAAACTGAGCCAGGAAGAAATAAAAAAAATTAAGCACACCAATAACCAGCAAGAAATTGAATCCATAATCAAAGTCTCCCAACAAACAATAGTCTAGGACCAGACAGCTTCCTAGGAAATTCAACCAAACATTTAAAGAGTTAACACCTATTCTTCTCAAACTGTTCCCAGTAATAGATATGGAAGAAAAACTTCCAAACTTATTCTACGAGGCCAGCATTACCTTGATTCCAAAACCAGACAATTAAAAAAGAGAATTACAGGCCAGTATCACCGATGAACATGAATGCAAAAATTCTCAACAAAATACGAGCAAACTGAATCCAACAGTTCATTAAAAGAATCATCCATTACAATCAAATGGGATTTATTCCTGGGCTACAGGGGCGCCTGAATATTCACAAACCAATGTGATACACCACAGTAACAAAAGAAAGAGTAAAAACCATATGATCCTGTCAACAGGTGCAGAAAAAGCATTTGACAAAATACAGCATCCTTTCCTGATAAAAAGTTTCAACAAGGTAGGGATAGATGGAACATACCTCAACATCATAAAGGCTATATACAAAAGACCCACAGAGAATATCATCCTCAATAGGGAAAGACTGGCAGCTCTTCCTGTATGGTCAGGAACAACACAGGGATGTCCACTCTTACCACGGTTACTTAACGTAGTACTGGAACTCCTAGTCTTAGGAATCAGACAACAAAAAGAAATAAAAGTCATCCAAATCAGCAAGGAAGAAGTCAAATTTTCACCATTAAAAGAAGATATGATACTCCCTCCATATAGGAAACCCAAAAGACTACCAAAAAATTTTGCTATAACTGATACACAATTCACTAAAGTTGCAGCATACAAAATCAACTTACAGAAATCTGTGGAATTTCTATACACCAATAATAAAGCAGCAAAAACAGAAATCAAGGAATCAATCCCATTTACAATTGCACAAAAAACCCTGAGATACCTAGGAATAAACCTAACCAAAGAGGTAAAAGATCTGTCCTCTGAGAACTGTGGAATATGTATGAAGGAAATTGAAGAGAAGACAAAGAAATGGGAAAACATCCCATGCTCATGGATTAGAAGAACAATTATTGTTAAAATACCTAGGATATCTAAAGCAATCTACACATTCAAAACAACCCCTATCAAAATATTATCAGGGTTTTTCACAGAGCTAAAACTAACAAACCTAAAATTTGTATGGAACCAAAAATGACCCCAAATAGCCAAAGCAGTCTTGAAAAAGAAAGGCAAACTTCAGAAAACAGTGTGGAGGTTCCTCCAAAACTTAAAAATAGAGCTATCCTATGACCTAGCAATTGCACTACTGGGTATTTACCCCAAAAGATACAGATGTAGTGAAAAGAAGGGCCACAGGCACCCCAATGTTCATAGCAGCAATGTCCACAGTAGCCAAACTGTGGAAAGAGCTAAGATGTCCTTTAACATATGAACGGATAAAGAAGATGTGGTCCATATATACAATGGAATATTACTCAGCCATCAGAAAGGATGAATACCCACCATTTGCATCAACATAGATGGGACTGGAGAAGATTATGCTATGTGAAATAAGTTAAGCAGAGAAAGAGAATTACCATAAGGTTTCACTTATATGTAGAACGTAAGGAATAGCATGGGAGGACATTAGGAGTAGGAAGGGAAAAATGAAGGGGGGAAATCAGAGGGGGAGATGAACCATGACAGACCATGGACTCCAGGAAACAAACTGAGGGTTTTACAGGAGAGGGGGGTGGGGGGGTTGGGTTAGCCCAGTGATGGGTATTAAGGAGGGCATGTGTTGTGATGAGCACTGGGTGTTATATGCAAACAATGAATCATGGAACACTACATCAAAAACTAATGATGTGGGGCGCCTGCGTGGCTCAGTGGGTTAAGCCTCTGCCTTCAGCTCAGGTCACGATCTCAGGATCCTGGGAATAAGCCCTGCATCAGGCTCTCTGCTCAGCAGGGAAACTGCTTCCCCCTCTCTCTCTGCCTGCTGCTCTGCCTACTTGTGATCTCTCTCTCTGTGTCAAATAAATAAATAAAATCTTAAAAAAAAAAAAAAACTAATGATGTACTGTATGGTGATTAACATAATTAAAAAAAAGAAAAAGAAGGACAAAGCTGAAAGCTTCACAATTCTGGACTTCAACTTATACAACAAAGCTGTAGTGATCAAGACAGTATGGTCATGGCTCAAAAACAGATACAAAGATCAATGGAACAGAATAGAAAATCCAGAAACGGATCCACAACTCTATGGTCAACTAATCGACAAAACAGGAAAAAACATCCAATGGAAAGCAATCTCTTCAACAAATGCTGTTGGAAAACCTGGACAGTTACATGCAAAAGAGTAAAACTGGACCACTTTCTTACACTATACACAAAAATAAAATCAAAATGGATGAATGACCTCAATGTCAGAGAGCAATCATCAAAATCCTAGAGAAGAAAACAGGCAGCAACCTCTTTGACATGGGCTGTACCAACTTCTTACCAGATACATCTCTGGAGGCAAGAGAAACAAAAGCAAAAATGAACTATTGGGACTTCATCAAGAAAAAAAGCTTCTGCACAGCAAAGGAAACAATCAACAGAACTAAAAAGCAATCTTCTGAATGGAAGAAGATATTTACAAATGACATATCTGATAAAGGCTTAGTGTTCAAAATCTATACACAACTCATCAAACTCAACACCCAAAAAATAAATAATCCAGTCAAGAAATGGGCAGAAGTCACGAATGACACTTTCCCAAAGAACACATCCAGATGGCTAACAGATACGTGAAAAGATGCTCACCATCACTCAACTTCAGGGAAATACAAATCAAAACTACTATGAGGTTATCACCTCACACCAGGCAGAATGGCTAAAATTAGCAAAATTAAAATTAACAGGAAACAAGTGCTGGCAAGGATATGGAGAAAGGGAACCCTCTAGCACTGCTGGTGGGAATGCAAACTGGTGCAGCCACTCTGGAAAAACAGGTTCCTCAAAAAGTTAAAAATAGAACTACACTATGACCCAGTAACTGCACTATTAGGTATTTACCCAAAGGATCCAAAAATACTGATTTGAAAGGACATATGCTCCCTGATGCTTATATCCACATTATAAACAATAGCCAAATTATGGAAAGTGCCCAAATGGTCACTAAATAATGGATAAAGAAGCTGTAGTACATATATATGATGGAATATAACTCAGACATCAAAAAATGAAATCCTGCCACTTGTAACGTGGATGGAGCTACAGTGTACTATGCTAAGTGAAACGAGTTAGTCAGAGAAAGACAAATTCCATGTGATTTCACTCATACATGGAATTTAAGAAATAAACATTAACATAGAGGGAAAAGAGGCAAACCATAAAATGGAGTCTTAACAATAGAAAACAAACTGAGGGTTGCTGGAGGGGAGGCGGGCAGGGGGATGGGTATTAAGGAGGGCACTTGTTGTGGTATTGTATTTAAGTGATAAATCATAAAATTCTACTAATGAAACTAATATGACACTATATGTTAACTAGAATTTAAATACAAAACTTAAAAAAATCTAATAGCTTTTGTTTTACGGTTTCGGGGGTTTGGTTTGGTTTTTTGTTTTTTTCTTCAGAGAAAGAGAAAGAGGAGTGGGAGAGGGACAGACAAAGTGGGGAAGAGAAATCCTAAACAGGCTCCACACCCCGTGTGGATGCCAGGCTCAATCTCCCAACTCTGAGATCGTGACCTGAGCCGAAATCAAGAGTCAGACACTTAAGTCAGGCACCAGAGCCACCTAGGTACCCCAAAAATCAAATAACTTTTAACCAAGAAGAAATTAGGAAGGTTGCCAAATGTGAAATATCATAGTTTGAAAATAGGAAATTTTTCAATACTGCGATATTGAAAATGAGAACAGATCTAAAAAGAAAGGACCATAAGTTAACAAAAAGATAAAGCCAAGAACTTTTTTTTTAATTTTTTTTTTTTAAATTTACAGACAGAGATCACAAGTAGGCAGAGAGGCAGGCAGAGGGGGGAGATGGGGAAGCAGGCTCCCTGCTGAGCAGAGAGCCCAATAGGGCTCGATCCCAAGACCCTGAGATCATGACCTGAGCCGAAGGCAGAGGCTTTAACCCACTGAGCCACCCAGGCGCCCCAAAGCCAGGAACTTTTATATTTCAGTAGAGAGGATGAGAAATGCTATTTCAAAAATCACACGTAAGAAGAAAGACTATGCAGTAGATGTAAAGCTTCACTTTAAGTAGCAGGGCAGGTAGACAAAAAAGGAAAGATAAACGGTCATATATACAGTCCTGTGACAGTCACCAAAAACAGGGTAAGGCCATAAACAGGAATATGTGTACAGCCACATCTTTTTTAGGCCTAGATTATCCATCCCTTGAAACATTTATGGATTTGAATAGTCATTGTCCTCTGAGTGCATCTACCTTATAAGCAACAAAAAAGTTCTGTAATGCTATGCCACCACAAATGAGTATTTAAAACTACTTTTGGGGGGCACCTGGGTGGCTAAGTCTGTTATGCATCTGCCTTAGGCTCAGGTCATGATCCTGGGTCCTGAGTTTGAGATCCACCTTGGGCTCCCTGCTCAACAGGGAGCCTGCTTCTCCCTCTCCCTCTGCTACTCCCCCTGCTTGTGTTCTCAGACCATCAAATAGAAAAATAAAATAAAGTTTTGGAGGGGCACCTGGGTGGCTCACATGGTTAGGTGGCCTACTCTTAATTCAGCCCAGGTCATGATGTCAGGGTTGTGGGATTGAGCTTCACATCAGGCTTCACTGAGTGTGGAACCTGCTTAGTATTCTTCCTCTGCCCCTCCCTCCTCATGTGCTTGCCCTCCCCCTCTAAAATAAAAATAAATAAATCTTTAAAACTACTTTTGGGGAAAAAATTAAAAATGAAACCACTTTTGGGTTTAGATACTACAAAGACCATACCTATGGCAGAAAAGCAAAGTGTCATGGCAACATTACATGTCACAAAAAAGCAGTCCAGGTTAAGAAGAAAACAATGTCTTGCCCTAACAAGGGAATCAGCTACACAAAATGAGCCATGAAATGGAATGACTAGATAGAAAAGAGCCAAACTGTCAGATGGTGAATAAATAACATCAACAAAGTATCTGAATTAGGAAAAGCTAAGAGGTTCTCAATATTATACCTTCAAAATATTTTAAAATGACACCTATTTTGCAAGTTATGAAACATGTATTCAGAATGTCTATGATTAAAGAATAATCAGATTTTCCACAACATGGAATGATGGAATACCAAATACTAAATGGGGGAAGAGGGGGTGCGGAAGGGAGGAAAGTACTCTCCTTAAAGTGCAACTGTATCAGTTATAAAAGCCTGAAAAGTTCCAGGCCGTTTGCACAGAATCTTCTTAAAGGACACTAGGAGCAAAAGTAGACTGAGTTGATTCTACATTCCTACATAGTGAATCAAGTTGTCAAGAACCACCATCATTGGGGCACCTGGGTGGCTCAGTGGGTTAAAGCCTCTGCCTTCGGCTCAGGTCATGATCCCAGGATCCTGGGATGGAGCCCCACATCAGGCTCTCTGCTCAGCAGGAAGCCCGCTTCCCCCTCTGTCTCTCTGCCTGCCTCTCTGCCTACTTGTGATCTCTGTCTGTCAAAAAAACAAATAAAATCTTAAAAAAAAAACCATCATCATTTAATTATAATAATCCCCATGAAATTAAAAGGCCAATAATCAAAAAAAGAGTTATTTTCCCTTCCAGAATTTTTTTTAAGGTTCTATTTTTAAATAATTTCTACACCCAACATGAGGCTTGAACTCACAACCCCAAGATCAAGAGTAGCATGCTCCACGGACTGAGCCAGGCGGGTGCCACCCCCTTCCAGGATTCGTAATAAGAGACAAAACCAGGAATAATGAGATGTAAACTCAAGGCAAAAGTGACACTTGTGAGACCACAAAATAAAGTTACTCTTTCATATTGTTTGACTACAAAGTTACTATTGCACATATCCAGAAAAAAATTAATAAACTTTGACCAACAGTTGGAAACAAATTATACTTGTAAGCAGCTGAGACTCATTAAGAAACCTAGACTATTATTCTTTAAATAGGTATTTACTCAGATGTTGCAGTAGTTTAAGCACAGATCATAAACATCTTAGCCTCCTCCCTTATTGCCCGTTTCTGTGCCAAGCCCTTCCAAAGCCGGGGTTGATAAGGTTCACTCCAAGAAGGAAAGAAGCTCATGGACGAAATGCTATCCTCACACAGCCCAGAGAACCGGTGACGCACCAGGAGCTTGGAAAACATCCCGTCGTTCACCTTACTAAAAGCAGTTAGGTAAGAAGATGGTCGTCCACGTGCACTATTGTTTCCCAGGTGTGTTTATTTTTCACTTCGGCTACGGTATCAATACTCTCAACCTCAATCAAATGGGGGGGGAAGCAGCGCCGCTGGTGGTATGTGAACGCAACACAAGTTTAAAAAATAAAAACACAAGCTTCTTTTTTTTTTTTTTTTTTTTAATTGAAGCGTACTCGACGCCCTCACCTCTCTTCTACACCTCTGCCATCACTCCCCACGCAGCCCTTCGCCGCCGCTGCGGGTCCCCATGACAACCCCACCCAAAGGCGATCCCCTCCGCCGCCTCCCGGCTCCCGGCCCCCGCCCGGGCCCGGCCCGCCACACTCGCCTGTCAAGTGACAACTCCACCTGCCCTGAGCTCTACTCTCCTCGCTCCCGAGAGACGGGCCGGGAACCCTCCCGACGCGCGGGCCCACTCCCGGGCGAGAGCACGACCGTCCCCAGTCAGGAATGTGCGGAGGGGGCGGCGGGAGAGGAAGCCGAGGACGTTCCACTCCAACCCCCAAACAAGCGTTGCGAGGGCCGGGGCGCGACCCCCAAATGGGGAGCGGGCCGCCCCGAGCCCCTGTCTAGGCGGCTAAGGGGAGCCGAGGGGCGGGCTCGGTGGGCGCGAAGGAACTTGCCGTTTTCACAAACAACAACGCGTCGCGGCGGCGGAAGGCTGCTGGGGACCACACGCTCACCTTGAAAGGGTTGTTGAGATCCGGGTCCGCAAAGGGGTTACTGTCGAAATCCGACATCTCTCTGGCGCTTGGCGTCACCCACCGGACCCAGGCGCAGAGAGGGAGACGAGGCGAGGCCGCCGCCCCCCTGCGCGCTCACGTCGCCGCCGCCGCCGCCGCCGCCGAGCAGATCCGGGTGCAGCTCTCGGGGCCACCCAGCCGGCCGCGCCACTGAGCATGCCCGGTGCCACGGGCTCCCGGCCGGCGGCGCCGTTCCCGTTCGTGATCCCGTTCTTCCGGGCCTGGATCCAGCGTTCCGGGCTTTGGCTGCGACCGAGTGGGGACCAGGGGCGGAGGGAGCCGGTAGCGGAGAGCGGAGGTGACCCGTCCTACGTTCCATGGGCCCAAGATTACGCGTCTTGATGAGGAATGAGTTTGGCTAGAATTATATTACTACCCATTTAGGATAGGCTGCCGGTGAGCGAACGTGACTTGGGAAAGAGGTGGTATTCTATGAGCAAGACACACTGACTCCATTTCCCCAGGTTGGGAAGGCAGCCTGAGAAGTACTGCACACCCTGCACACCCGGGGAGAGGGCAGCTATTTAACCACGCTTCCAGCACATGGCTGGAGAGGCTCCGGCAGCTGGAGAAGTTCCGCACTTGGCTCCAAAGACAATGTCCCGTGGGGACCTGACCTCGCTAATGAGTTCTGCACACACACCCCACCTGACCCCACCTGGGAATCGCAGCCTCTCGCCTTCCGGTCCCTGGACTCTGGGTTACTGATAAATCACGGAGACCAGTCTCGCGTTACCGATCCGGAATGGCTCCACAGGGGTTTCAGAAAGTGAAAAGATCCAGTACTAGGTTCCAGCCCCTGCTCCCATTCTCCGGAATCTGCAAAATGGCTACTTTTCCGGAAATGAGTGGGGCTGGGATGAGGGTGAAACGAATTTAGAAATCAAGGTCCTCAAGTTAATGTTAGTGGTTAGTGGTGATAAAAGGATGTTTTTGTAGTTGTTTTTACTTTAAGGGATTTGGGCTCAAAATATACACCTCTGATTTTTTTCCTTAACAGCCCCCAACAGCAGGGATGAGAGCACAGAAAAATGGGTACGTGTAAAGAATTTTTGTACTTTTGTTATCCTACCCCTGAAGTTAATGAGAGGGTATCCCCTTCCCCACTTCATCTTTCTGCTCTAACAGAAAAGCACTTAGCAGATGAAGCAACGAAGAGCCAGAATTCTCACTTGATCTGTCCCTAGGATTTGGGGGAAAAACTAGAATTAGTCTTACTAGCTTGTGAGGGGGTTGGGGGGAGGGGAGCTTGTACTTGTACTATGCAAAGTCACCTGGGAAATGATAATTCTTACCCATTCTGAAAATACTAGTTCTAGGAATGATGACAAAAACCAGATTTATTATAATCTCTTTGGCAGGATCCAAGTTGAAATATAGGACAAAGAAGCTGCTTCTAGGCGCCTGACTAGGAGGGTCAACTTATAAGTGAGGACAGAGAAGATCATGGCAGAGCTTCAAGATTCTAGATATAAAAAAGAGCTAACGGATTCACCACTCTATCCTCCGCAGCTGCCTGGTATTTGGTTCATTAGTTTAGTGCTCAAAACATGTGTTGGGTTCAAATCCCTGTTCTGATGGGACTAGTGCTATCCCTTAATATCTTTGAATCTGTAAAGGGTTATTTGGGAATTATATAAGAGCTAGAAAAAGTGTCCTGCGTGTATTTAGTGCCTAACAAATATTGATTGAATGTCTGAAAATGGCAAGAAGGCCCAGTCCACTGTTGTTATATGCTTTTTTCCTCAACTCTCCTAAGATTGACCTTGCCCACCTGATCTGCTTGTCTCACCACTTTGGCCTTTACTCCCTCCACCTGTCCTCCAAATGACTCAAATAATCAGAAGCTATTTATTATGCATCTACTATGTTCCAAGACAATGAGTATCAGCTTAGCCTGCATTGCAGGATGGAAATTTCCAATACAGTGTGTTTATGGCTAATGATATTATCACCTAATGCAGACTTAACAGACTTTACTGTTACAGAATCTTGTTAATGATGCAGACATCCACCTCTGCACATCTTTTATCTTTTAAATTCTGCTTTAAGGAATCTCAGAGAGGCGGCCTGGATCTGCATACATACTGGTGTTCTCAATTTTTTTCTCTTTATTCTTTGTTTTCCCTTCTCTCTTCCCCTACTTTAACAACCAGTATGATCCTTTCAACATTCTTATAACACTGTATATCTACATGCACATAATAAATGATCATACACAATACATAATACATACTCATGTAGACATTGTGTATACAAAGTTTTAGCATTGTCTTGAAAATGGTTCACATATAATATTTTCCTGAAACTTGTTTTTCTCATTCAGTGATATTTCTGGCAGTTTCTCAGTGAAATGTGCATTAGCAAAGAGACAGTCTAAGCTTTCTTACCCTAATACACCTCATAAATATTACTACTTTTTAAAAGTTTTTATTTATATATTTTAAGTAATTTCTACCCCCAAAGTGGGGATTGAACTTCGCATGATCTTCTGGCTAAGCCAGCCAAGTATTCCAGTATTCTCACTTTTTATGTGTACCATGACTACAGAAGTGAAAAGTGCCGGGAAGCATTGCCTAATGGAAATCCCTCCAAATCAACAACTATGCATCTATTTTATTCTCTTTAACAGTTGCAAGATCAGTATTTTTAAAGGACTCCAGGTGATAGAAGTGATATGCTGGGGGCGCCTGGGTGGCTTAGTGGGTTAAGCCTCTGCCTTCCGCTCATGTCATGGTCCCAGGGTCCTGGGATTGAGCCCCGAATCGAATCGGGCCCTCTGCTCAGCGGGGAGCCTGCTTCCCCCTCTCTGCCTGCCTCTCTGCCTACTTGTGATCTCTCCCTCTCTCTGTCAAGTAAATAAATAAAATCTTTAAAAAAAAAAAAAGTGATATGCTGACCACACTTTAAGAACCCTGATATAGGACGTTCAGACATATGGTCCACAGGTGAGCTTATTGATTAGCTTTCATGAAATCTAGACTCCTAGGACATGAGAAATGAAAGGGAACTGAGCTCTTTCATGACAGGAGAAGAAACTGTCTTTGGACAGGTTACGTAATTTGCCTCAGTGGCAAAGGGAGTGAGTGAAAAGAGGAACTAGGAACAAAACTCCATTCTCTCAGCTCACATTTCAGACATTAAATTGATATATTTGGTTAGAGGTATATTTCATAAAGGAAGACGAAATGCTATGTGGAAGACAAAGTCAGAATGTGGGAGGCTTCACTGGCTGGACTTGTTCATTTTCCAGGAGGTGCCCCTAAATTTGGTAGAACAAAGAATGAAGAATTAAAACTAGTTTCTGGATCCAGATCTGCCATAAACCAGCTCTGTGACCTTTCTCAAATCAATTCCCCACTCTGATCAGAAGTTTCACACTAATCATTCAGCAAGTATTTATGGAGCACCTACTAACTGATAAATAGTGTTTTAGATGTTAAGGATAAAGCAATGAATGAGATAAAAAAATGTAGAGACTGTTCCCAGGAACTTCCTAAAAGGCCTACAACATAGCTAAATGATATTTGGGGTCCTTTGGACAGCTCAAATATTTTCTTAACCTGTGGCAATGTCTCACCCCTCCCTAACTCTGTTTTGTTTTTGTTTTTCCTGTAGGGTATGCCTCCCACCATTATGCTGCTTCTTCCTCAGTCTAACAAATTAAATTTGAGAATCTGTTGGGCAGGGGTTATAAGCTACATTCCATGTTTTCTACACTGCTAGCATATAGCTGGTAAATGCTGATAAAATGTCAGGTTAGAAATTTACATTTTTTACTTCAAAAGGTTCATTGGACTCTGGATTCACTAATGTGTTAAAACTGAAATTCATCATCTGTCACAGTGGACCCTGTCTCGAGATTTTCTGCTGTGACTGCTGCTATAACAAGGTATTCAAGAGGGGCACCTGGGTGGCTTAGTCCTTAGGCATCTGCCTTCAGGTCAGGTCATGATCCCAGGGTCTTGGGATCAAGCCCTGCATCAGGTTCCCTGCTCTGTGGGAAGCCTCTTTCTCCCTCTCCCACTCTCCTTGCTTGTGTTCCCTCTCTCCCTCGCTCTGTCTCTGTCAAATAAATAAAATCGTTTTTAAAAATTGTTTGTTTTAAAAAAAGAAAAAAGTATTCAAGAAATGATTATTTATGGTTAACATTTCTTAGTTTATAAAAAGAAATCCCACATAACATCTTTGCTCAGAATAAGTCCAAACACAAGATTAAGAACAACCATTTTAATAGTCAATATAAACAGAGTTGTGCAAGTACTATGATAAAACCTTCTGGATTGAAACTCTAAATTCCAAACAATGATGTCATAGAAACATTGTAATGGTATGGGCCAATGAAATGCAGAAACTAACTGTGGGGCGCCTGGGTGGCTCAGATGGTTAAGCGTCAGAGGGGGGCCTACTTCTCCCTCTCTCTCTCTCTCTCTCCGCCCCCTCGTGTGCTTCTCTCAAATAAATAAATAAAATCTTTAAGAAAAAAAAAAGAACTAACTGTAGAGTTCATTTTATTGGCTAGAAGAGTCTGCATAAGAACATTATGGTGAAATTATCCTCATTTTGCAAGACAAAATGCATTTTGCAAAACATTATTATACATACATGTATGGGCACCTGGGTGGCTCAGTCGTTAAGCATCTGTCTGCCTTTGGCTTAGGTCATGATCCCAGAGTCCTGGGATCGAGCCCGCATCGGGCTCCCTGCTCTGCCAGAAGCCTGTTCTCCCTCACCCACTCGCCCTGCTTATGTTCCCTCTCTTGCTGGTCTCTGTCAAAATAAATAAATAAATAAATAAATAATACATACATGTATGTTATACACACACACACACATATGTATATACCTAAATATTGAGGCATTAACCAGTGATCATATTTAAAATGCTATAAAAAAGGAAAATAAAGTAAATTATGTTGTAGTAAAATATATAAACTATATAGTAAATTCTATAGTATATAATATGTACTATATTATATATTATAGTATATACAGTAAATTATGTAGTATAGTAATATAATAATAGTAAAACATATACATAGTAATATATATAGTAATGTGTAGTAATGTATATATAGTAATATATAAATATAGTAAAGTAATAAAATAAGTGTTACAGTCCTGCAACTCCTTTGGACACTAGTGTGAGAAGCAGAACTAGGACTACTGTTATTTTTATCTAGGTACATTTTCAGAAAACTGATTTTGGTTTTTTTCATGAACAATAAATTTTGTAATTACACCTGATATTACCTAATGTCTGTGCAGTTTCATAAAAGTCTTCAAAGTAAGGGCAGTTTACAATTCTTAAGCTGCAAATTAGGCATAAATCTTCAGGGAACTCTTGTAAAAGAAGAAATAATCACAGCAATCTAACCCATTTTCTAGTCTCCCAAAATAAATACCCCAAATCTGACTATTGGGCTTGGTTGTTTTTTTCTTTTTTCTTTTTTTTAAAGATTTTATTTATTCATTTGGCAGAGAAACAGCGAGAGGCAACACAAGCAGGGAGAGTGGGAGAAGCAGGCTTCCTGTGGAGCAGGGAGCCCAATGAGGGGCTCAACCCCAGATCCAGGGATCATGACCTGACCCAAAGGCAGACGCTTAACTACTGAGCCGCTCAGGTGCCCTGACTATTGATTTTTTTTTTTTTTAAGATTTTATTTATTTATTTGACAGATCACAAGTAGGCAGAGCAGCAGGTGGGGGGGTGCAGGGATGGATGCAGGCTCCCTGCTGAGCAGAGAGCCCGATTGGGCGGCGGGGGGGGAGGCCTTGATCCCAGGACCCTGAGATCATGACCTGGGTCAAAGGCAGAGGCTTCACCCACTGAGCCACCCAGGCACCCCTACTGAGTTTTTATAGAAAGAAAGTTTCTTTTAATTTTCTCCCTCTTCAATTAACTGAGAATTTTTAAAAAGAAATCAGTTTTATTTAGAATAGCTATTGTAAAGAGGGAAAAGGATATAGAGACAGTTCAAATTTCTTGTATGTCTGGCATTGGTCAAGCCCTGAAATTCTGGAGGCTCAACATACATTTTCTCCTATACAATATATCTTTGGGAAGCAAATATTATTATCATCAGTTCACAAATGAGAAAATGAGAACTCAGAATGGAATTGAATCTAAAAGCTATTTTAAGAATTATGTGAAACAGAGGCTTCATGTCTGGGGTTTCATATTGTTTGTCCTTGCATTCTACATGAGGCTTTATTATATTGCCCAAGGATAGAATTCCACGTTGGGTTCTTTTTGTTTGTTTGTTTGTTTGTTTGTTAAGAGAAGTGGCATAACCTTGTTGGTTCATTATGTATGTCGTTGTAGCCCAATGTCCAACTACCAGATGACTGGGGAGAAATACTGTCAGGGATGTGGATAACGACATCCATTGTCTCTAGGTCTGAGAACCAAAGCTCTCCTCCATCCCCACCACATCACCTCCCTTCACTGAAAGAGTCCTTGGGACAGCTGCCACAGTTGGTTTCCCTCCACTTTCACCCTTGCCAGTTTTCTGCCTGTCTCTTGGTATGGTCTTAGGCCATGGGGCTGAGGGAGGATATTTTTTCCTTCCACAAATCCCAGTACAATCCTGCTCAAATCACATATTCTTTAGACATCTTAGCCAAGGAACTGGGTTGGGCTAGGGGAGGGCCTTACACAGGGAGGTTTTCATGATTTTAGTTTTTTAAAATAATGCTTTGATGAATCACAACTTTATCTTTTGACCCTCTCTTTACATTTTCACAGCCCCTCTCTCATGGAAACTGACACATTGCCCTAGGAGCTTGATTACAAGACAATAGAAAGCCACCACACAGTGATGAGAGCAAACACAAAAAGGTAGAGCACACTCTCCCTTTATCTTTAAGCACACCAGTATCCCTGGACCAACCCTGGCCATCATGACATTCTTCTACCTTGAACCATCCTCATGAATCAAGAGATGGTTTCAAAGGTCAAAGCATAGATTTGTTCATATTCTTGGTTGTAAAAACTGCTGAATCCAAGGACTAGGCATTAGCTCCAACTTGTCTCATTGACTCATCCCAAAAGCCAAAAGATCTTAGGCAAATATAATTCATTCAAATAACAAGAGATATGCAATTTAGCCTCCATTGTATTAAATAGATATCCCCTATTGAGCAATAGTTATGGACATTGGAGAGCCTTACCTTTCAACTATCAATTTCAAACTTCTCCCCCTTTTTTGGCTTCTGCGGTTGACCTATAGTCTCTCCTGGCAGCTCCTACTCAAGGAGTTAGTTGATCTATCCTCTATAGAACCAGAGAATTCTGTTTCTTTATTTATCATCTATAGAAATCAGTACTTTATATTGGTAATGCAAAAATCAGATTTTGCCAAAATCAGAACCTTGATTTTGGTGAAAGTGACAAGGAACTTGGGTATAAATAGGTTATTTGAGTGGTGTTCCCTGGGACCTAGAGTGAGGGAGAGGGAAGAACAAAACAGCTAGAGAGGAAAATCCAATAAATGAAATTTTTTTTTAAAGATTTTTATTTGAGGGGTGCCTGGGTGGCTTAGTGGGTTAAAGCCTCTGCCTTCAGCTCGGGTCATGATCCCAGGGTCCTGGGATCGAACCCCACATCAGGCTCTCTGCTCAGCGGGGAGCCTGCTTCCCTTCCTCTCTCTCTCTGCCTGCCTCTCTGTCTACTTGTGATCTGTCTGCCAAGTAAATAAATAAAATCTTTAAAAAAAAAAAAGATTTTTATTTGAGAGAGAGAGAGCACAAGCAGGGGGAGGGGCAGAAGGAGAGGGAGAGAATCTTTAGCAGACTCCGAGCTGAGTGTAGAACCAAGTGTGGGGTCCAATCCCACAACTCCAAGCTTGTGACCTGAGCCAAAACCAAGAGTTGGACACTTAACCGACTGGGCCACCCAGGAATCCCTCCAATAAATGAATTATTAAGCAATTTACAACTATAAGTAATTGGGGCTCATTCCCAGTAGGGATCCTCTGAGGAACCATGAGGAATATTCCTTATAATTGTTTTCCGAAGGACAGAGGCATTTATCCACCAACTCCTAGTCCTTATTGGTAGGGAACTTCCCAGGCACGTTAAACACACACACACACACACACACACACACACACACGCAATCCCTAAGGCAGTAAAGCTCAGAAACTCAGTGAACACTAGTAGTGAGAAACCGTCAACATACATGGTTACTGTCTACCAGAGCTCAAGTCAGAAGTTGCCAAAGGAATGCAACCATGGGCTTCAATGATGTCTATCACCCCTTTGGCATACTTTTGTCTCCCTCCAGATGATAAATACCACTGGGGCATACACCATACCTTGATTATTTTCACATTCTTGATACCCAGCATAACATCTGGTATAACGCTGAAGCTGAATGATTTCATGGATGGGTATAGTTAAAGCCAAAGAAGTTCCTTTCACATCAAATTTGTACTCACCTAACAGTTTTCTAACCTCTTGTTATTACTTCCATTGTTTGTTTTTAAGATTTTATTTATTTATTTGGCAGAGAGAGACAGCAAGAGAGGGAACACAAGCAGGGAAAACTAGAGAGGGAGAAGCAGGCTCCCAGCTGAGCAGGGAGCCTGACCTGGGGCTCGATCTCAGGATGCTGAGATCATGACCTGAGCCAAAAGCAGATTCTTAATGCCTGAGCTACCCAGGCGCCCTATGACTTGCATTGTTAATAGTAATTTGTACAGGGGCACCTCGGTGGCTCAGTGGGTTAAAGCCTCTGCCTTCAGCTCAGGTCATGATCCCAGGGTCCTGGGATCGAGCCCCACATGGGTTCTAGGCTCAGCAGGGAGCCTGCTTCCTCCTCTCTCTCTGCCTGCCTCTCTGCCTCCTGTGATCTCTGTCTGTCAAAAAAATAAATAAAATCTTTAAAAAAAAATAGTAGTTTGTACAATGTATTCTAGATTTTTGTCTTTAATGCTGTATTTTATTATAGCACATAAAACCTGTAGCAAATGTTTCTAGAAAGATTTTTTTAGGAACGATGAAACTTCTGTATAAAAACAAAATTGGAAAACAATTTGCCTTCCCTTTGCCTGCTTTGTCACCCACTTTTCACCATAAAGGGCACAAGAAGATCAGTGACGGAAACATAAGAATAGAGAACATCTTCGTTGTCAGGCAAGATTCTGAAGAAATTAATCACATTTTCACAAGGGTATTAGACGGGTTTCTTGATTAAACTGTACTTTGGTACACAAATGAATTTGAAACATAAAGTCAATGGAGATTTGGTGATATGAATTTTTTAAAATTAATGTTAACACAAAAATAATCAAGTCCAATAATTTCTAAATCAATGGAGTGAGGGTCCCAGAGCATTAGCTCAAGTTAAGAAGTTGAGAACTCAGACATGTCTAAACATGTCAGGGTAGCCGGCAAACAGACTCACCAGAGCGCAGCCATAATAGGACTGAGAAACATCATGGGAGGGACAGTAGGAGATGCTGACAGCCAGCTCGAGGCCTGAGGCCCTGAAGCCACTGGGGAATAAAAACTCTTCCTTTATCCTCTCACAGACAGTGTGCTTGGTGGGAAAATAGTTCAATCCCAGAGGAGAGAACAAGAGAGCCCAGGCTTATTCTATGGACAAGGGCTAAAGCCTGAGAGAGAAGATAATTCTGGATACAGCATAAGATGCATCACTCATTGTCTTCGGGTCTAGCCTTCAGGAACTCATGCCAAATTCCTAAGGACCGGGAGGCTGTAACAGAGAGGAAACAAAATAAAGAGATATTATCGTTATAAGCACAGTGAGGAACTGAGAACAGGTAACTCTGCCTCATGTGAGGAAAGAAATGCCTCACTTTAGAACCAGTAACTGCCAATATTGGGAGAGTGCAGAGAAGGGGTTAGGCTGAGCAGCAGAGGGGGAACATGGCGTACTTCCAGGTTCTGGGCAGAAGAACAGGGAGGTCATGATGGAAACTACAGAGAAAAGTTGTAACATCAAGTGGAGAGGGCAGAGACATCATGGCCACCACCAACTAAGGGGCAGAGTTGAGAGTAAAACCACACTTCATGCCATCTGGTCAGCAGAATCATAAAGGACTACCCTCCAACCCTGTGACTGCACATCTCAGGCCAAACCACACAGACTGAGACAAATTTCGCCTATCCTTACTAGGCAACGCTGATTTCTCTTCCTTCCTCAGGTGCAGAGTTTCTGGAAATTCAACTGCATTAAACATACACATGAGACATAGTATTAAATATGTTATAATATTTGTCAAGGTTAAGAAAATTATAAATTAAAAAAATGACTCGATTATTATATTTCATTCATACATAAATGCATGTGTTTGATCATACAACCAACTGACATCTGTTAGAAGAAAGGTTCTGGAATACCCTATCATCTTGTATAAATTTGAAAAAAAGATTTTGGAATAACATGAAAAAATAAGATAATGTGAATGGGAAGAGGCAGGCTATCTAGGGTGTAAAGAATAGAAGTACAGGGGCTGGGTCAGTCAGTATAGCATGGGACTCCTGGTCTTGGGGTTATGAGTTTGAGCCCCCATGTTGGACATAGAGATTGATGTAAAATCTTTAAGAAAAAAAGAAATACAATTTTATTTTTAAGCCTAAAATCCAAAGATAGATAAGACAATGGACAATTTTTCTTTTTTCTACCTATTTTCCATTTATTTAATGACCATCCATTTCACAAACTAAAAATAAGTTTAGGAGAAAGAATATGGCTTAGTTTTGGTTTAAATGATGTGTGTAAAAACCCCCAAATTTTTACAGGACTTATAACTGAGATAATTGGCTTTATAAACTAAAATAAACTGTTCTGAAGCAAATGAATCTGTGCTTTAGCTTATTAATCACCTTTGTTCTCTCTCATGGTCCAGAACAGATAAGTGAAACATTGGAGAACTGTGTGCCCAACAGTTACCTTGCAGAAAGGAGACCCTCTGTAAAAGTGTATTGATGGTATCATAATCCCCTTACTATTGGCTCCAAATTTATTCACCTCACTCGGTGAAAAACAAACAACATAACATCCTGAGGTTTAAATCCAACCCCAGCCAGAAGGTCCTGTAGATATTATCCTTTCTCTTCCCAGTTTAATTTGTCCCTGAACGTCTTAGGACTAGACCTTGACACTGACATTAACTATATTTTAAATTTGTAACTAATTTATATTTGATCAACCGGTGCAAACATGCTTCTGGCAGGTGATTGATCTCTGCCATGACTAATAGCAGTGTCTTTGTTTAGCGTGCAGGCTGGCCATACCAAAAGACCAACCACAGGGGGCACCTGGGTGGCTCAGTTGGTTAAGCGACTGCCTTCGGCTCAGGTCATGATCCTGGAGTCCCAGGATCGAGTCCCACATCAGGCTCCCTGCTCGGCAGGGAGTCTGCTTCTCCCACTGACCTCTCTCCTCTCATGCTCTCTTTCTCTCTCTCTCTTTCTCTCTCTCTCTCTCTCTCAAATAAATAAATAAAATCTTAAAAAAAAAAAAAAGACCAACCACAGGATTTAGGGTAAGGGTTTTGAGTCACACGGTATCAACTGATCTGGAGATTGAGTTCAACTTTGTAGGCACTCATTAAATCAATCAATTATTCCTAATGAATGAAATTCCAATAAAACTCTGGACACCAAAGCTCAGGTGATCTTCTCTGGTTGATAATAAGATTATTATTATCAAACATCACTTCTCAGAGATAAATGGGCCATTACTTCACGAGAGAGGACGAGGAAAGGTTTGCTTTTGGAACTTTCCCAAACCATCTTCTGTGTGTCTCTTCCTTTGGCTGATTTTAATCTCTGTCATTTCCCCCTAATAAACCATAATCCTGAGTATAACTTTCAGTGAGTTCTATGAATCCTTCTAGTGAATTACCAAACCTGAGGATGGTTCTGGGAATCTTTCTAACTTACAGGGGTTGCAGAAGTGATAGTGGTCTTGGGTACTCTGCCCTCAAACTAACTCAGAGCATATAGAGAATATGTAAATGCACACCTATGGTATAATTTAGTCTTCAGGCCATAGTTTGCCAATCCCTGCTCTAGCTCATTAAAATATCTGTCCAGTGTAAGTACACATCTAATTTGTTGTGTTGCACATAAAATTCATAATTGTGTCCAAACAACCTGGAATATTCTACCAATCAAAACAGAATCTATCATTGTCAAAATCTATAGATGTTTTACTTTTATTTTGGTGTTTACATATAATTTATTATTGTCTCCATGTCTGAATGGTCTATTTCAAGCAAATTTCAATCTAAAACTGTGTACTATTCCTGGGCACCTGGGTGGCTCAGTTGGTTGAGTGACTGCCTTCGGCTCGGGTCATGATCCCGGAGTCCTGGGATTGAGTCCCACATCGGGCTCCCGGCTCCAGGGGGAGTCTGCTTCGCCCTCTGACCTCCCCTCTCATGCTCTCTTGCGCGCGCTCTCTCTCTCTCTCAAATAAATAAATAAAATCTTTAAAAACAAAAAACAAAAAACTGTGTACTATTCCTAATAATTGTGGTGGTTTCTTAATTTCTCTCTCTCTGTTTTTTATATCTGATTTTTTAATTCAAATATAATTAACATAGTGTTATGTTTCAGATGTACAATATAATGATTCAACAATTCTATACATTTCTCAGTGCTCATCATCATAAGTGCACTCTTGATTCCCTTCACTTGTTTCACCCATCCCCCACCCACCTCCCCACTCATAACTACCAGTTTATTCTCTGTATATAACGGTCTGTTTTTTGTCTTTTTTCTGTTCTTTTTTTTTTTCTTAAATTCCACATGAGTGAAATTCTATGGTATTTGTCTTTCTTTGACTAATTTCACTGCAGTTATTTTATATATACATAGAATCAGTTCACTTCAGTGAACTGCAACATTTTGTGACAAAATCGATGCTGAAAACAAATACATATGTGTGTGCTTCCCTTTTGGCTGCTCATCTCCAATTAGATGTTTTCAATGTTTGTGCCTTTAAAGAACTGCAGTTCTTTGTAAATCAACTGAAGTTTCCTACAGTGCTATTGTAGTAAGCAAATAATCGCCTCAGCATGCATTTAGGACTATAGAGCACCATAATAAGAATCCTAACACATCCAAAAAAAAAAAAATCACAGTAAACACTGTGATTAATAATTCAAGATTAACAATCTTGAATGCTCTAGAATTTTCCCAGGAAGGAGGAGGAATTTATATCTTTGGCCCGTAAACAGAGAAATGCCAATCAACATCTGTTTTTAACATATAAATATTTGCTCCGTGTCTTGATGGTCAATGTGTTCCTCCAGTCTTATCAAAGAAATTATAGGGGGGCACCTGGGTGGCTCAGTGGTTTAAGCCTCTGCCTTCGGCTCAGGTCATGGTCTCGGGGTCCTGGGATCGAGCCCCGCATCGGGCTCTCTGCTCAGTGGGGAGCCTGCTTCCCCCCCTCTCTCTGCCTGCCTCTGCCTAGCTCTGATTTCTATCTGTCAAATAAATAAAATCTTAAAAAAAAAAAAAAAGAAATTATAGGGAAAATGTCATATGGGGAAGCAGGCTGCATTCATTTTGAATCTGGTTTCCTTTTAGTATAAACTCAATTTTCTGTTCTTATCATATTCTTCTCAATATTAGACATTTTAAGAAGATAATCTTTTATTTTATAATTAATTATTAACCATGGGAAATTTATTTCTTCGACTGAATTTTCTATGCTTTTTATACAGTACCACAAGCTACCACAATTTGATTACCAAGTTATCTTAGCAGGCACCAATGACTCTTTCTGTGTGATTGATATGCTATAACGAAAATATCTACTGATCAGATTGTCCCATCTATAAAATATCAGAATATGTCTGATCACCTAACCAATTTCCTCCCTTTGGAATATTGATGGGCGAGCTGTGTCATGCTGGCAATAGTGTCCACTTGCACTCAGCTATTGCCTGGCATGGGACAAATACTCTCTACTCAGCCAGGATGTCCATTCAATTTTCTGACATCTACCACCAAGCTGATTCCACAGGAGAAAGCAGAGTGGGGGGAAACTTATATTCCTACACTACTTTGTTTCAGCTACGCACACAGGCTTATTCCTAAGACCCCACAGCATGGATAGCACTGTATCCAGTGCTGTATCCATGGATAACTGTATCCAACTGTATTCATGGATAACTGTAGCAGTTAAAATTTTACCAAAAGCTCAACAATATTAAAGGGGAGTCAGAAGATACAAAAGAAAAAATATAAAATGGGAATTTAGATATTGGTCCAGAAGTCAATCAGCCATTACCTTGTACTGAGCCATTTCCCTCCTCACTCCTTGGTATGTCACAAGTAGCCAAGGTCATCTTATGTTCCACAGTCATGTATCTTTACCATGTCCTCCTCTACCAGAGTCAGGTTCCACTGCTACCAACCAAGCGAGAGAATGAAGTTCTTCCTTCCCTTAATTCAAGGCCATCTTTATTTTTACTCCAGGAAATTGATAATGGGTCTACCATTTTCTTGAGGAGAAATATTCCTACCCTCACCCTTAGAGATCCTTTGGCCCCCACAACCTACCTGCAAAGTAAGTGAGTAGTTGACAGTGCACTTTCCAAACTGCCTGATTCAGTTATAAATGGCATCCCATGGGAGACATTAACTATCCAGTACAGGGTGGGCTGCAACAATCCAGTGCAGTTTCACTTCACAGTCTTTCCGTGTGCAGAGAGGAAGAAATTAGACCTATGGGATTCTCTAGTTCCACGATTTTCTGTGAGGAAATAACTGAATAAAAAGGCACTCAGCTCACAAAAACAATTATTTTTGAATTAATAGAAAGATTTCCCTCCTTAACCGCCTCATTCTAGAAAGACATAACACAATTTAAATTGCTAAACAAAATTTACTATTTCAGTCAGACACATTTGCATTTGGTTCAGAATTTCCATAAGAACAATGGCCAGGGGGCGCCTGGGTGGCTCAGTGGGCTAAAGCCTCGCCTTCCACTCAGGTCATGATCCCGGGGTCCTGGGATCAAGCCCGGTATCGGTATCGCATCGGGCTCTCTGCTCAGCAGGGAGCCTGCTTCCACCTCTCTCTCTCTGCCTGCCTCTTTGCCTATTTGTGATCTCTGCCTGTCAAATAAATAAAATCTTAAAAAAAAAAAAATGAACAATGGCCAGGTACAGGTTTACAACAAAATCATTGCAAAAGTCACCACAGTAGCCACATCCAGAACAAAGAGCAAAGAGGTTCCAGGTTCAAGGACAAACTCCACTGACCAAGAAAGCAGAAACTGCTCACACCAGAGTCATATGGTTTTCTAGTTTCAATAATTTCCCTGAGGCACCAGTTACTCTAGTGTGTGGTTATAGTCCAATTTTGCCCTGGCTGGTTGAATTCTCTGGTGCTTTAAGTTGCCAGAAGTTCAGTTAGTCTTATAGCATCCAATGTCCAAAAGCCCCAGTTACACTGAGAAACATGTTTGTTTGTTTGTTTTCAAACAATGCTTCTTTCTTGACAGTATTTAATTCATTCTGCTATGGAATTGTTCCTAAACACACCCCCACCTAGATATGACTGAGAATACAGGCACACTTGTTGTGCCTGAGTTTTCGCGTCTGAGAGACCACCAAGGAGCAAAGCACCGATGCAATCACACAAGGGTTTATTGGACAAGCTTAAGCTTGGGCCCCGGTATACCTGACACAGCAGAGTAGGGACTAGGACCCCGAGCTTAGTTAAGGCAGGGGTATTTATGGGTTCCTGTTACTAAAGCAGGGTGGGGATTTCTGGAACCAAAGCAGGGTGGGGCTTCCTGATACTAAAGTAGGGTGGGGGTCCTTAGAACTAAAGCAGGGTGGGGCTCCTTAGAACTAAAGTAAATTAGGGGAAAGTTCAGCCCTTGGGCACAGGGGTCTGTACTTATGCTAAGGCTAAACCTGAGGTGGGATGGCCTTGATTTTTCTCGGCCTCCACACACTGACACTGTATGGGTTATTCAAACATGTGGGTGTGAATGAAACAGAAATGCTATCAAGTAGAAACTACTAAATATCAATCATCATTACATAAGGAGAACAATTATTGTAATATAGCCTATGTGAGGCCTTATATGGCATGGTTTGTCTATGAAAGATGCCACATGAAAGAGCCACTGACCAAAATATTCTAATTTTATTGGTCCTTATGAAGAATCATCTCGAAAAACAAAAACACGAGATACAATTTTTAAAAAGTACATTCTGGAGTTTATAGATTGTCTTTTTTTTTTCTTTCTAATTCACTAATGTCTATAATTTTCATTAATTCTATTTTTAAAATTTATTTTGCATTTCTGTTCTTAGATTCTTAAGATAAATGTTTTGTTTATTTGACAAATTTTTTAACGATAAAATCACTTACATCTACAGATTTGCCTCTAAATATAGGAACCACTCCCATGTGTTTTCAGTATAGTATTCTCATTATCATTAATGTTCAAATGATCTTTAACTTCCATTTTTATTTTATTTTTTGAATCCAATAGTTACTTAGAAGAGTGTTCTTTCATTTTAAAGTGGTTAATTTTTACTGTATTTTGTGATCTGAGGAGGTAGCCAATATAAATTACATAAATTAAATTGCAATATTCTCTTTTTGGCCTAAAATATAATCCTGTTTTTTAGTAAATATTTCAGGACAATGAGAAAAAAGTAAGTGTTCACTGCCTCCATGTTACATATGTACCAATATTTTTAATAAAATAAATTTTATTAGTCATTCTCAATGGGTTCAAAAGCAGATTTGAGCTGGCAGAAGAAAGAATCAGTGAGTTTAAAAGAATGAATCATTCAATTAGGATTATCCGGTCTGAGGAATAGAAAGAAAAAAGAATGAAGAAAAATGTCCACATTCCAGGCACCTGGGTGGCTCAGTCAGTTAAGTGTCTGCTTTCAGCTCAGGTCATGATCCCAGGGTCCTGGGATCCAGTCCCAGTCAGGCTCACCACTCAGCAGGGAGTCTGTTTCTTCCTCTCCCTTTGCTCCTCCACCCCATGTTCTCTCTCTTTCTATCTAATTTTAAAAAGAAAGAAAGAAAGAAAGAAAAATGTCTGCATTCATTTTTTTAAGTTTATCTATTTATTTGTTTATTTAAGTAACCTCTGCACCCAGTGTGGGGCTCAAACTCATGACCCTGAGATCAAGAGTCTAATGCTCTTCTGAGTGAGCCAGGCAGGTGCCCCCCAAAAAGAACAGATTCCAAGAGACCGTCAAAACATCATAAAGCAAACGAACACATGCATTATGAAAGTTCCAGAAAGAAGGGGGGAAAAAACCCAAAAAACAAAAGAAACAGAAAAAGAAATATTACTCTAAAACTAATCAAATTTGATGAAAATCACTAATGTACTACACATAAAGATATGCAACAAAAGATAAACTCAAAGAAATCAAAACCTAGATACATCATAGACAAACTGTCTAAACACAAAGACAAAGAGAGAATCCTGAAAGCAGCAAGAAAAAAAATTACTTATAAGTACAAGGGCTACTCAATAAAATTTACAACTGACTTCTCATAGACACTGTGGAGGCGAGAAGACAGTGAGATGGCATAGTCAAAATGTGGAAAGACTCAATCAAAAATTTTATATCCTACAAAACTGTTCTTAAAAAATGAGGAGAATTTCAGACAGTCCAAAACCAAAACAAAGCAAGCAAAACAAAACAAAACAAAAACAAAAAACAAAACAAAAAAAAATCCAGCAAATTTTTAATAGCAGGCTTGCCCTACAAGAAATACTAAAGGGTGGAGTGCCAGGGTGGCACAGCTGGTTAAGCATCTGACTCTTTTTTTTTTTTTTAAGATTTTTGTTAATTTATTTGGCAGAGATCACAAGTAGGCAGAGAGGCAGGCAGAGGGGGGAGGGGAAGCAGGCTCCCCGCTGAGTGGAGAGCCTAATGCGGGGCGAAGGCAGAGGCTTTAACCCACTGAGCCATCCAGGCACCCCAAGCATCTGACTCTTAATTTGACTCAAGTCATGATCTCAGGGTCATGAGATCAAACCCTGCATTGGGCTCTGCGCTGGGCGTGGAATTTGCTTGAGATCCTCTCTCCCTGCCTCTCTCCACCTGTGCTCTCTCTCTTTCTCTCTCTGGTACCAAAGGTACTCTGGTACTAAGGTACTAAAGGGACTCCAAGCTGAAATGAAAGGATACTAGATAGTAACTTAAATTCACCTGTAAAAGTAAAGAACACTAGTAAAAAGAAATATAGATAACTATAAAAGTCCACAAAAATGTATTTTTGTTTATAATGCTTTTCTTCTCCTACTTGAATTAAAAGGTAATTGCATATAATAAGCAATAATTGTAAGATTGTGTTGATAGGGTTTTTAAAATTTTTTTCTTTTTTTTAATTTTCAATTTTTTATTAACATATAATGTATTATTAGCCCCAGGGCTACGTGTTCATAGGTTTTTAATGCATAAGCATGTAATTCATCTGACAATAAGAGCACAAAGGAGGGGGAAGAGAATGGAGCTACACTGAGGCAAAGTTTTTATTCATTCCTGAAATTAAGTTGTTACTGATCCAAATTTGATTGTTCTGAGCTAAGATACTAGTTATCATTTACTACAATTAGTGTCTTAGTGGGCGGCCACTAAGAAACTAACTCAAAAAAGATATAGTAAAAGAAACAAGGCATGAAATAATGTTCATCAATAGTCATTGGGGAAATGTCTATCAAAACCACATTGAGATATGACTTCAGATCCACTAGGATGACTGTAAGGAAAAAGATGGGCAACAACAAGTATTAACAAAGATGTGGAGAAGTTGAAATCCTCATACATTGCTGGTGGGAAAGTAAAATGGTGCAGCCACTTTAGAAAACATTTTGGCAGTTCCTGAAAGGACTAAACATGGAGTTACCAAATAGCCCAGCAATTTCATTTATAGGTATATAACCACAATTGTTGAAAACATATAGCCACACAAAAATTGCATGAATATTCATAGCAACATAGTATGTAGCGTTCAAAAACCAGGAAATGTTGAATGTGGTTTGTGAAATCATCCTCCATTACAAGCCCTAGGTACTGCTTTATATATGAAGCTACTGAACAACGCTGGGCAGAACTTAAGGGGTTAGTGAATGAAGGATGGAGAAAACAGAAAGTAAGAGGTAGAATGAAAGAAGGTAGAACAGAAGGTGAATGATAACTAGTTAGGGAAGATAAGTGAAGAAATAGAGGAGAAAGAAAAAAAGATGCTCAGGTATTTCTTCATCATGATGTCTATATCCTATACTCTTTTCTCCCACATGAGAAGGGATATTTAAACATTTAAATCATGCAAACATAATCAAAAGAATGAAGCTAACATGCTCAATAGCTCTACGGTAATCAAAAGAATGAAGCTAACATGCTCAATAGCTCTACGGCTGTTCTTACTCTACCACTGATGTTAACATATGAAATACATTCTGATACTTTTTGTTTAAATAGGTATGAAGATTCCTTGTCCAGACCCCCTCCAAGAAAGGACTTGATGCCAGACCAGTGGGGAATGTAGCCAGCAGACAACTTCTAACTGTGAGCTTTTTCCAGAGAGCTGCTTTACCTGAAGGCTTTGTCTTCCTAGGGTATTCTGGATCTGGTGATTGAGCAAGGGAAAGCTATAGTCTTGGAATTTGGGATACCATTCTTCCAGTGTTTCCTGCCATGTTGGATGAAGTTTTTGGACCTGCACAGAAGTTCTCCTTCTCTCCCTGCCCAGTTCTGTTTCCTTCCCTAATATTCCTTCCCTACTTTTCATAAGTATTGATCCTAATGTAATTGCTCCTAAAGCTCTACCTCATCTTTTGCTCCTAGAGAACTTAATGTGTAAGATAATCATTTTCTTTTACCTTCATGCATGAAGGAGAAGGAAGAAAGCTAATAATTCGATTCTGGTCAACAAAGAAAATTCACAAGCATTTCTGCCTTCTGTAAAACAGGGACGTCAACGTAAGTATTTGAGTTAGGCAACACATTATCAAGACAACCAGTTTATAGCCTTTTAAGAATTAAAATTACTTTCACAGGCCATAGTAACAATTTTTGGAGTCCAGATGTCTAAGAGGAGTTGGCAGGTAATAGGGTCAGCAAACTACAGCCCAGTCCAACTTCCTGTTTTTGTAATAAAGTTTTATTGGAACACAGCTATGCCCATTCATTTGGCTGTTTTCATGCTTCAACAGCAGAACTAAGTAGTTGTAACAAAGGCCATAGGACTGCAAGTCTCAAATATTTACTTTCTGGCCACTTAGGAAAAGGAGATTCTTTTGATGGAATTAACTTCTGCAAGAACAGTTTCATGATGAAAAGTACTGTTTGATTTTCTCTTCAGCTGCATTGAGAGGGAGTAGCCACACATGCCCCCAGTTTTTAAAGGCCAGCCTTAGGATTCCACTAATTTTGGCATTGAGGAATAAAAGGCAATTTCAAGAAACCCAAAATGATATTGAAAGAACAGGGCAAAACAGTACTATCAACAAATGAAATAAGGAGTGTATAATATTTTGAATCAACATGATCACAAGGTATAAATATGATCATGGTTTTTAGAAGTCTCGGGTCCAAGTCTGACAAGATCAGGTTTGGGAATGAAATGATAAAAAGGAAATCCACATGTAATGATTTGTTCAATCATAAATTTTTTCAAAAGTCTAAATGAAATGCAAGCAGCATAAACAAAAATCCATTAGAATGAGCAAGACCTTCTGGTGACTTCTTTCTGGTCCTCTTTGGGATGTGCCAAGGCAGAGGCACAAGGTGAGGAATTATTTGGGTCCAGTGTGGCCCTGACAAAGTAACCCTAAGGAGAATTATGGTCTCCCTGCCCACAGAGCCACAGTTGTGCCTGTTAACAGTTTATACTACACCCAGGCTCCATGTCTGGACTTGCCCAGTTCTGAAATTCTTGCTACCCCACACTCATTCAATCTGCCCATTCTGCTCCTTTGGTATAGAACCTATGAATGTTCCATGTATTGCCCATTTAGGGTCTTTACCACCGCCAGGTATCATAGGAAGAGACAATCAGGGCTTGCAGCATGTTCTGAAATCTCTGTTTGTCTCACTCAACTGCTGTTCTTTTGAGGTCCCCCAGGCTCCCTTCTTGCTCTAGGACCTGAGTCATCTGTTCTCTCTCAATTGCTCTTTGCAGATACAGGAAAAAAAATACATCACTTATTTATTTATTTTCTTCAACTGATAGTTATTGCAGACAAATGATAGTTTGATACTTGGTACAAGACCTTTGAAATACTTTCAAATCATACCTAGAGCTGTCCCTACCAACTTTCCTGTGTCTTCCAGTAACCACTGAGATTCAGTCTGGCCGAAGTAGATTACCAAATACCATGTCTTCAGTGTGTGTGTTTTCCAAGATACAGGGTTAAAAAATATTGATTTGACCTGTGACCTGTGCCGCTTCAGTCCCATGTCATGTTTTCCTGGCATTATTCTGTTTCATTCTTTGAGGCAGCATTTATCCACCATTTATAATGGTCTCACTTTTTAATGTGATACCTTCCTTTTCCAAAACCTATTTATATACTACTAAATCAAGCTGTGATAAGACACTACTTTTTCATTCCAGTCCGGTTCTACATAATAATTTCCCATTTGAAACAACAATTATTTTATCAAGAAGAAACAGCTGCAAACACAGCAATTGCCCTGAACTACCATTAACTGAATGTTCCCTGCTGTCAAGCCAGATGTTTAACTCTGAATACCGAGCTTTCGGTTTAAATGGGTAGGAAGCCTGGAGATGAGTAGATGCTGGCTGTGTTCCTCTGAGATGAGGATATGGTCCCTCTGCCAGGCTCCCTAACACTGGAAAAGATGCCATTCCCCTCAGTCCTTGCCTTTTGACCCTATTCTCCTTGGAACTCCTGCCCCGACTTCCTCAGTAAGTTCTCAGAAGCCACTTGTATCCTCTGAGTTCTACTACTCACATATGTCATTCCAGAGAATTCTAGTGTAGTCAAAATTATTAATGCGTTAGGGTTCACGGTCTCTTTCTCTCTTCCCAGAAGCTAAATAAGATTCAGGAATTGTTCATTCTCTAGGCATTTTCTCACTTGTTTTTCCTCATGGGCCTTATTAGAGAGATGGGGGAAGGGAGAAGAAAGTCTAGAGCCTTTGACATGAGTTACATGGATGTTTTGATTGGGAATTGACAGTGGGGGGTGAGAATTTTTTTTTTTAAAGATTTTATTTATTTATTTGACAGACAGAGATCGCAAGTAGGCAGAGGCAGGCAGAGAGAGAGAGGAGGAAGCAGGCTCCCCGTGGAGCAGAGAGCCCGATGCGGGGCTCAATCCCAGGACCCTGGGATCATGACCTGAGCCGAAGGCAGAGGCTTTAACCCACTGAGCCACCCAGGTGCCCCGGGGGGTGAGAATTTTCAGGAGCAACTGAGTCCAAGTTTGAGAATGACAGAGGTATAGATGGAGGATTTTTTTAATACATTGGGTGCACTTGCTGAAATTTATGAAAATTATGATTATAGAATAGGAGGTGACTATTTTGAACTGAGAGAAGGATGAAGAGTTGGGTAGGAGTGTGAAGTTGTTAATGCTCTCATCTTTTTTTTTTTTTAAAGATTTTATTTATTTGACAGACAGAGACAAAAGTAGGCAGAGAGGCAGGCAAAGAGAAAGAGGAGGAAACAGGCTCCCCACTGAGCAGAGAGCCCGATGTGGGGCTCAATCCCAGGACCCTGGGATCATGACCCCAGCCAAAGACAGAGGCTTTAATCCACTGAGCCACCCAGGTGCCCCAATGCTCTCATCTTTTAGAGCAGGGAGTCACTGATGACATATACAATCAAAATACATGTTTGTTTGTTTTAAGCACATTGAGCATAGCCTTTTAACATTTTAGAGCATTTAAAACCCTTTAGGAAATAATATATCTGGTGCTAGAGAAATGTTTGGAATTCAACAATTCCTTTGGTTTCTCTTCAAATTTTCCTTTCTTAAATTCAAGTAACTAGGAGTGTTTGGCTGGGTCAGTCAGTAGGGCACGCAACTCTTGATCTGGGGGTTGTGAACTTGAGCCCCATGTGACATCTAAAGCTTACTTTAAAATAATTAAATAAATTAAAGTAAGTTTAAGTTAAATGTATTTAATATAGTATGATCCCCTTTTTATGAAAATATTTCTTTTGTGTGTATACTTAGGAAGATATATATTATAACCTAAAGCTAGTAAAGGTTATCTCTGGGTGTTAAATTTGAGGTGGATTTTTGAACCTTTATCTTTGTGCAATTCTGTCCTTGGAATTCTTACAGTAACTATGAGAATAGACCAATTTTTCTTTTTTAAATATGGGGGGAAACATGCCAACATGGTAATAGTGATTAGTTCCACATGCTGGGAATATGGGTGAGTTCTTTTTCTTTGTGCTTATTTAAATCTGTTCAAGTTGCTATCACAAAATACCCAAAACTGAATGGCTTATAAACAACAAAAACAACGAATAAACAACAAAATTCTTGCAATTCTAGAGGCTGGAAGTCCAAGTTCAAGGCATCAGCCTGGTCATCTTCTGGTGAGGCCTTTTTCCAGGTTCATAGTGCCTTCTGGCTGTGTGCTCACATGGGGGAAGGAATGAGGGGAGTTCTTTGGTGCCTCTTTAATAAGAATACTAATTCAACTCATGAAGTCTATACCATCACAACCTAAGCACCTCCCAAGGCCCCACTTCTAACACCACTACCCTGGACGTCTGAAATTCAACTTATGAATTTGGGGGGGACACAAGGATCCTTCTCTGTTATATTTGTTTACTCATTCCATGGCCATTTTATGAAAATGCTAATAGCAAAGCATTAGGTTTGTACACAGAACTCTCCAACCAAAGATAGTTTTTATAGACATGCATTAGAAAAGTACCACTGATTTTAAGATAAATCATTATTTATCTAAGGACTGGTGTGTACAGTTTTAAAGAAATAGCAGCAATAATTGCTGTGTCTAAGAAAGAAACTTTGAGAAGGGCAAACTTAGTCTGGAGAAAGAGAACTAGAATGTGAGGGGATTTCAGACCTCTCATGAAAATTATCCCAGCAATCAAATAAATGACTAATAATTAATAGCTAAGACATTTAGATATCTAACTGGTAACGTGTACAGGTAACCTTTTCATGCATTCTATAAAAAAGAGATAATGATTTCTTTTCAGATTAAATAACATCAGGAGGTTAAGAGAGTGCTACATGGGGAAATTCAGGTTCTCAAGAGAACTTAATAGGCATTACCAGCAGTTAGCTCTCACTTGGAGATTTTATCATACATACTGTTCAGAATCTACGGTCCCCCATGAATTAATGCTCTATTTTTCAATACATTCTTTTCAAAGCTTAATGCTAATGTGTGTAAAATGAGCAGAATAAAAATAAAAATTTAAAACCCATTTATATTTTTCTCTACCTCCTCTTACTTTCCTTCATCCACTTTTAAAAATATTTTTCTCTTCTTATTTTTCTCTTATTTTTCCTTGCAGATACATTTATTACTGGCTCTTTTTTCTTTTTTCTTTTGGCTACCGCCAAAATTTCCTGGATGCCCATTCATACCAACACACTTGATGGAAAACTGACTCTCAGACTTCTGGCTTCTTGCTTCCCCATCATGACAGACAAGGCACAGACCCTGCCATGGTTCACATCTTTCTAACATCTCTCCTTTCCTCCACCCGTGGATCCAGCATGGCTGCCCTCCCTTGGGAAGCCATCACAGTTCTCTCAAGTTGGCTCTCTTCTTTTCAGTCTCTGCACTTTCACCTCAATTCACTCTTCTCTCCACTAAAAGATCACTTTTTGTAAAAATGAACTTGGCCATTTGCAGCCCTGCTTAAAGTCTTTCAAAAGCTCCCCATTATGGGCCCAGATAAAGTCTAAACAACTGGCATCCTAGGCCCTCTGGTCCCTGACACCCCTTTACTTCTCTGAGCCTCATTTTTCTTAAAGTCACTCTATCATTCCCTATCCTAAGTAATTCCAGTCCCTCTAAACCATGGTGGCACTGTGCAATTAATAGATCTATGCTTTTGCTCACCCTTGTCCCTCTGCTGAACACTGGTTCATCTTCTAAGATTAGATTCAAAGGGATATGTGAAAGATGCTCAATCCCACCAAAAGTCAGGGAAGTGGAAATTAAAATAAAAAGTGTTCCCCTGGGGCACCTGGGTGGCTCAGTGGGTTAAAGCCTCTGCCTTCGGCTCAGGTCATGATCCCAGGGTCCTGGGATTGAGCCCCGCATCGGGCTCTCTGCCCGGCAGAGGGCCTGCTTCCTTTCCTCTCTCTCTGTCTGCCTCTCTGCCTACTTGTGATCTCTGTCTGTCAAATAAATAAATAAAATCTTTAAAAAAAAAAGCGTTCCCCTTATATGACAATCAAAATATTAAAATATTTAAAATATGTTACTTCTGGTTTCCACTTCTATATGTACAGAGCTTGGAAGTTGCTACTCCATCCTAACAAGGGAAAAGTTGAATGTACTGAAAAATCAACAATTCCTCTTGGGTTCATAAGAGAAGAAGACACAAGGAAAACCATTGCCCCCAAGATGGGAATGACAGACTGGAGAATACAATGTCCTGGCTTACTGGAGCAGGACTCACAACAGAAACTGATAGGGGAACCAGTGCCAAGGTGGGAAAACCTGAACAGTAACTGATAAATTGCTGGAGACTCAATGAAGACAAATCTGAGAGTTGAAAACTCCAAAAGGTCTTATTCATAGTGGAGCCCCCATGCTTTTGTGACTTTTGCCTCTAAGACTTTAGCCATGTTACCACAGTGAATGTTGGAGAAAAATTACCTCATGCTTCTAGCAAAAAGAGGGCAGTGGGAAGGGACTGGTTTGAAATGTCAGACCATTCTGTTCTTGACAATGTCTGCCCTCAGGAGAATCCAGTTAACCATAGCCTGATCCTTATCCTGCTGTGGTATTATCAGAGCCTGACTGACCTGGAGGAAGGGGAAGAGCCAACTCCAGCAACCCCCACTCATGGTCATCTTGCCCCATTTAACAGGGGAGAAAAAAATCCTGAGAAACACTTGTGAATTTCACATTCCAGAGACATGTGCTCAATAAAAGACTTGAGACCTAATCCTAGGACTATAGAATGCTTCCTCTCCCCAGCACTTCACCACTGCACCAGGCGTATTTACAGCAGTTCCTTTCAACGGGCACATCATGTCCAACTATCAAAAAAATTCCAAGGTATACCAGAAGGCAAAAAAATAGTTTGAAGAGATAGAACAAGCATCAGAACTAGATATGGCAAGGGTGTTGGAATTATCAAACCAGGAATTTAGAATTTAGCTATGATTAATATGCTAACGGCTCTAATGGATAAAAAATAGACAGCATGCAAGAACAGAATGGCACTGTAAGCAGAGATGGAAATCCTAAGAAAGAGCCAAACAGACAAGATAGAGTCCAAAACCACTGTTCAAAAATGAAGACTACTTTTGATGAGTTTGTGAGTAGACTGCACACAACTGAGGAAAGAATCTCTGAGGTTGAGGTTATATCAGTAGAATCTTCCAAAACTAAAAAGCAAGCAGAACAAACATGAAAAAAACAAAGTAGGATATCCAAGGACTGTGGACAATTATAAAACATGTAATATATGCAAAATTGGAATAATAAAAGGAGAAAAAGAATAATAAAAGGAGAAGAGGAAGAACAGAAGAAATATTAGAAATGATAATGGCTGAGAATTTCCCCCAAATTAATGTTAGGCACCAAACCACAGATCTGAGAACCTCAGAGAATACCAAGCCGGATAGATGCTCTAAAAAAAACTACATGGAGGCCTATCATATTCAAACTTCAGAAAATCAAAGATAAAGAAAAAAAATCCTGAAAGAAGCTGGTGGAAGAGGGAAAAAATGCCTTATTATAATGGGGCAAAGATAAAAATTACATCCAAAGTCTCCTCAGAAATGATGCAAGCAAGATGAGAGTGTAGTGAAATATTTAAAATGTTGAGAGAAAGGGGCACCTGGATGGCTCAGGGGTTGAGCATCCAGCTCTTGATTTTGGCTCAGGTCATGATCTCAGATCTGTGATCTTGAGCCCCATGTTAGGCTCTGCACTGATCAGGGAGTCTGTTCTGTCTCCCTCTCACTTTGCCTTTTCCCCGGCTCAATTGCTTTCTCTCTCTCACATAAATAAGTAAATCTTGAAAAAAATAAAGTATTGAGAGAGAGAGAAGAAAAAAACCAATCTAGAATTCTGTACCCTGCAAAATTATCCATCAAAAGTGAAGGAAGAAAAAAAAATTTCTCAGACAAATAAAATATTGAGAAAATTTATTGCCAGTAGATCCACCTTGTAAGAAATGTTAAAAGAGGTCGTTTTTTTTTTTTTAAGATTTTATTTATTTATTTGACAGACAGAGATCACAAGTAGGCAGAGAGAGGCAGGCAGAGAGAGGGGAGAAGCAGGCTCCCTGTTGAGCAGAAAGCCCAATGCGGGGCTCGATCCCAGGACCCTGAGATCATGACCTGAGCCGAAGGCAGAGGCTTTAACCCACTGAGCCACCCAGGCACCCCAAAGAAGTTCTTTAGAGGAAAGGAAAATACAGATCTACATAAATAACATCGAAGAGGTATAAGTAAAGGTACAATAAAAGATTTTATTTCTGTTATTTTAATTGATCTAACGTAATATTTTGTTCAAGATAATAAAAGCAATGATGTGTTCAATTATGTCTGCATATATATGTATATATATATCTCATGTGTATATATGCATGTATATAAGTAAAATGAACACCAGTAATGATACAAGGGGCAAGATAAAGGAATTAGGATTGTTTTGTTATTATGAGGTATATATGAAGAGATACAGTGTTCTTTGAAAGTGGACTTGGACTAGTTGTAAATATATATTGCAAACTCTAAGGCAACCACTAAAAGAAGTTAAAAAAAAAACAACAACAGGTAACTAATACATAAAGAAAGGAGAAAAAAATGGAATCATATAAAAAGGTGAATTAAAACCACAAATTGCAGAAAGAAATAGGAACAAGAACAAGGGCAACCAATGTAAACAGTAAAAAATATGGTAGATGTTAATCAAGATATAGCAATAAATCACTTCGAACATCAATGATCTAAATGCAACAATTAAAAGATAGAGATTGTCAGAGTAGAGGGAAAACCTAAAACCTGGGGCACCTGGGTGGCTCAGTGGGTTAAGCCTCTGCCTTTGGCTCAGGTGATAATCTCAGGGTCCTGTGATTGAGCCCCACATCAGGCTCTCTGCTCAGCGGGGAGCCTGCTTCCCCCTCTCTCTCTGCCTGTTGTTCTGCCTACTCATGATCTCTCTCTCTCTGTCAAATAAATAAAGTCTTAAAAAAAAAAAGAAAGAAAGAAAGAAAAGGAAACCTAAAACCTAACTGCTTTCTGTCTTTAAGAAACCCACTTTATTTTTTTAAAGATTTATTTATTTATTTTCATGGGGTTGGGGGTGGGGTAGAGATGCAGGGCTGGATTCCATGACCCTGATCAGTGGTTGCCAAGGGTTGGGATGTGGGGAAGAGGGGTTGAACTGACAAAAACCAGGATTTTTAGGGCACTGTAAGTATTCTGTATGATACTGTAATGATGAATACATGTCATTATGCACTGTCCAGACCCATACAACAAACAAAACCAAGAGTGAACCCAAATATAAACCACAGACTTTGCATGATTATGGTGTGTCAGTGTAGGTTCATCAGTTGTAACAAATGCACCCTGGTGAGGGATGCTGATAATGGGGGAGGCTCTGCACATAGTGGGGTAGGGGGTATATATGGGAAATCTCTATACCTTCCTCTAGATTTTGCTGCAAACCTAAAATTACTCTAAAAAAAAAGTCTTTCCTTTAAAAAAAAAAGATTTATAATATTCTCAACCAGTAAAAGTGTGGGGAAACAAGCAGTCTTTTACCAAGTTGATGCATGTACATATTGCTTAAATGTTTTTTAGAGACAATGTGACAATATTTATCATGATTTTAAATCAATTATTCCACTGTTAGGTATATGGCCTACATGTGTGTAAAAATGTTTGTGGGTGCTCATTTCAGTATTTCTAATAGTGAAAATTTTGAAGACAATTGTAAATTTCTATCCATAGAGGATTGGCTAAATAAATATGATAATCCCATATCATGTTTATGGGATTTTCCTACAGAGTACTGTAGTAAGACGATATCCGCAATAAATTAAGTGGAAAAAAAATAGAAAAACAGTACTTATTTTACCATTTGTATATAATTATATATGCATACAGGTACATACATGTATATATGCAAATGCAAATATATATGAATATGTGTAAATATACAGAAACAGTTCTGGAAATGTACATACAAAGTGTTAAAAGTGCTACCTCTTGGGGCATCTGGGTGGCTCCGTTGGTTAAGCATCTGCCTTCGACTCATTCATGATCCTAGGGCCCTGGAATAAAGCCACACATTGGGATTGATGCTCAGCAGGGACTCTGGCTAGTCCCTCTGCCCCTCCCACTTCCCTTCTTGTGCTCTCTCTTTCTCGCAAATAAACAAATAAAATCTTCTTAAAAAAATGTTACCTGTAAGTAGAAGAGTAATGGGGAGCAGGGTGAAGAAAGACTTCCACTATTTAAATATTTTTGTATTACAATATTTTAAAAAATTGAAGTGCATTCATGTATATCTGAAAATGTGTACATGATTTTTAAAATTTTTTTTAGGATCCTGGAATTTATTTTTTTAATTTAAAAACATTTTTTAGAGAGGGAGAGGGAAGGGCAGAAGGAGAGAGACTCTCAACCAGGCTCCATAACAAGCATAGAGTCTGACATCAGACTGGATCTCACATCCCTGAGATCATGACCTGAGCAGAATCAAGAGTTGGAAGCTTTAAGAGATTGAGCCACGCAGGCACCGTGTACATGATTTTTTAAACTTTTGAGCAAATGTTAGCCCAGTCAAGAAGTGAAGGAAGGAGGGGCACCTGGGTGGCTCAGTAGGTTAAAGCCTCTGCCTTCAGCTCGGGTCATGATCCCAGGGTCCTGGGATCGAGCCCCACATCGGGTTCTCTGCTCAGTGGGGAGCCTGCTTCCCTCTCTCTCTGCCTGCCTCTCTGCCTACTTGTGATCTCTGTCAAATAAATAAATAAAATCTTAAAAAAAAAAAAAAGAAGTGAAGGAAGGGTATCTTGGGAAGAGGGACCAGAATGATAAAAGGGGACAAAACACCAAAGTTCCAGCAATTCCTTGTCTATAGGCTTTCCACCTTATACTCATCCATTCCTTCATTCTCCACTCTCCCCTCATGCTCCACCACAACCTACAGGTACTTGTAACTCGGAAGCCATAACAACAGTGGCATTCATCTATTTACAAATGTGTCCCCTCCAACCAGACTGTAAACTACTTGATGTCAGGGACCTTATCCTATTTGTTTTTATAACCCTAGGTCCTAGGTCAGTGCCTGGCAAAGAACCAGGTGGGCATCCAGGGGTTTGATGAATGAGAAAATGAGCCAATGAATGAATGGATAAACACATTGATAGAGGGTCTCCATCCAGGAGAGTTTGGTTGTGAGAGTACAAAATAATCTCAGTAGAAGGCACTTCTTTTTTTTCTTTGTGTTGAATAATGATAAATAACAGAGGTTTTAATAATTTTGGTGGGAAAAATATCCTGGGTTAACTCCAGCCCAAGGCTATGGTGTGCAGTCACAGCCCAAGGCTATGGTGTGCAGCTTAGAAAGAGCAACAATCTAATGAAGAGTCAAATATAACATTAAGCACGAGCACCCTCCGGCATGCTTAACACAAAGTATGGACTTGTGAATTACACACAGCTTTCAATGGGCTTTTTACTTCATTTATGGCTACTTCTACCACTCCATTATAGAGGGAACTGTCCTCTAAATTGCACTTACATGTTCTCCAAGCTATTCTGAAATTGTACTAAAACTGCTTTCATATTAAACATCTGAAATTTTATTTTCTGAAAGTATTTTTTCGCTCACTTAATTAGTTTAACCAGTGGAGCTAATTACCACTTGGTTTTCATTATAATCTTGGTAATTATTGTCCTGAAGTTTTCCTCCCAGGCACATGGATTGTTCTTGTTTCATTATTCATCTCCCAATAACCCTGGAGATAAATTCGCCAATGATTTACGTCTGAAATCCTTGGGTTCTCTTTGACAAATGACAGTTCTCTAACCCCTAACACTCAAGGAAAGCACCTCGGAAAGATCTTTACTGGCTGCTATGCTCTGACACTCCATGCTTCTCTAAAACCTATTGTCACCATAATGGGTAAGTTTATTTAGTATGCAATTAAGTGAAAAAACAGGCTTGGCATTTGCATGTTAAAGTAGGGAAAAGTATAAAACAATCTCACCTTTTATTTTTTATTTTTATTTATTTATTTAATTTATTTATTTGAGAGAGAGAGAGCACGAGCAGGGGGGAGGATCAGAGGGAGAGGGAGAAGCAGACACCCCGCTGAGCAGGGAGCCCGATATGGGGTTCAATCCCAGGACCTTGAGATCATGACCTGAGTCGAAGGCAGATGCTGAACAGACTGAGCCACTCAGACACCCCAATCCCACATTTATACTTGTGAAAACTTTGTGGTGTGAGAAAAGGAAGTGTTAAGGTTTGGTGCTGTAGTCAAGGTACGTCAGCAAGTTTCAACTGTTGCAGTTTATGGGGCCACTAGGCATCTAGGTATAGGCTTGCTGGGCTTTCATCTTGGCACTTTAGCTGAAAGTATTCAGGCAATGAGAAGACTGAACTCAAATGATAGTTGTGCCCACGGGAGAATTATTTCTACTTGAGAACTTGTTCGCTGATTTTGTATTTGGATATTTTTTAAGGACAAAATGCTGGTCAGCTCATGAGACGGTTCCAAAAGGCCAGGACTCAACTTGACTGCATATGAATACAAATCCTGTTTAAAGATTTTTCTCTGGTTGGAACTTTGGGGAGAAGGGAGGCTGCAAAAGTGTTTTCACTGCAGTCTGAGAAGCTAGCTGTTGACAATACTGAGCAGTTCAAGTCTTCTTTTTCAGTAAAGTCTATTCCTATTATAGTCTATCCTCTTACTTCTTTGATGAATAACAGTGCTGTCCAATACAAATTTCTGCTAACAGGACACACTATATAATTTACCAGTTATAGTGCAAAAGAAAATGTAGGGTCCTTTGTTTAAAAAATATTAATAAAAGCAAGACAGCAAGTGCAAAGTATTAAATCAAACACAGGCCCTTTTAGGTTTGAGGCCATGTATAGTTAGTTGTACAGGTTACATACCCTTGAAGCTGGTCCCATCTGTAATGATGGGACCAATGATGGAACTGTTGAATATGACGGCCATGAATCACTTATGGCTTGTATACTAATATAATATAGCTAATGCAAAAGTGGAACTGAATTTTACTTAATTTTAATTAACTTCAGTTTAAATAGCCTAGTGGCCTATGGCTACCACATTTGACAGTGCAGCGCCTAAATATTAGAAATTATTATTGGCAAATTACTTAGTCTCACTGAGGTCTGTATTCAGTAAAATGGATGTAATAATAGTACCTATCTTCCAATTTTATTTTGAGAATCCAATAAATTAAATCATCTAAAGCTCTTAAACAACAGTGCCTGGTATATAATTGTTCGCTTTTTTAAAAAAGATTTTATTTATTTATTTGACACAGAGAGAGAGATCACAAGTAGGCAGAGAGGCAGGCGGGTGGTGGGGGAAGCAGACTCCCCACCAAGCAGAGAGCCGATGCAGGACTTGTTCCCAGGACCCTGAGACCATGACCTGAGCCGAAGGCAGAGGCTTAACCCACTGAGCCACTCAGGTACCCCAATAATTCGCTTTATTAAAAGAGATTTTTAAAATTATTTTTAAAGTAGTCTCTATACTCAATGTGAGGCTCAAACTCACAAACCGGAGAATCAAGAGTCACATTCTGACTGAGCCAGCAAGGCACCCTGCTAGCTTTTTAAAAAAAAATTATGGTTTAATTAACATGCAGCATTTTAAAAAAAGATTTTATTTATTTGAGAGAGAGAGAAAATGAGCAAGCAAGAGAGCACAAGCAGGGGGAACAGCAGAGGGAGAAGCAGGCTCCTCGCTGAGCAGGGAGGACTATGCGGGACTATGTCCCAGGACCTTGAGACCATGACCTGAGCCAAAGGCAGATGCTTAGCCACCCAGGCGCCCATACAGTGTTATGTTTGTTGCAGGTGTACGATAGAGTGATTCAGTGCTCATCAAGATAAGTGTGAATCCCATTCACTTATTTCACCCATGTCTTCACCCACCTCCCCTCTGGTAACCATCAGTTTGATCTCCACAGTTAAGAGTCTGTTTTCTGGTTTGTCTTTTTTTTTCTTTGTTCATTTGTTTTGTTTCTTAAATTCCACATATGTGTGAAATCATATGGTGTTTGTCTTTTTCTGATTGGTTTATTTAGCTTAGCATTATATTCTCTAGATCATATTGTTGCAAATGGGAAGATTTCAAACTTTTTTATGCCTTTAAAAAATATTTTATTTATTTATTTATTTTAAAGATTTTATTTATTTATTTGACAGACAGATCACAAGTAGGCAGAGAGGCAGGCAGAGTGCGGGGAGGTAGGGGGAGGCAGGCTCCCTGCTGAGCAGAGAGCCCGATGCGGGGCTCCATCCCAGGACCCTGAGATCATGACCTGATCTGAAGGCAGAGGCTTTTAACCCACTGAGCCACCCAGGTTCCCCTTTATTTATTTATTTGACAGAGATCACAAGTAAGCAGAGAATCAGGCAGAGAGAGAGGGGGAAGCAGGCTCCCCGCTGAGCAGAGAGCCGGATTCGGGGCTCCATCCCAGGACCCTGAGATCATGAACTGAACTGAAGGCGGAAGCTTAACCCACTGAACCACCCAGGCATCCCTCAAACTTTTTTATGGATGAACAGTCTTCCATTGTATGTATACCACATCTTCTTTATCCATTAATCTGCAAATGGACACTTAGGTTGCTTCCATATTTGGCTATTGTAAATAATGCTGTAATAAACATGGGGGTGCATGTATCCCTTCAAATTAGTGTTTTTGTATTCTTGGAGTAAATACCCAGGAGCACAATTACTGGATCATAGAGTAGCTTTATTTTTAACTTTTTGAGGAACCTCCATACTGTTTTCCAGATTGGCTGCACTAGCTTGCATTCCCACCAACAGTGGACGAGGGTTCCTTTTCTCCACATCCTCACCAACACTTATTTCTTGTGTTTTTCATTACAGCCATTCTGACAGGTATGAAGTGATATCTCACTATAGTTTTGATTTGCTTTCACTGATGAGTGATGTTGAGCATCTTTTCATGCGTTTACTGGCTCTCTGGACGTCTTCTTTGGAGAACTGTCCACGTCTTCTGTCCATTTTTTAATGGGATTATTTGGTTTTTGGGTTTTGAGTTCTATCAGTTCTTTAGATATTTTGGACACAAAACCTTTATTGGGTATGTCATTTGCAAATATCTTCTCCCATTTGATAAGATATCTTTCAGTTTTGTTGATTTCTTCCTTTGTTGTACAGAAGCTTTTTATTTTGATGTAGTCCCAATAGTTCATTTTGGTTTTTGTTTCTCTTGTCTCAGCAGACATTTATAGAGAGACGTTGTTACAGCCAATGTCAGAGAAATTACTGCCTGTGTGTTCTTTGAAGATTTTTTTATGGTTTCAGTTCTCACAATTTGGTCTTTAATCCATTTTGAATTTGTTTTTGTGTGTGATGTTAAGAGGGTGGGCCAGTTTCTAATAATTGATAGGTTTAAGAATTTTTTTTTCATTATTAACATAACCCCTTTGCTCACCTGGAGTAAATCTAGCAAATCATAATAATCCTATTACCCCTGTCAAAGACTGGTTTGGCCAGGGCATAAGCTGAGATCTGCTTAGGGAAAGGTTTTGAGGATCTTAGTATTTGCAAATAATTTGAACTATATGGAATTGGGTAAAGCAAGAAGTAAAGTGCCTGGAAAGCAACACCACCTCGCCTCCTCAAGACACACATATTTTACCTTTTTGTATATGTAATTTTGCCAGATAAAATATAGGATGACCCACTAAATTTGAATTTCAGATAAACAATGAATAATCTTTTTGTATAAGTTTGTCCTGAGTATTGCATGGGATATACTTACACTAAAAAGTTATTCATCAATGATCTGAAATTCAATTTTAATCTCATGTCTATATTTTTATTTGACAGGCCTAGATGTATGGCTTCCGAAACTAATTATATTGTCATTTCTCTGAACTAAGTTAGACTGGGCTAATTCATAACTCATGTTAAGATTTGGAAGGGAAATTATCATCCTGTTCTTCCTTGTGTGGTATTGAGCGAAGAACAAGGACATGGAGTTGGAGCTCTGGGAACTTTACCACTCTGGGCTTCAGGCAATTTGTTCCTAAAATGGATGTTAGATCAGATTGCCCAAGAGGGTTAATATGGAGTAGTGGTTAGCAGCACAGGCAGGAGAATCAGACTTTCTGATTGTTAACCACCAGGGGCTTTGGTTTCTTCATCTCAAAGAAAGGGGTTCATTATGATCCATATCTCACTGGCTGCTGTGAAAGTTAAATGAGTTAGCATACTTCAGGTTCTTAGAACAAAGCCCGGCACATCGTAAATGCTCCATAAATGTTAGTTCGCGTTATTCTGAGTCTGGCTTTCATTTTTTTTTTACGATGTTGAACAGCCTTCCTGAGACTCAGAGACATAAGATGTCAAGTCTAGATAAAGAAAATGCTACCAAGAAGAACTCTTGAGTGTGAAGCACAACTGAACTCTTAAATTACATATTTGCCTGGAAATAAATTTAATTGAGAGTACTATAAAAATTACATTAAAAGCATTTGTTTTAAAACTGTAGAGTCTAAAGAATTGCTACAGAGGACTGAAATAGCTAGACGTTATTGGAAGGGAGCCTTGCCATTGATCTCAACATGAAGATTTTCATCAGAATGTGTTTTCTACCGAGAAAATGAGCACAATTTGTGATCCAAGTTACGACACAGAAGGAGGATTAATCTTCAGTGATGGAAGGAACTATGCAGATAAATGTATTCAAGGAACAACCAGTGTTTGTATCTATTTTTCTAGCTAGAAGAAGAGCTATATAAGTCATTGGTTTAACCCTGGGGGGAAAAAAACCCCAGATGTCAGGATTCAGAGATTATTATGTAATCAGTAATTTGGAGAGGCTGCAGCCTTTTGTTTGGCTTTCAAAAGCTCAGATTCAAAGGCTAAAAATTCAGCTTTTATTTTCCTTTTATGGTAGCTGGTTCATTTTCTGTAGAGGTTCAATTTGTTACCAGAGAGAATCATCGCTAATTTGAATAATTACATACTTAACTGTAGGGTAGAACTGAAATTGGGGTTGATTGAGAGGGTTAGAAACAGAGCAAACTCCTTCCTGCCGCAAGAATTAGAGATTTTACATAGCAAAACATGGCAGTGCAAGCAAGCATTTTCAATGAATTAAATTTGTTTTGTAGGAAATAGGCAAAAAGCAAACAAACAAACAAAAAACAAACAGTACCAACTCAACTTCACTCATAGTAGGAGGACAACAGATTAAAACAGCACCAAGATACCACTTTTTAAATCTATCAGATTGATAAAACTCTGTAAGCTTGACAACACAGCTGTTGAATGCCTGTGGGGAAACAAATCTTAAATTGATGGGAATGTAAACTGGCATAACACCTGGAGAAAAATTCAGCAAAATCTATACAAATTACAAATTAAAGTGCATCTGCCCGTTGACCCACCAATTCCACTTCTGGGATTTTATCTTATAAAAATATCCATACTTGGGGCACCTGAGTGGCTCAGTCAGTTAAGCTTCCACTCTTGATTTTGAGTGAGGTCATGATATCGGGGTTGTGAGATTGAGCCCCAGCATGGAGCCTGTTTGGGATTCTCTCTCCCTCTCCCTCTGCCCTGTCCCCTGTGTCCCCCTCACCTCCCCAAAAATACCCATATTCATATGAAATTATTTATATACAAAGTTATTTTTTAATTGAAATATAATTCACATGCTATAAAAATCAATATTTTAAAGTGTATAATTTGGTGATTTTTTTTTGTTTATTCACAAGTTTATGCTCTCATCACCATTATCTATTTCCAAGACATTACCATCACCCCTAAATTAACTCTGTACCCACTAGCAACCACTAATCTATTTTCTGTCTCTATGGACTTGAAAGCAGGTCTTTGACTCTAATCTCTATGGTCTTTTGATTATGTCAGGCTCTGTCTGTTTATTTACCTACATAAGCATTTTTCAAAATACCATTCTTACACTTCAGACTTGATTGGTCCACACCTAAGTGGGCTTACTAGGGCCAATTTCCATAATGTTTTTACTTAACCTAACTTTTTTTGGTACTGCTAAACTGGATAGTAGAAACGATCTAGTATTTACATATATTAACATCAAACAATAGTGTATTTCCAACATATTTTAAAGCTGGCTGTTTGTAAATATCTAGAAGAGGCCTCCTCTTCCTCTGAGCCCAGAACTGCAGAAAGATGCACATGGAAGAGTGAGGTTAGGGAAACTCGGGCTATAAAGACAAATTAATCCTTGTGACTAACATGGAACAAGTTTTGTAAGAATATTCTTCATAAAGTCATTCCATGTTTGTTCATGTTTGAAATTTCCTATATTAAAAAACTAACAAAAAGATAATTATAAATGTCTGGCAACATATTTGAAATTCACCATAGATAAAATGGTGGTTAGGGAAAGCTTTACAGATGAGTAAGAATTTAAGCGAAATTCTAAGGGGAAGAGATTAGAGAAGACGCATGAGAGAGTGTTGTGGGTGGGCGGGCACCTGGTTAACTCAGGTGGTGGAGCATACAACTCTTAATCTCAGGGTCATGAGTTTAGGCCCCATATTGGGGGTAAAGTTTCCTTAATTAAAAGAAAGAAGGAGAAAGAGTATCACGCAGGAGGAATCAAATTTAATTCCATAAAAATACTGAGCATGATACTGAGCATAAGGTACTATGTCTAAGAGTTAGGAATAAGTTCATCTGTCTTCAAGGAGATGGAAGTTTACTTCTTGCTCATGTAAAAGAAGACTGAGAGTGGGCAGACCAGAATTGGCATGGCATCTCCATGATGTACTTACGGAACGTTAGCATATGCTCTTCCATCTTTGGCATGCATCGTCAAGGTCACCTGATAGGTCAAGAAAGCTGCTAAACCTCCAGGCATTATACCTACATTTCATGAAGCAAGGGTGGAGTAAGGAGGAAGAAGTTCTATAAAATATTCCATTTACATATTACCAACTATAGACTTTATATACTTTCTAGTCACATGTTCATCCTCAGCTACAAGGGAAGCTGAAAAGAAGTAGCTGAAGGACTCATTCCGCTAAAATTCAGATTTCTGTTACAAGAAGGAAGAGAGAGAGAAAAGATAATCGGTAGGCAAAGCAGCCTCTGCCATATCGTGCTCTGTAGGGAGTGTCTCATCGCAGGTAGGAGTGCTGGATGGGGTAACAGAAGCCAGACTTTGACTCCAAGACCTGCAACTTATTAGTTATGTGACCTTGGAAAAGTAGTATCTAAAGCTCCCTAAGCATCAAATTTCTTGTCTGTAAATAAAACCTAGCTTGTTAATAACAGAAAGCTATATGTATAAATTACCTGGCGCAAAAGAGGTGCTCAATAAATCACTGTTATTTTACCTGTGATTTGTGATTTGTTAGAGATTTAGTGATTTTAAAGATTTTTTTCTGCCCTTAAGAAGTTAGCAAGACTGTTGTATTAGAGAAAGAAAAATATACCACTGATAAAAGCTGTTAAGATTATAAGTTGCTTTTTCCCCTCAGTTTCATTAATTTATAAATAATATAATGGTCAGGAATATTATCTTCAAATATGGAATAAAATAGAACTTTATTGCAGTGTTTACTGTTTCTGCAACACCTTTAATACATAGTCTACAGAATTTAACAGGTATTAAATCAAACTCCATTCCCTCTCAATCCACTTGCCCAAATAAAGTAGAAATAGGCATATTCCCCATGGATTTAAGAGTGAGATTTCCAAGATTTGGTCTTTTGAGAAACCATAAAATAAACCCTGAGAGACCACAACAGTCTAGATTAAAATAAATGTGGGAAAGGAGTTATTTCTAATTTATTTATTTTTTGATGGAAGTGAGGGCAAAATAGTGGAGTTGCCAATAATGGGAATTCAACTTTTTCTATTAGGAAGTTTAAAAGGGTGGAGAAACTGAGATGTGTGAGAAATTCAGGTTGTAACGAGTTTCACACTGGTCTCAACTCAATGGGTTTACTAGTCAAACTACTGCTTTTTCCCCTGATATTTTCAACTCTACTGCTCTCCTTTATAGATTTGCTTCATATGAATTTATTTCTGAAAATGAAAGAGGACAGAATAAAAAGTGAATGTGAAAGCAGTGACAAAACTTTTGTGTTTTCATTGGATTTAACTTATCATAAGCCAGATTTAATTTTCTCTCCTGGGATTGTGATGACTATCTTGGTTATTTTTATTAAGGCGAGAATTAATCTTAGATTTTCCAAAATAGAGTAGACTTGAGGATTATATAGTCTGTTTTTCCAGTGCTTGAAATCAGCTCTGCATGATTCCTCCCTGCCCTCTTCCCATCCCCCATATCCCCAAACCATGAGCACATACTTCACATGCCAGGGCACTCACCCTTTGTCAAGACAAGCCATTTGTCGGGGTGCCTGGTGGCTCAGTGGGTTAAGCCTCTGTCTTCGGCTCAGGTCATGATCTCAGGGTCCTGGGATCGAGCCCCACATTGGTCTCTCTGCTTAGCAGGGAGCCTGCTTCACCCTCTCTCTCTGCCTGCCTCTCTGCCTACTTGTGATCTCTCTCTCTGTCAAATAAATAGATAAATAAAAATCTTAAAAAAAAAAAAGAAGACAAGCCATTCGTGCTGTTGCACTAGAAAGCTCTGCATCTATCTGCTAATTTCCACTCTCAAACTCCCAATCACTTGTCCTGACTCTCCCTACTGTATCTCTGCAGAGAAAGCTTAATCCCTCCTCTACCTGAAAGCCTTTAAAAATATTTGAAGACTGGGGCGCCTGGGTGGCTCAGTGGGTTGGGCCTCTGCCTTCGGCCCGGGTCATGATCTCGGGGTCCTGGAATCGAGCCCCACATCGGGCTCTCTGCTCAGCGGGGAGCCTGCTTCCCCCCTACGCCTGCCTCTCTGCATACTTGTGTTCTCTCTCTCTCTCTGTGTCAAATAAATAAATAAAATCTTAAAAAAAATAAATAAAAATATTTGAAGACATACAGTTACTATATATCCAATGTCTTACCTCCGCCAGGTTAGACATATGTACCTAGTTCCTTTAACGGTTCCCCTAAGCTCTTCTTTAGAACCTTGCTTTGCAAGTGGCTCTTCCAAGGGAACTCTGGTTTGTCCACATACACAGATTTGTTAGTCCTCTGCTCCATATTTACAGCGCTTCTTACCACACATAAAATGGGTCCCAGGCTTGGGGATTTTTTCTAAAAGACTTTATTTAGTTATTTGACAGACAGAGATCACAAGTAGGCAGAGAGGCAGGCAGAGAGAGAGGGGGAAGCAGGCTCCCCGCCGAGCAGAGAGCCCGATGCGGAGCTCGATCCCAGGACACTGGGATCATGACCCGAGCCAAAGGCAGAGGCTTTAACCCACTGAGCCACCCAGGTGCCCCAGGATTAGGGATTTGAAGTAGACCTGGAGATCCTCCACCCACATATTCCTTCAAGAAATGACTTGTTGCCCCAGCTGCCGGCAGTATGGTCAGAAGAGAGCCTTGAGCCATCTGCCCTTTGAGGGATTGCCTCAGAGGTAGCAAGCTACCATGCCCAAGTTCATGCCCTTCCAAGGGAGGCCGACATCCAATGACTGATCAGGGTAGGGTATAAATACTTGGCCACTTCAGCCCAATGCAGGACAACTTTTACAGGCCATTTTTGTTCTAAAAGTCATGATGTTATCAGTGAGTTTGTCATTGGTCCTGTAATGTAACATGACTTCTCCCTCTGCCTAAGCATGCTTCTGTCCTCTTCCTTACATAGGGGCTGATCACAAAGGCATTTCCTAATAAAAATTCTGCACATGAAACTCCATTTCTGCCCAAAAACTCAACCTGCAACAGGACCCATGAGTGCTTCTCCCTCACTCAGAATTATGCCTCAAATTTTAACCTTAGTCTTGATATCGTACAGCGTGGTAGAAGGTTGATACCCTAGATATGCTTTGTAAGTAAAACCTACAGGATTTGCTAATGGATTGTTTATGAAACAGAAGAGAAGAGAAAAAAATGACTGTTTTTTTGGCTTGAGCAATTAGAAGAATATTGCCATTTGCTGAAATGGAGAAGGATGTGGGAAAAGTAGGTTGAGGTGGTTGGTAAATAAGATTTTGTTTTGTACATGTTTGGATGTAAGTTTGAGATGCCTTTAGAAATTTAAATGGAGACATCTAGTAGGCAGTTAGATATAAAAGGGTGGGTTTCAAGGGAAAGATCAGAGCTAGAAATATATATTTGAGAGTTGTCAAGACATAGACATCATTTAAAACCATGAGACAGAATGAGGCCATTTAATAATGGACTGCAAAGGTAAGATGACTGAAGACTGAGCCCTGAGACACTTGAACAGTCATATATTGGGGGTATGAGAGGAAGTAGCAGGGGTGCCTGGGTTGCTCAGTTGGTTAAGCAACCAGTTCTTGATCTCAGCTCAGATCTTGACCTCAGGGTCATGAGTTCAAGCCCCACCTTGAAAGGAAGGAGAGAGAGAGAGAGAGAGCAAGTAGCAAAGGAGACAAGGTAGGTGAGTAAGTTGAGTGAAAAACCAAGAGAGGATAGTGAGCCAAAAGTCATGTGAAGAAAGTATTAAAGAAGAGAGAACAATGAGCTCTCAACATTAATCAGAAGGCTTACAGGTGCAGTAAAGGTGGCACTGTCCCCTCACAGGAGGATGGAGAAAGGGGAAAGGGTCACACGGTCCCTGAAATGTTCTTGGCGCCAATTAGTCAGGCAATGCCAAGGCCCTGGGTAAACAAAGTGGTTTAAAAAGGAGGTGGCAGATTCTGGATGGTCATGCCCCCTTATCCTGCAGAGAGTGGTGCAATGAGAGGAAGACCTGAGTGGGGCCTTTCTCGCCTGAATCTAGGAGAAAGAACCACAGCTTGTAAAGATTGAGTGGATTGACGCATGTAAAGAACTTAGAATAATGTCTGGCACAAGGTGATCACTCAATAAATGTTGATTGGTTGCTATTATTATTTATATTTTCTGGGTCCAGCATAGTAACTTTGTACAGCAGAAATTCAACACATTTTAAAATGAATTTTAATACATTTTAAAAGGAATATAGATTTATGATTTTTTCGGATCTTTTAGATGCTCATTGAGGAGGAGTGAAATTTCAGATTTCAACTGGAAAAAAAGGTTATGTTATGTTTAAAAACCACTGTTGCAGTGTGTGTGTTTGTGTATGTGTGTTACCCTGATCCCTAATGATCAACATTTTGATTCATTGGTGGCTCTTCTAAATATATATTTTTTTATTTGATAGAGAGAGAGAGAGTGCACATGAGAGCGAGCGAGAGCTTGAGAGGGAGAAGCAGACTCCCCATGGAGCCGGGAGCCCGATGCGGGACTCGATCCCTGGACGCTGGGATCATGACCTGAGCCAAAGGTAGTTGCCCAACCAACTGAGCCACCCAGGTGCCCCCATTGGTGGCTCTTCTAAGGAATCATAGAATTTTGATGGCCATTGACCCAAGCTGCCTAACAGGTTTACTGGATCCTCAGCAAATTAATTAGCCTGTTGACTGGGAGTTAGGAACCAATGTTAATCATCCCAAGGGCAATTAAAGCAAGAGGGAAATGCAGCAGAGCCATCTTTGTTACAAAATAAGAAGATAGACTGAGTCTCTGTACATAACCCTATCCTCAGCCTTCCAAGAGAGCATTTTGAAGTCCTTTGCAGGAAAATATTGCTTGTCAGTCAGACTTGTCTAATGTCTTAGCAATACAAAAAGAACCCAAGGAAAGCCAAATGATGCAGTTTGATTGTTCATGATTTGATTGGTACCATGATTTAGTAAATTACTTTTTTTGAGGGTTCTTTTTGTGGTTTGTTTAAAGCCAAGGACTAAATGTAGCAATAAAAATTTAAATTACCTTGGCTCTTGCCCGAAATGTTCAATATTCCAATCTCGTGCTTCACTGTAGTGCCAGGAAGAAGAGCAGAAATAGTTCACAATGATTCTGCATTACCGATTCACTCTACTCATTAGACTATATTGAAATGTTATGATTTGCTGGGCTCAGAGAGTAATTCCATTTTGCCTCCAGCCATTTCAAGTAATTTTTTGCTACTACATAACAAAATACAAAATTATTTGGAGTAAGACTTTCTAATTGGAAATAATAATTTTTAGATAGGAAATGAAGTCCTTTACTAAATAATGTTAGATTATCATCAAAATTACATTTCCATGAATGATTAACCAAGACCACCTCAGCTATTTAGCTACTTTAGTATAGCTGAACTCTAGTGATTATTAGGTTTAATTGTATTTTCTTGAGCTCAGCAGAAAAAAAAAATCAGATCATATGTTTTTTACTGTAAAATATTATCTTGTTAGATTAAAAAAATTTTTACCAAATAAAAATATTCCAGGGAAATATGCTCTTGGTAAACATATACCAAAATGTTACACTTATGTTAGTTCTTGCCACTTCAATATGTGTAGAATTCTTTTACTTTAATTATAACAAAGCAGAGATTTTCTCCAATACAGTTCCAATATAGCTTCCATGTCATATATTCCATAAATTTTTCTATATTTATTTTTTTAAGTTTTAACCTTTTTATTTAAGTAACCTCTCCACCAACATGGGGCTCAAACTCATGACCCTGAGATTAATAGTCACATGCTCTTTTAACTGAGCCAGCCGGCACCCCTGTATTTATTTTTAATTGAACTCATGATCAGCGTAACAGACACCAGGTTTTGGTTGAATTATTTATTTGTTCCCTCTCTTAAAAGAGGGTAAAAACAATGGGCTGTTCTTACTAACTTGCCTAGGGCTTCAAAGATATGAGATGAGGATAGCACACACTCATATCTACTTTAGTGTAAAAATGTTATAGTTCATCATGGATATGGCAAAAACAAACACAACCTAGTTAAATAAGGCATTGTCACCATCTCTGGACTCTTTGGCAATGCCTTAAAATGATTCTTAACATACTTAAAGTGATTAAAGTTATTTGTTTTTCTTAGGAATCTTGCTCAATTTTCCCATATCAGAGAAATGAAATATGTTAAATTGCTATTACCCTTATTCCTGTCTTTGCTGTCAAGTCACCATCAAAATTATTCTTTATCAAGTTTGTATTCTTTGCTGTGTTATATCTCCAACTTTTCAAACAGCTGAACTTTATGAAAATAGGGCACTCATTGGGAAATGAGACTTGGTATGCTGGGATTCTCAGAGTAGAGTAGGGATTGAGGAGCGAGGGGAGCAGGGGGAAGGGACACAAATTAAATAGAAGAAAATTATCTGACATTAAAGCTTCAAAGTCAGGGTGCCTGGATGGCTCAGTCGGTTATGTGTCTGTCTTTTGCTCAGGTCATGATCCTGGTGTCCTGGGATCCAGCTCTACATTAGGCTCCCTGCTCAGTGGGGAGTCTGCTTTTCCTTCTCTCTGTCCTTCACACTTGTGTTCTCTCTTGATCCTCTCCCTTTCTCTGTGTCAAATAACTAAACAAATAAATCTTAAAAAAAAAAAGCTTCAAAGTCAGAATCTTTTTTTTTTTTAAGATTTTTATTTATTTATTTGACAGACAGAAATCACAAGTAGGCAGAGAGGCAGGCAGAGAGAGAGGAGGAAGCAGGCTCCCCTCTGAGCAGAGCCCGATGTGGGGCTCGATCCCAGGACCCTGGGACCATGACCCGAGCCGAAGGCAGAGGCTTTAACCCACTGAGCCAGCCAGGCGCCCCTCAAAGTCAGAATCTTAATGGTGGCAGCTAGAATTATGACTGCCATCACCCTAGCATTGTCGTTTATCTTTGCCCTACTGCCTTGTGGTCCAAAACATGGACATTCCAGTATGGTAGATGTGCTGTTGGGAGACACTTAGAAAGAGAATTAAGAACTACTATTTATTGAGCACCTATAGATGCCAGCCACAGTAGAGATATTTTCACATTCCATCTCATTTAGTCACCACTATAATTTTCTAAAATTCATCTGATTATCTTCATTTTATCATTGGAGATATTGAAGGTAAGAATAATTAAATAAGTCACCCAGAATCCCAACTGATTATGCACTAAACAGAGCTAATTGCTCTAGCAGGAACATAAATGGAGAAAGAAGGTAGAAAGTAGGTCAACATGGTTTGGTCTTGTCCATTTAAATGTTGACACTAGAGTCTTATCTCAGGGAGCTATGTCCCTAAGATAGAGAAGATTTGGAATTAAACGGTTTCCAGAGGTTAATGTCTTGTATTCATTATCCACAAACTCTTGCTTTAAACCTCTCATGTTAGGGTACGCATTTGTTCATCTTTACTTTTCCCATGCCACCTTCCACAGTACTTTGCACATTGTGATTATTCAATAAATATTTGTTATATTTAATTTAAAATCTTCTTATGAGAGCAACAAGAAGCAGTTATTTTTTAATAGTGGTTTAATTATAATAGTGTCCACCCTGGGATATTTATGCTTGTCATAATAATTGAGGACCTCAATTAGAGAGTTAAAAATTGAATAAACAAAAAATAATTGATAGTGTTGACCTGTCTAGGAAAAAAAACTTGCTGAAGAAAGGCAAAAAGGAGAGAGAGAAGGAATTATAATACTTAAGATCAATAATTAATAAGATTTTAACATTTAAAATTATAATTGGGGGACAATGTAAATATGAGCAATTAGTACCTTGCATTTTCTGTGAAAACAACTACCTCTGCTGCTTACAACTGGAATTATCACTTATATGAGACAAGAGCTTCTTTCACTAATTGGGTCAGATTATATTTTTAGTACCATCTTATTGTAATGAATGCGGGCCCTTTCTATTAACCTTAACAGTCAAGAAACATGAAACAACGGGAGAATATATCATTTGGGACTTCAAACTAACTGTATATGCTAATGTGACAGGAATGACTGCTTGAGGACAATTTTATCATATTGATTGCAATTATGAAGGGAAAATAAAATCTTCTCAAGTATCCTTCATTCTCTCTGAGTTAATTAAATTTTATAACCTTTTCTAAACTCTTCAAACAATAGAATCTTGTGTAGGTAATATGAAATAATTATAAAGAACTTTATCATCTTCCAAAAATTCCACTGGGCTAATAGATTTAGCAATTTCCTTTATTTTTATTGCAAGAAATTATCATCAACATCATCACTGTTGCAAACATGATCGCCAATAGCATTTACTGAGTCTCTAGGGCATTGTGCTAGGTAGAGACATCAAAAAGTGTAAGATACACTTGTCCTTGAGAAATTTATAATCTAAATGGGAATATTCAGATTGGTTAAAATTGGTCCAAAACACTTTATTTAATCTTGTGATTTGTTAGAATCATTCAGTGGGGACACATATGGTAGTAATATTGGACTCAGTTATGTTAAAATAAATTCTACCTTCTACCTTTGCTAAGAGATACACATAGGTTTTGAAAGATAGGGCAGATGTTATTAGTTACTTTTCTGCAAGGAATGAAATCCATTGATCCCTGGAGGATAAAACATTAATTCTCTGAGCATTTTATTTGGGTGACTTGGGAAAGCAGTTTAAGTCCCATCTCTGCAACTAATTGGCAGTGTAACTATCACTTGTAGCACATTATTGCTCCAGCTGCTACACTAAAGGACAGGCTCTCAATGTCTTTGGCTTGAGAGAAATCCTGTATCTTTGAATAGAATGGTGCATTTGCATTAGTAGATCACAGCATCTTACCTTCCTCCCTTCATTACTAAGCTGGCCAATAAATAACGCTGAAATTATAATGGACTGTATGCCTCTCATGTATTTCTTAATCAATTTGATGTGTGAAAAATTATTCAGCATTTCCATGATTTAGACATCATGTATAAAGTTGGAGTTTTCTAATACAGTGTACAATAGTATAAAAAAATATTTAATATCATGAGCTCTTTTACATCGATTTTCAATGCTTGAATTTGAGAAAGGGGAGGGAAAAGAATTTTTTCCCTCCCAAGTTGGGCATATGGAAACAAGTAATGAGGGTAATTGGGCAAATGCATTCCCTAGAAAAATGCTGTAAGTGTATCTTTCTGGTTTATTTTGTTTGCTTGGTAATAAAGCCTTACATGACTATCAAATTTTTTTATAATCACATTTAATTGAAAGTTAATAATCCATTCTCTTCATCAATGGTATTAGTGGATGACTTCTACAACATAATGTGCACTCACACAGATCAGGGGTTTATGTGGGTGAAGCAGGTCATTTGAAGCTTTCCAATTCATACTGCAATCTATTCTCAATTAGGTACATTGAAGAAGTTAGAACTTTCAGAGACTTCACAACCTTGAGATTCGAGATACAGTGTTTTTGCTTTATTCTTTTAGTTTTTACAATAAATTTTCAAACTTATAGAAAAGTTGAAAGGACAATGAATACATATATGTACACTCTTCACCTAGATTCATCAAATATTAACATTTTGCCACATTTTTCTCATATATACACATGTATATGGTGTCTACTGTGTGTATATATGCACATATATATTTATTTTTAAGACTTTCTTTTCCTGACCCACTTGAAAGGAAGTTGCATATATCATTACATATCACCCATAAATGTTTCAGCATGAATCTCCTAAAAACAAAGACTTTATCTTATGTAACTGCAGTACCATTATGGCACCCAAAAAGGTGATATTAATTCAATAATATCATCTAACATATAGTCCATATTCACATTTCTCTGTCTCAAAGATATCTCTTATGTTAGTTTTTGTTTGTTTGTTTCAAATCCAGAATCTAATCAAATTTCACACATTGCATTTGGCTTTAGCTCTTTAATCTCTTTTACTTGGAAGCAGTTCCCATGCCTTTTATACTCATATCTTAGGATTTTTCAAAGAGTCCGGATTTATGTCTTCTTCCTTTCTTTCTCCCTTCCTCCCTGCTTGCTTGCTTGCTTTCTCTCTCCCTCTTTCTCTCTTTCTTTCCTCTCTTATTTATTTTTAAAGTGGAGCCCAACATGGGGCTTGAACTCACAACCCTGAGAGTGAGACCTGAGCTGAGATCGAGACTCAGACGTCCAACCGACTGAGCCAAGCAGGCATACCACATTCTTTCCTAATTAAAAAAATAATAATAAAATAAAAAATTGAAAAAAAGAATGCAGAGAAATGGACTGTTTGTTATTGTTTTCTGTTACCAATGCCTGAGAAAGAGCCTAACTATTGGGCCTACATTCTTTAGTCTAGCAATGTGACTCATTTTATACCAAAAATGTTGATTAAAAGAAGAAATACTATAATGTGTCCATAAAAACAAGGGATGCCAGTATTTAAAACTAGTCAAGAATATGCAGATCATTAAAACTTGATTATCTTTTTCCTGAATCTTCTTAACTATCCAAGAAAATATTAGAATTTTTGAGCTGGAAGAACCTCAGGGGCAAGTTAATTAGCTTGATTGCTTGTATTACCAGTGAGAAACCATAAACTCCAAGAGTCTCTGATTAGCCAGTGTCACACTGCCAGTTAATTGTAGAGATAAGACTAGAGATAAAGTATCTTGATTTTCAACATCCTGTGTCCCTGATTCTTCATCATCTTCTCTACAACCACCTTCTCTTTCCTTCCTTTTTCTCCTTCCTCTGTTGAGCAAACAACAGAACCTTTCAAGAAGACAAATCACTTCTGTATCGTGTATGCCAGAAACTTCTGTTTCTCAATAGCAGCATTACTGACATTTTGGTCTAGATAATTCTTTGTTGCAGGGGCTGCATTGTAGGATGTTTACCAGTATCATGACTTCTACCCATTTGATACCAATAGCACTTCTCCATTTGCGACAATCAGAAATGTCTCTAAACATTGCCAAATGTCCCAGGTTGGAGGTAAGTGTAGAGGGACCCAAAATTGCCTCTGATTGAGAACATTGCCAAATGGTTCTTATTTGGGTGGTGGTTCTTGTTTTAGGTATCAGCTTTCCTTTTTCTCCAGTAAATATGAATTCAAATTTTTCTGTAGTTGTAATCACAACATAGATACAATTTTTATTCTGCCATTTTTACCTAACATTTTGTAATGAGTATTGTTTTTGCCTTGCTAGCAGCCCTGCTCCCCCTTGCAGTATCAGCAGCCCTTCTGGAACTGTTCTTCTCTTACCCCGATCATTTGATTCTAGGGTCCCTCCTTCTGACAAGGTTATGAGTGGGTGACTCAGACCTAACCAGTCGTAATCATTCATCTCCACAGCCACAATAATGACTCTCAGTGATAGGCACATGACCCAAGTTAGGCCAAGCGGTGCATTTTCCTGGGAATTTCCAAGCAGTGTCCTTTCCTGGGAATTTGCTGGAGGAAAGGTTCTACTTTGTGTGGGTTGCTGAACTGTGATTTTGTACAACTGAGGCTCCCTGTAGCTACGTCCTTAGCTTACCCACAGTTTAAGAGAATAAAGTCAACACCGACAGAAAGCAGAGCTGAGGGGCGAAATCCTAGTGGTTCCATTTGAGTCCTTAGATTCACTCATCTTTCAATAAATCTCTTCCCCTACATCCTTTTATTTTCTCATTTATTTTTTTGCTAAATTGGTTTGACAGGTGTTCTTTTGCTTGCAACAAAAATAGTCTTGATTAAGAAAATGGTATTTGTATTTATAATATTTAGTGGCGCATATATCTTCAAGTTGTATTGCCGTGGTTTTCTTGACTGTTCTGCTAACATTGAACCTTAAAGTGATTTGAAATATTTTCTATTATAAATACAGTTTTCTTTTCCAGTTCCTTTTGAATGACTTCTAGTAAATTTTCCATTAGTTTCCTTAAGCATAGGGCTTGGTTTGAATTCTGAACTACAAGATTTAAAATTGAGTGATTTACCACGTAATTGAAGGCCATTTGGTTTTACTTTATCCCCTTTTGCTTTTTTACTTCCATTATAATCATTCCATCTGCGATTATACCAACTGTTGTAGCTCCAGCTGCATGGGCACATTTGAATGCATTAGTGTGTATGTCAGTGGTTTAGGAAATTTTCTATGGTATCATGAAGATTTATTTCCTACCCTTGTAGGGCCTGCTTTATGATTTCTTTTAACTGTTATCCTCAAAAACAATATTGTTCGATTTTAAGCCTTCAGAACTTTACATTCGCTTAAGACATAGAATTACTCTGTCATCCTAATGTCTGTGAAAATAGCTCCAGTTGTTGCATTACCATGAAGTCTGTGTATACTTCATTTACCTGCATACATTCACTTTTCCATATATTAACATCTAGTTCAGATGTCTTCTATGTGATTTTTTATCACTTTGCTCACAATTTGTTTTTACCTTATTATATTTACTCATCTACCTCATATCTCTCAAAAGTAATGCAATAATGGGAATAGTGCCACATTAGAGTCCTATAATAGCCGCAGACTCACCTTCCAGAGACTCATAGGTAGCAACATAATATAAAATATATTAACATCAAATTATTTATAGAAGTATAATTAAAGATAACTTGTAATAGCAAAAGATTAAAAACAAATCAGGGGCACCTGGGTGGCTCAGTGGGTTAAGCCTCTGCCTTCAGCTCAGGTCATGATCTCAGGGTCCTGGGATCGAGTCCCACATCAGGCTTTCTGCTCAGCAGGGAGCCTGCTTCCTCCTCTCTCTCTCTCTGTTTGCCTCTCTGCCTACTTGTGATCTCTCTCTGTCAAATAAATAAAATCTTAAAAAAAAATAAAAACAAATCAAAAGCTCATTGGGGTCCAGTTTTAATGGATTACGATACAGCCATAAAATGGAATGCTATGCAGTTATAAACAAGAGAAGGTGTTTCTATATATTGATATGGTATAATCTCCAAGATATATTACTAAGTATCTGAAGAAGTGGTATAGCAGAGTAATTAGAAGTGTGGACTCTCATGTCCAGTCTAGGTTCAAAGACAGGCTCTCCTATTTATTAGCTGTGTAACTTGTCTCAAGTCCTGTTCCTCAATTTTTTCACCTGTGAAATGAGGATGCTCTTGATAACTACCACACAAGATTCTATTTGGATCAAATGAGTTGATACATGCGTACGCTTAGAACAGTACTTGGCCCATAGTAAAATAATTGAACTACAATGAGATGTGAACAAATGATATTTAAATTATGCAATATTCATAAAATGAAAAATTAAATCTCTGTTAAGGTACTGACATTAAATATTTTCACTGTTACTGCTTTGTGCTGTAGTATTAGGCGTCCTTATCTAGAGGATTGTCTCTTCTATTATTATGATGTTATAATGTCTTCTGCACAAGGCCTGGCGTTTCTTCAAGTGTGTACCCTGCATGATCTCCAGCATGTTCCATGTACAAGGCAAGTTCGACAGGTATTTGTTGATGGAATTAATGAAACACTCAGAATCCTCTCTGCCTATAAATATGATTTCAGAGCTTTAATAATCAGAGAGTAGTTTAGATGTCTGAGAGAGTATATGGGTATAAACGCCTATAATTTCAAAATTGAGGGGCAAGTCCAGAGATTTGGTTACAATAGAAGTTAGGTAGTCTATTTTAGCCCGGAATGGGATTCTGAAAATGTTATTTTCTTTTCCTTTTTAAAAAAATTTTTGTTTTAAATGTGTATGAAAATTAATAGATTTTAGAAGCTTTGAGTCTCAGAAAGATTAGTAAATTGCATGCCTTTGTGGATCTAGCTAATGACAGGGTTGGAGATCAAATCTGGATCCGGCTATTGTTTTTTCAGCCAAAACAGAGTGGCAGGAAGGAAAGTTATATTCCCTGACTTTGTAAGTGAGCCAAAGAGACAGGACGTAAGGGAGGAGATTTCCAGGGCACCTGTCCTTCAGCTGTGCTTCACTTCCCTGAACATATTACCTACTTATTTAACTTTCTTCCAAGCCCCAGGACTGAATAAAAATATTCAGTGTATTAGGAATCTGAGAAAAAGTATAACAGCAAGATAATTTTACATAACTTAAGCCTTTGCCTCTGAGATCAAGGCCATCTAAAGTGCTTAAATAAATTCAGAGAATTATAAGTGGCTTAAAATGTTCCCTTTGTGTTATTAAGTGGTACACTCTCTCCATCCATAGATCATCATTTTTAATACATATTAGTCTTTGCCTGATGTAGGGTTGATCACGTTGCATTTTTTCCAGATCAGTTTCACTATAAAATATAATAAGGAAGTCATGGCATTTTCAAGGCAGAAGTTTGCAGGTATGTACCATTTTAGAAATCCTGAAGTACAAAAATCCCCAAATGCTTAGTAAATTGGAAGATGGCATAAATTCAATTACAGAAGTGTTCTTCATGTTCCAAAATAATTAGTCATGGGGTTTCTTTAAATAGGAGGGCCTGACAACTCATGTTCACTTGGTGAAAGAAACTTCATACTTTATCCGGGAATATTATCCTCTTTAACATGCCAGACTTCCAGAGGGATATGTATCAGAGAGTGAGGCATAACTTAATTAAACAAATCAGCTGTCTCTATCAATTCTGTAACCAATGAGGATGGGGAGTGGGAAGAGGTGCCATATTAGATTGGGTGCGGACGAAAGACATCTCTGAATAAGAATAGATGATATTTGAGCTAATACCTGAATAGAATAAAACCTAAATAAAGCTCAGAGAGACAGAGTTTGGAAGACCCACTGGAAGAATATTCCTGGAGAAAACTCAGCAAGTAAGGTCTCTTAGGTTAGAGCAAGCATGGTGGATCAAGGAACAGAAAGACCAGACTGCCTAAAGTGTAGTATTCCAGGGAAAGTGTGTCTCAGTGAAGGCAAGAGGTACAAATGAGGGCCAGTTGAAATAGAACCATGGTACGTGCATGTAAATTCCTTACCTTGGAACTTGAAACACTTTAAGAGCTCAATAAATGAAAACTCTTAGTTATTAGAGATCATACTACTGTTTTATTCATAATTCAAATTTAACTATTTTTTAAATAGGAGTAGAATTAATCCTTACAATAAATTCAAACAAACACTTAGAAAATACGCTTATTTTTTTAGCTTCATGTCTTCACTAACTTTGTAAAATGTCAGTTCCATTTAAAACCATAAGAAGAATGGGGCACCTGGGTGGCTCAGTGGGTTGGGCCTCTTCCTTCGGCGCAGGTCATGATCCCAGGGTCCTGGGATCGAGCCCCGCATGGGGCTCTCTGCTCAGCAGGGAGTCTGCTTCTCCTCTCTCTCTGCCTTCCTCTCTGCCTACTTGTGATCTCTGTCAAGTAAATAAATAAAATCTTAAAAAAAAACCATAAGAAGAGTAATTTTCTAACTGTAAAGGAGGCTAAAACCATTTGTATAGAATTTATTGTATTATAAATATTTGTTTATTGTTTCTATAATCAGTCATGGGGTTTCAGATTTGTGCTAAGAGGCTTTCTTACCCCATTTCTCAGTAATGATACTCTTTCTTCAATCCTGAAAATAGTTTCCTAAAATTCATTCAGTTTTTGTGGTTTATTTTTAGCTAACCTGGAATTCATTTTTTGGTATTATGTTAGAGATTGTGATAGGCAAAATGATGACTCCCAGATTTATACAAATCCTAATTCCTGTAAATTATGAAAAGAGGGAGTTTCAAGAAGGCAATGTGAAGACAGGGAGAGAGAGATTTCACGATGTTTGCTGCTGGCCTTGAAAATGAAAGAAGGGGCCAAGAGCCAAGGAATGAAAGGAATGTAGCTCTAGAAGCTGGAAAAGATAAGGAAGGACAGATCTCCCTTCCAGCTTCTAGAAGGAGTGGCCCAGCCCATACCTTAGATTGTGTACCTTGATTTCAAATTCTGGACTCCAGAACTGTAAGGGAATACATTTATGCTGTTTCAAGCCATGAAATTTGTGATTATTCATTATATCAGTCATTGGAAACTAATACAGAAATCTAGTTTTCCTTCATGATGCTATACTTTTCTTTTCCAAAAAAAATTTTTTTTTGGTTTAAAAACTGCACTTATTCTTCCAGATGAACTTTAGATTCAATTTGTCTAGTAAAAAAAAAAAAATTGAATTTTGATTGAACGTGCATTAAATATGTGAATATTTCTATTCAGAAATACAGACTCTCCTTCCAGGTCTCCCCTCTCCCCTATATTTAAACTATAAAATTTTATAGTTATTCTTCACTTAGCTCTTATACATTTCTTAAGGCTTGTTTCTAAAGCCTTATTTGTTGCTACTGTGGAATAGGATCATTTTAAGAATTCCCTTTATCTATTTTACCCATCCCCCCACCTACCTCCCTTCTGGCAACCACTAGTTTGTTCTCTACATTTAAGAGCCTAGGGTTTTTTTTTCTTTTTTCTTCATTTGTTTTGTTTCTTAAATTCTACATATGAGTGAAATCATATGATATCTTTCTTTTTTTTTTTTTTTACTTATTTCACTTAGCATTATATCCTATAGATCCATTCATGTTTTTGCAAAAGATAAGATGTCATTCTTTTTTATGGCTGAGTAATATTCATACATACACACACAGACACACAGACACACACACACACACACACACACATATATATATGTACTAAATCTTATTTCATTCATTCATTAGTCAATGGACATTTGGGTTCTTTTCCATAATTTCGCTATTGTTGATAATGTTGTTATAAATACAGGAGTGCAGATATCTTTTTGAATTAGTATTTTTGTGTTTTTTTTTGGGTAAATACCAAGTAGAGGAATTCCTGGATCATATAGTAACTCTATTTTTAATTTTTTGAGGAACCTCCATACTGCTTTCCACAGTGGTTGCCCCAGTTTGCATTCCCACCAACAGTGCAAGAGGGTTCTTTTTCTTTTTTCTCTATATCCTTGCCAATACCTGTTGTATCTTGAGTTTTTTATTTTAGCCATTCTGACAGGTATGAAGTAAGATCTCATTGTGGTTTCGATTTGCTTTTCCCTGATGATGAGTACTATTTAGCATCTTTTCATGTATTTGTCCGTCATCTCGGTGTCTTCTTTGGAGAAATGTCTATTCAGGTCCTCCACCCACTTTTATTTATTTATTTTTTAAAAGATCATATTTATTTATTTGAGAGAGAGAGTCAGTGAGAGAGAGTAGAGCAGGAGGGAGGGGCAGAGAGAAAAGCAGCCTCCACACTTAGCCGGGAGCCCAACACGGGACTCTGTTCCAGGACTCTGGGATCATGACCTGAGCTGAAGACAGACACTTAACTGACTGAGCCACCCAGGAACCCCCAAGCCTGAATTTGTTAATACCCCCCCAAAACCACAAAAACAAAAAACAAAAAAGAGCTACAGACTTTCTAAATAAAATACTAGATAAATATTAAGTGAAAACACAAAATTACCCAGTCAGCTTTATTATGTAATAACTGAATTTTTCAACATTAAAATTCTTACTATATTTATTATTATATAATTGTATTATATACATAATAGACATTGGAAATGCAATTCATAACACTTTATCAGCTCTTTTTTTATTACCTTTTTTATTTTAAAGATTTTATTTATTTATTTGACAGAGATCACAAGTAGGCAGAGGCAGGAAGAGAGAGAGGAAGGGAAGCAGGCTCCCCGCTGAGCAGAGAGCCTGATGCGGGGGCTCAATCCCAGGACCCCGGGATCACGACCTGAGCCAAAGGCAGAGGCTTTAACCCACTGAGCCACCCACGTGACCCTTAACAGCTCTTTTGATTTAAAGAAGTACTCAATAACATAGAAATAGAAATATTTTTACCATTTTTATGCATATACAAAGTGATGTACATATAGATTATGTTAAAATGCTTCCACAAAATATGCAAAGTAGAACACACATCACATTTAATATTGAAATACTGAAGATACTACAATTGAATTCAGAAAAAGGACAATTATTTCTATTACCACCATAACCATTTAACACTGTTCTGTATATTCTAGTTAATGCAATAAGACAAGAAAAATAAATAAGAAAAATAAGTACTGCAAAAGAAAATAAAGATTATAATATTTATAGATGATATAATTGTCCTGTTGGAAAATCCAAGAGAAAAATTATTAGACCTTTAAATTGATTCATCAGAGTGACCACAGAGAAAATCCAATAGCACTTCTAGGCATAAATAATATATAATTAGAAAATGTAGGGGTGCCTGAGTGGTTCAGTTTGTTAGGCATCTGTCTCTTGGTTTTGGCTCACATCATGATCTCAGGGTCATGAGATCAAGTCCTGTGACAGACTCTGCACTGGGCATGGAGCTTGCTTAGGAGTCTCTCTTGCCCTCTCTCTTTGCCCCAGCCCTCTGTCTAAAATCACAACAACAACAACAACAACAACAATAATAAATTTGTTAAAAAAGAAAATGTAATTTTAAAAAGATCACATAACTAGAACAAATAATCCTAAAATTTGTATGGAACCACAAAAGACCTCGAATAGCCAAAGCTACTTGAAAAAGAACTAAGCTGGAGGTATCACAATCCCAGATTTCAAGATATACTACAAAAATGTAGTAATCAAAACAGTACATACAATACTGACACAAAAACAGATAAATGGATTAATAGAGTAGAATAGAGAGTCTAGAAATAAACCCACACTTACATTGTCAATTAATCTACAACAGAAGAGGCAAGAATATACAATAAGTAAAAGACAGTTTCTTCAATACATGGTGCTAGTTACATGCAAAAGAATGAAACTGGACCACTTTCTTACACCATACACAAAAATAAACTCAAAATGGATTGAAGATTGAGCCGCCTGGGTGGCTCAGTCAGTTAAGCATCCAAAACTCTTGATTTCAGCTCTGGTCATGATCTCAGTGTTGTGAGATTGACCCCCATGTCAGGCTCCACACTGGGCATGGGGCCTATTTGGAATTCTCCCTCTTCCCCTGTCCTCTGCTTGCACATGCACTTGCTTCTCTCTCCCTCTAAAAATAAATAAATAAATAAATAAATAAATAAAAACAAAAATAAAAATTAAATAAAAAATGGATTGAAGACTTAATGTGAGACATGAAACCGTAAAAGTCCTAGAAGAAAACACAGGCAGTAATTTCTTGGACATAGGTCTTAGCGACATTTTTCTAGATATGTTTCCCAGTGAGTGGAGGGGGGTGCCTGGGTGGCTCAGTTGGTTAAGCATCCTGGGATCAAGATGTGTGTTGGGCTCTCTGCTCAGTAGCGAGTCTGTCTGCTTCTCCCTTTCCCTCTGCGCTTCCCCAGCTAGTGCTCTCACGTTATCTCTATCTTTCTCGCTTTCACTCTTCCTCTATCTCAAATAAATAAATAAAATCTTTAAAAAATATAGAGGCTTGGGTATTAGTCATGCTAGTCTTACAGAATGAATTCGAAAGTACTTTGTCTTTTTCTTTTTTGAAAGTCAGTAATAGTTTAAAATAACAGAAATAACAAGCTCCTTATAGACCTAATAGAATTGCATTGGTTTAGTTCCTTTTTGGTTATAGAATTCTGTCTTTCAACTTTTTCTGTAATTATTTCATCTATTCAGGTTTTCTACAACTTTTGGAATCAATTTTTATAACTTAGACTTTCCTAGAAAATAATGAGTAAAGGTTAACATTCACTATCTATAATAATATAATATAATGTGCCTATCAACCAAAAAGATGGATAACCCACTTAAAAATAAGCAAATACCAAGTCTGCATAATTAACAGAAGAAACATTTGGTTGGCCATTTAATATATGATTTAACTCCATCATATCTAGGGCAATCATATATCTATGTTTGCCTGGAAACGTCCTGGTTTATATGTGCTCTTCCAGGAAAATTATGATTTGTATCACCTTTTAGTTTCAGAAGTTTCCTTAGAAGTTCCTCCTAGCTCTGCTTATTCATCCCTCTTCTCCCCTGTGCAACCCCTGGCAAGTTTCTAAGTTTTAGTCTTAGAAGTTTGCTAGCACCATGTGTTGAAGACACACTAAATTATATCGTCTCCCTACTTAAAATAAACAGAATGAAAGTTTAAATAATAATGAGGGTTTTATTTATTTTTGCCAATCAGATTAACAAACATTAAAAAAATTTATAATATGCATCACTGGAAATGGTATAGTAAAACAGGGTAACAGTGGAAGAGATAATTGGTACCCTCTTTTGGGGCTATAAACTTGGCAATATCTATTAAAGTTTTAACTGTGCATGTCACTTAATCTAACCATCGCCTTGCAGATTCTTAACTTCTGGAAATATTGATGCTACTGTACAATAACATGTATGGGTGAAGTTGTATATGTTGCTGACTAAATAAAAGAAGTTACGCTTATAAAATGAATATTATGTTATTGTTTAAAACAATGAGGTGATTATATCAGTATGGAAAGATTTCTATAATGTATCAAGAGAAAAAATTAAGGTACAAATATATAATCCAAAACATATTAAGAGAAGATATACATAATATGTATATATAATATGTATGTATATACTAATATATTATACATTATAATATATACATTAATATATTACACATAATAAATTAAGAGAAAAAATTAAGACACAAAATGGTATTATGGTTTAAGTTGACATTTGGCAAAATATACACATATACAGTTTGTTTTTCTATGCTTAGAAAACAAGTTTGAAAATATACACACCAAACTTAATGCCCATTATCATGAGAGTTTAGTTGAATAGAAACTAAAATGAAAGAATTCAATAAAAATTTTGTTAAATGCTAAGGGAAAAATCATTTTTGAAAAAACATAGTCTACTCAACAGTAATCCTGAAATACTGTATATGCTGGTAGAAAATAGAAAATTTGGTTTCGACTTGGTAACATGCATCCAAGGATAATCCTTTGTTTTTATTAGAGCTGATGTTTCTTCCGGTTGGAAGCATGACCTTTTTCCTCTGTCAAAAGCCTCATAACTATATAAAAGGTTTTGGAATTCTGAAGAGACAGGAAACAGTAGATGGCAAACTAAGTAGTTACTATTTTTATATTTCTAGATTATAGCATTTAGTATCTTTCTACAGGAAGTGTCCTCAAGTCTTTGTTTACTTTTTTAGTAATAAAAGGAAGTTTTATCTGTTTTCCCAAGGAATATATGCTTTATATCTTATACAAAATAATCTAGAGAAGAGAAAAAGAAAGTTACCCAATCACCATTTTGAGGAACTTATAACCATAATACCTACACCATTCAAGGTCAAATATATTATAGATCAATCTCCTGCATGAATAAATATTACCGAATAAAATGTCAGCAAGTAAAATCAACCAGTAAATTAAAAATGACAGATTGAAGAATAAAGAACTTCAAATCTATTAGAAAAGCAAATTACTGAATGTAATATTGGGTAAATATGTTCATGTTCAATTCCTAGAAAATAAAATGCAAGTGGAATGATAATTATATAAAAATACTTAAATTAATTATGACCATGAATATGAAAATTACAAAAATAATATTCATATCTATCATACTGATGAGAAAAACTTTTTAGAAATCCAAATGTTGGTGAGAATGTGAGGAAAGATCTTTTTCTTTAAAAGATTTATTTATCTGAGAGAGAGAAAGAGTGGAGGAGGGGGCAGAGGGAGAGGGAGAAAGACTCTTTTTTTAAAAAATTTAATTTATTTATTTGGCAGAGAGAGAGAGCACGAGAAGGGGGAGGGTCAGAGGGAGAAGCAGACTCTCCGCTGAGTAGGAGCCGGATGTGGGGCTCTATCCTGGAACTCTAGGATCATGACCTCAGCCAAAGGCAGATGTTTAACTGACTGAGCCCCCCAGGCACCCCATGACAGGGAGAGAGAGACTTTTTTTTTTTTTTTAAGATTTTATTTATTTGAGAGTGAGCAAGAGAAAGAGGGCATGAGTGGGGAGGAGGGACAGAGGGAGAGGTAGAAGCAGACTCCCTGCTGAGCAGGGAGCCTGATGTGGGGCTCAAACCTAGGACCCTAAGATCGTAAGCTGAGCAGAAAGCAGATGCATAACCGACTGAGTCACCCAGGTGCCCCAGGGAGAGAGAGTCTTAAGCAGACTCCCTGCTGGATCTCATGACCCTGAGACTGCAACCTGAGCCAACCTGAGCCAACCAAGAGTTGGACCTTTAACCAACTGGGCCACCTAGGTGCCCAGGAAAGATCTTTTATAAACTGCTGTGGGACGGTGAACTACTAAAATCATATTAGAAAAAGACTTAGGCTATTCAGTAAAGGTGCATGTAATCTACAACCAAGAAATTCTACACGCAGATATATATGCCAGAGATTCTCTAGAGTATGTATCAATCTCCTCATTTTACAGATACAGGAAACCAAAGCTAGCTTCTTTTACTATTAAATGAATTATATATGTAAATCACTTCTGTGCTTAGTACATATTAAGCCATCTATTAAGTATATCTATGATTATCATCATTATCATCATCAGGAATAATCGGCAATAGGTAGTTACGTAAATTGATCAATATCATCAATATTGACATATAACAAATTTCATCATTGCATTTCTGGAGGGGTATTTTATTTTATTTTACTTTTAAAGATTTTATTCATTTATTTGTTGAGATAGAGTGTGAGTGAGAGAGCAGCAGAGGGAGAGGGAGCAGCAGACTCCCCACTGAGTAGGAAGCCTGGTATGAGGCTCTATCCCAGGACCCAGAGATAATGACTTGAACTGAAGGCAGCTGTTTAACCAACTGAGTCCCCTGGGCTCCTTGGAGGGGTATTTTAATAGCTGAAAGAAAAACCTGCTAAGTTTTGTCTATACTATGAAGCTGGGAGGATGTTCCCTCCTCTCCAACTGAAGACTCAGTCATGGTCATGGGTACTTACACAGTAACAGTGTAGCTTTATTTTTTAAATTTATTTTCATTTGTTAAATTAAGACTTTTTTTTTTTTTTAGCACTTTTAGGTTTACAGCAAAACTGAGAGGAAAGTACAGAGATTTTCCATGTACTCCCTACCCTCCCACACGCATAGTCTTCCCCATTATCAACATCCTCCACCAAAGTGCTACATTTGTTACAGTTGATGAACCTACACTGACACATCATTATCACCCAAAGTCAACTAGTTTACATTTGGGTTTACTCTTGGTGTTGAGCATTCTCTGGTGTGGACAAATGTATAATGACATATATCTATTATAATGGTATGGTACAGGGGTATTTTCATTGCCCTAAAAATTCCTCCTCGCTCTGCTTATTCATCCCTCCTCCCCTCTCTCCAACCCCTGGCAACCACTGATGTTTTCACTGTCTCTATAGTTCGCTTTTTCCAAAATGTTATACAGTTGGAATCATACTGTATGTAGCTTTTTCAGATTTGCTTCTCTTACCTAGTAATGTACACTTACGTTTGCCCTATGTCTTCTCATGGCTTGATACTGCCTTTCTTTTTAGCACTGTATAGTATTATTGTCTGGATGGGCCACAGTTTACTTATTCATTCACTTACTGAAGGGCACTTTGATTGCTTCCAAGTTTTGGTAATTACAAATGATGCTTTTAAAAACATCCATGTGCAGGTTTTTGTGTGGGTATATTTTTTAAATAAATATTTTTTAAGATTTTATTTATTTATTTGCCAGAGAGAGAGAGAGCACACACACAAGCAGGCAGAGTGGCAGGCAGAGGCAGAGAGAGAAGCAGGGTCTTGGCTGAGCAAGGATCCTGATGTGGGACTCCATTCCAGGACCCTGGGATCATGACCTGAGCCGAAGGCAGCAGCCCAACCCACTGAGCCACCCAGGCATCCCGCGTGGGTATATTTTTTAACCCCTTTGGGTAAATGCCAAGGGGTGCTATTGCAGGGTTGTATGATAGGAATAACTTTAATTTTATAAGAAACTGACAAATTGTCTTCCAAATGACAGTACCACTTTGCATTCCTAACAGTAACGAGTGAGATTTCCTACTGTGCCACATTTAGCATATTAGTGTTGCAGATTTTGGTTATATTAACAGGTGTGCAATGGTATTTCATAATTTTCTGTGTGGCCTTTTGAGGAGTTGACCCTTGAACAGGCTCCACCCTCCTCCTAGAGTGGCTGGGCCCCCTGTCTGTGTTGCACTGGACTTCTGACAGTTTCTGGCCCCTGGGTCTCCAGGTTTCAACGCCTGCCCAGAGGGAGAAAGAACAGGGAAAGATAAGGAAGGCTGAAATTTTTCTGAGCCAGCAGCCTGGGGAGATTATGCCTGGAAAGAGGCTTTATCAAGTGCTACTATGGGGCCAGGCAACATTCAGTGCAACATCCCTGATAGATGTTGGGGAGTGCTAACAGTGAGAAAGAGGTAAAGACGCGTGCAGATGATACACCACTCCAGGCACCCTATGTGGCTCTGTTTTATTTATGGTAGCCAGAGGCCAGTGGGAAGAACTCCTTTAGCTCCTGGGAACTGCTGGCTACTGGATTTTCATTCAAAGCTTTCAGTGGAACGAACACTTGTCAGTGGATCCCCAAAGGCACAATCTGGAGAGGTTTCCTCAAAGTGGAGAGATTTGGGAGAGGGCTTCGTGGTGACAGTTGTGAATGTAGGGCTGGAGGAAGAAGAGTAGAAATTTGCTCACAAAAGGAAAAGCAATCGTCAGGGATTTAGGAAACTTGATCAGGTGTGTTAATTAACATTTCAGAAGAAGTCTGAATGCTACTGGTTTACAGGAAGAGTCAGGTAAAAGTGACCGGGCTCGGGAGCAAAACAGACACAAGCGCTTATTTCTCAACAAAACAAAACAAAACAAAACAAAACAAAACAAAACAAAAAAAAACCTTTAAAACCCGAGAGGCCCAGCTCGTTCCGCCCACGACCTCCCTTCCGCACCGGGTCAGGGCCTCTCAGTCACTTCAAAAACCCGGAGAAAGTAAATCCAGTCAGGCCCTGGAGAGGCCGATGGTGGGCTCCGGCCAGCCTGCGCACTGGGCATGCGCAGGGGGTGGGCCGCCAGGTCGGCTTAGGGAGCCGTGACGAGTCCGGAAGCGGCTGCGCGCGCCCCTCCGCTCGAGAAGTAGTTTTGTTCCTCTTCCTCGGCACTGGAGCTCTTCAGAGAGAACCCTCGGCAGGACCAACCAGACCCCGGCCAGCACCGTAGCAATGTCCAGCAACAGCTTCGCTTACAATGAGCAGTCCGGAGGAGGGGAGGCGACGGAACTGGGTCAGGAGGCGACTTCAACCATTTCCCCCTCAGGCGCCTTCGGCCTCTTTAGCAGCGATTTGAAGAAGTGAGAAGAAAGGTTTCGGGTGTGGGGGCGAGACTGAGGAGCTGGGGACCCGGGAGGAGCGGGCACCGGGCTGAGCTCCCGGGAGAAGGGTGAAGTAGCCCTGGGACCGTACTGGGGCCGGCGGTAACGCTTCCCTCTCGGGGGTGGGGCTGGGTCGGGTCATCGGGGAGTGGTGGGAGTCGTTGGAGAGTTTGGGGTGAGTGTGTGTAGGGGTCTCTCGTAGTTTTCAAACTTTAGTGAGAAAAGAACTGTTTGCAGAGCTTCAGGTCTCATTCCTAAGGACTCTGATTGAGTTAGTCTGGGCTGGGGCACAGGAATCTGAGTTGTGAACAAACACTTCTACCTAATTTAATATTTGCTGGGTCAAGCTTGGAGAATGGGCGTGTTATGGTGAAAGAGGTGTTTGGGGGAGTTAGGGCGCGTTAGAGTGTTTTTTGCTTATGGGAAACTGTTCTCTGGCCGTGGAGTGTAGGAGCATGGAGGTGTTTTAGGCGCTTTATGAATGGACAAACCGTTCATACGAACATTCATGTTCTTGGGTAATATTCTTTGCTTTACAGAGAAAAAAGAAAAGTTCAATTCCAAACAGTGTAATAACAAACAGAGTAGAGAATATTTAAGAATTTGTGAATAAATTCTAGAGTTTTACAAATTAATAACGTGAATTTTAAAAAAATACTAAATAGTGTATAGTTTTTTTTTTTTTAAGATTTTATTTATTTATTTGACGGAGAGACAGAGAGATCACACGTAGGCAGAGAGGCAGGCAGAGGGATGGGGGAAAGCAGGCTCCCTGCTGAGCAGAGTGCCCGACGCGGGGCTCCCTAGGACCCTGAGATCGAGACCTGAGCCTAAGGCAGAGGCTTAACCCATTCAGCCACCCAGGCGCCCCCAGTGTATAGTTTTTAAAAGCAAAAATATTTAAGTACCATCGAAAACTGAAGAGAAAACCTCCCCAAATCTTTCGGTGGGAGGGGTTTTAAACTTACAGATTTCTGGTAACTTTATATTTTATTGGAATATTTTTACATTTCTCTTATTTTTAATGTCTCATTACTCTCTGGGGTCACATAGTAGGCTGTCACTGGATTCATACTGAATTAAGTGAAAGCTGTGCTGATGGCTTTGCAGGTGTCAGAAGAGTAAAATTAAAATGTAATTTAAGTTTTACTAATAAAATTGGGTAGTCTGCAAAATTGCTAGTCTTTGACATTGGGTTTAAATTTTGATTGTACTAAGCTGACCGAAATCTTATATACAGCATATGGAATACAGTTTTCTGCCCCTTTTGTTCTCAGGTAAGATAACCAATTTCTTTTCATTTTTCATTCAGTGTATTTGGATGATGGGTTGTTCTAATAGGAAGCTTGTTGTAGCTTTACACTTCTATTAGCAAAATGTTCAGCTGCTGAATTACCCTATAAGTCAGTGTCAGTCTGTTTTGCATGTGATTTACTTACAATTAATTTACTTTTATGGTTTGTTAACATCTAAGACGTTTTTCTCTTAGAGTTTCTGATTTGCTGTTTTGTCAGATTTGGGCCTGGTTTGGGGAAAGATGTACAGCTTTGACTAAGACTGTTGAGGTGACCAAGCAGGTTGGATTTAAAATAAAAATAGCTAACATTTATGGAGTGCTTGTGCATTTGTGCACATTATTTTACATTTATTATCTCATTCAGTTCTCCTTACAACCTCAGTGGCTTGTTACCAGGTACTTATCTGATTCTGCTTTGCAGATGAAGAAATTGGAGCACAAGTGGTTAACTTGTCCAAGATCACAAGGTTATAACATTGGATTCTCTCTGAACTTGAACACAGACATTCTAATCTGAAAGCCCATTTTCTCAAGCACTTGGATATGCTGCTTACTACCTGATGAAATTTTTGGTGCTTTCATTAGAGAATGCACAAAACTCATTAAAAGTTTAAAACTTTGAAAAGTAGCTGTAGACAGTGCATTGCCTGGAAGCTTCCAGGAATTAGAAACATTTTGGCCATTGAATTGCAACCTAGTGGAGTTGTATAGGAGCAAGGAGATACCTGAAAGGGGTCTTTTAATCTCTCTTGAGTTTACGTTCTTTTATAAAATCATGATACTTCTTTTTAAAAAAAATTTTTTTTTAAAACCAAATGACAAAATTTATCCAAAAAAATTAAAACTTACCCTGTTTCTCTGCTGTCATTTTTTAAATTGAGGTATACTTGACATACAACATGTTAGTTTCAGGTATATAACATAGTGATTTGATATTTGTACATATTCAGAAATGATCACTGCAGTAAGTCTAGTTAACATCCATCAGTATACCTAGTTATAATTTTTTTTCTTTTAATGAGAACTTTTTTTTTCCTTCAAGATTTATTTATTTATTTATTTGACAGACAGAGGCCACAAGTAGGCAGAGAAGCAGGCAGAGAGAGAGGAGGAAGCAGGCTCCCTGCCGAGCAGAGAGCCCCATGTGGAGATCACGACCTGAGCCGAAGGCAGAGGCTTTAACCCACTGAGCCACCCAAGGCCCGATGAGGACTTTTAATATTTACTCTCAGGAACTTTTAAATACTAATACGGTATTATTGACCATAGTTACCATGCTATACAATACATCCCATGACTTGTTTTATAACTGGAAGTTAGACCTTTTGACTCCCTCCATGCATTCATCCACCAGCTCTGCTCGAATTTTTGATGGTTGATTTTGAAATAGTTTCAGATTTTCAAAAAAGTTGCAAGAATAGTACAAAGAACTACCCTTTATGCAGATTCATCAAATAAAATTTTTTGCTGTATTGCTTTATTTCTCTCTTTCTCTATTTACTCACAGACACTCACACATTCGTATTATGTTTTCTGATCCATTGGAGAATAGGTTGTATACATCATATCTTTTTCCTCTTAATAACTCGGTATGGTATGTATTTTTTATGAACTGGTATTTTCTTATGCAGCTGCAGTACTGTTATATTCAGGAAATTTAATAGTACAATTTGTAGTCTTTTTTTTTTTTTTTTGGACACAGAGATTGAGAGAGAGAGAGAGTGGGAGGGGCAGAGGAGAAGCAGACTCCCTGCCGAGCAGGGAGTCCGATTCGGGGCTGGATCCCAGGACCCTGGGATCATGACCCAAGCCGAAAGCTGACGCTTAATCGACTGAGCCACCCAGGCACCCCTAATTTGTAGCCTTTAATCCAGTGCTGTCATTTGTCCCAATAAATAATTTATTTTTAGTGTTTTTTTTTTTCCATCTAGTACAGCATCCAGTCCAGGATCATATACTTAATTTAGTTGTTGTATCTCTTAATCTCCTTTAATCTGAAATAGTTCCTCAACCTTTGTTTTATCTTTTTTTATTTTTATTTTTATTTTTTAAAGAATTTATTTATTTATTTGACAGAGAGAGATCACAAGTAGGCAGAGAGGCAGGCAGAGAGAGAGGGGGAAGCAGGCTCCCCACTGAGCAGAGAGCCTGATGCAGGACTCTATCCCAGGACGCTGAGATCATGACCTGAGCCGAAATAAAACTCTCATTTTATTTATGAGAGAGAGAGAGAGAGCGTGGGCATGCGCAAGTGAGCACAAGTCAGGGGAAGGGTAGAAGGAGAGATGGACTCCCTGCTGAGATTGATCTGAGCTGAAATCAGGGGTTGGGTGCTCAAGTGACTGAGCCACCCAAGTGCCCCCTTAACTTCTGTTTTTCACTACCATGGTACCTTTGAAAAATACATGTCAATTATTTTACAGCATGTTAATCCCTTTGGATTTGTTTGTGTTTCCTCATATTTAGATTCATGTTATGTATCACTGGCTAGAATACTACCATAGTGGTGTGGCTTTCTCAGACTTGCATCTGGAGGTGTTCTGTTAAAGTGTTGTCCATTATTTTCCCTCAGCTAATAAATGTTAGCTATTTTTATTTTAAATCCAACCTGCTTGGTCACCTCAACAGCACTGGTCTTAGTCAAAGCCGTACATCTTTCCCCAAACCAGGCCCAAATCTAACAAAACAGAAAATGACATAAATTTTGTCATTTATGTAAACTTTATCAAAAGTTTGCTTTATTCCATGGGGGATGCTTTGAGGCCGTGCAGATGTCTTGCTCATTACTAAATTCATCAACTCCTAGATATATAGCAACCAGAGATAAATCTCCTTTTTAAAAAGATTTATTTATTTATTTCAGAGAGAGTGAGTGTGAGCAGGAGGTGGGGCAGATGGGGAGTGAGAGAGAGAGAGAGAGAGAGAATCCCCAAGTAGACTCCCCACTGAGCACAGAGCCCAACGCAGGGCTTGATCCCAGGACTCTGAGATCATGACCTGAGCTGAAATCAAGAGTGACCCCTTAACTGCCTGAGCCACCCAGTCGCCCCCTCTTCGGAACCATTCTTAACCACAATGGCTGCAAAGTGTTTATTTCTAGCTCTCTGACTTCTTCCTCTCTTCTTCTCTTTGGCCTCTTGTCCTAAAGTTATATGTCCTTTGATCCTTCACTGACCATCTCAAGGATGTATAAACACTTCCTCATGATGGAATTATTGATGATTTTGTTTTCTGAATTTAATCTTATTTATCAAACTTTTTTGTTCCTTTCTCCCTTCAAATAAAACCAGAATTAGGGAGTTTTAGATCATTTCAGAAGAACAGATGCTGTATATCATTTATTGATTAATTAAGACTGTGTATTTGATTATTGGCTTCAAGATTTTCAGTTTTTTCCTTTAGTAAAGAGTTATTTTTCTTTGCATTCTTTTCTTTTGCAATTGTTGTCAATTTTTATTGCTTTTAGTTTTTTTCTAAGTTATTTTCCTGTTTTGTCTTAAAGAAGTTCTTTTGTCTTAACCAATTTGGTTCTTTGTATGTAATTAAAAATAATTTTTGTAACTTTATTTCTAGATTAAACAATTTCTAGAAAGAAACAGAGGAAACCAGTTTTTCTTAACAATAGTAAAACTACTAAATTTCCAAATCTCCTTTCTTTTGGGAGTATCATGGTATATTAGAAAGAGTATTGAATGTGGAGTGAGGCAGCCTGGGTTTACGTGCCTCTTCCCACTTGTAATGTTTCCTTGTACAGGTTGCTTGATCTCTTCAAATTTAAGTGTCCTCTTTTCTAGAAAGGTTTTGATATTTGCATATTTTATGAGGTTCTCATGAGATGGCAGAGTGGAAAGCGATTTCTAACACTGGAAAAGTGGTGGAAGCTTCACTGAGGTAGTGATATTTTAGGTCTTAACTGAGCAGTTTTTGCCAGGTGGAGTAGAAGGGGAGTTCCTCAGAGTTGCAAAAGAAAATGATGCATGCTCGGATGAGACAGATTTGGGCATAAATATTTAGAACTGTGGATAGTAATTAAAGCATGGGAATGGGCAAATGACCCCTCCATCCCCTTGCCTCAGGAGAACTCTTTTTAGAAAAAAAGGCAGTTTAGACAAAACCTGAGAGAACATTGACATTTAAGATTGAATGGAAGAACTAGGGAAAGAGACAGTGCTTAGAGGGGTAGGACACCAGAGGAAAGTTAAAAAAAATAATGGGTGGGGGGAGCTAAGAGAATAGTTAATAAGAGGAAATGACAACTGTGTTAGGAGTTGCATAATGAGAATAATTAGAATGAAGGCTGAAAAGAGGCCATTAGGTTTTTTTTTTTTTTTTTAATTTATTTATTTGTTAGAGAGAGCGAGCGAGCGAGCACAGGCAGACAGAGTGGTAGGCAGAGGCAGAGGGAGAAGCAGGCTCCCGGCCGAGCAAGGAGCCCGATGTGGGACTCTATCCCAGGACGCTGAGATCATGACCTGAGCCGAAGGCAGCTGCTTAACCAACTGAGCCACCCAGGCGTCCCGAGGCCATTAGGTTTAACAATGAAAGATGACCTTAGCAACCAGTAACTCAGCAATACAGTACCTCCTCAACAACTTTGAAAGGTAGCATTTCTGCTGGGATTGGGATGGGCTTTTCATTTGTTTAGATTCACAGAGCTGATTTAGACCCAAACGGGACTGCAGTGTATTCCTGTAGTCATACTATGTCATGTAGTATGATGTAATCAATGCTACATCAGTGTGTTTGTATTGCATTAATGAAGCCTAGCTTATTTTTTTTTAACTAAAGTTTTATTTATTGTCAGCTTTACAACATCAGCCATGAAAATTACGTATAACCCCCCCCCTTTTAAAAAAAGATTTTATTTATTTATTTGACAGACAGAGATCACAAGTAGGCAGAGAGAGAGGAGGAAGCAGGCCCCCTGCTGAGCAGAGAGCCCGATGTGGGGCTCGATCCCAGGACCCTGAGATCATGGCCTGAGCCGAAGGCAGAGGCTTTAACCCACTGAGCCACCCAGGTGCCCCACGTATAACCCTTTAACCTTTTGTATCAGTGTTTATCAGTGGAGTCTTGTAGACAGATTACATGAGTCTGTGGTTTCTGTGTAATTACAGCAAATTTAATGTTACCTCTGCCACTTGTTCTCTCATTCAAGAAGGCATAGGGAAGTGCAGCTGAATAAGAGTAAACTTTTTAAAGGATGTTCTTGAGTTTACTATATTAAAAATAAAGATAAACAAGTCCCAGATGTTAGTACTTTGTAAGTAGCAACCTATTTTTTGGGGGCATGCTAAAAAGAGTCATTGTATCTCTTAGGAGATTCCAAACTTTTTTGTGTGATTGTTTCCATTTTTTATTTATATTATTATTATTATTATTATTTTTAAAGATTTTATTAATTTATTTGAGAGAGAGAGAGAGAGCATAAGAGAAGAGAGGTCAGCGGGAGAAGCAGACTCCCTGCTGAGCAGGGAGTCCGATGTGGGACTGGATCCTGGGACTCCAGGACCATGACCTGAGCCAAAGGCAGTCACTTAACCAACTGAGCCACTCAGGCGCCCCATATTATTTTTTAATTCAGGTTTATACTATATATATATATATTTTTTTAAAGATTTTATTTATTTATTTGACAGACAGAGATCACAAGTAGGCAGAGAGGCAGGCAGAGAGAGAGGGGGGAAGCAGGCTCCCTGCCGAGCAGAGAGCCTGATGTGGGACTCGATCCCAGGACCCTGGGATCGTGACCTGAGCCGAAAGCAGAGGCTTTAACCCACTGAGCCACCCAGGTTCCCAGGTTTATACTATATTTTTGTTATTTTTTCATTTAATGCATTTTTATAGTTACTGTTGTTCAGAGTTTGTTCTACTTTCTTTTCACTTGTCCTAGTATTTCTCGTTGATAATTTTATCTCATTCAGTCACCCTGTATTTTCAGGTTATATAGTTACTAAATGAATATTTGTTGACTACTATATAAAAGAATCTATTGGGGCACCTTGGGGGCTCATGTGGTTGAGCGCCAGACCCTTGATCTCAGCTTAGGTCTTGATTCCATGGTTGTGAGTTTGAGCCCCAAGTTGGGCTCTGTGTTGGGCAAGAAACTTGTTTAAAAAAAAAAGAATCTATTTCATAAACTCAGCTACTATTAGGTAGTATAATTTATGTGAAGAAATATCCCCCCACCCCGAGCATGTGCAGGAGGTGGGGTGAGGGGTAGAGACAGAGAGAGAATCTTAAGCAGGCTCCATGTCTAACATGGAGCCTGAGCCCAATGTGGGGCTCCATCTTACAACCCTGAGATCATGATGTGAACCGAAATCAAGAGTTGGAGGCTCAACCAACCGAGCCACCCAGATGTACCTATGTGAAGGAATAATTTATGAGCGAAGTGTTTGGCTTATAATTTTTCTTCTTCTTTTTTTCTTTTTGAGAGAGGGAGAGAGAGAGAGAGAGAGCAGGGGAAGAGAGGTATGGGAGAGAGAGAATCCCGTGCGTAGCTCGGAGTCTGATGTGGGGCTTGATCTCATGACCTTGAGGTTATGACTTGAGCTGAAATCAAGAGTTGGACACCCAGCTGAATGAGCCACCCAGGTGCCCCTATAATTTTTCTTAATAAATATTTTCATAGCCTTTATTCAGTTGAATGATTCAGATTCTATTGATATTTATTGTCTCTGTAACTAGTGTAGTTTAAAAAAATAAAGTGTGATTGATTCATTGTACCATCCATGGAAGGAAAACCTTGTCTGGTATCCTTACTGTATTGTACAATATTGATACCTGATTGCATCACCCTGACTTAATTGTATATAGTTCCAGAATAGCCATTTTCTTCATGGCATTGCTTGAGTCTTTACTGTGTTAGGGTTAATTGACTTGAAAATGTCATGAAGTTTTGAGTGAACTTTACAATCAGGATTTTTAAAGTCTCTCTTCTAACTGTTCAAAGGCATATTTACTTGCAGATTTGGGATTATTCCATATGTGTATTTCATTCTTCTGTATTTTCAGCACAAAAATACAAAGTGATTATAAGACCTTTATGTTGTCTTTAAGAAAATTAAAATTTAGTTGGTGAGATAAGTCTGAAAGTGAGCTAATAGTATTATCAGTGTATCAGTGTATAGTTAATGTTAAATTGTATAATATGTCTCAACTTTTCAGTGTGCTATACCTATAAAAGGTATTTATTTTAAGCCTTCACTTACATAAACAGTGCTCTTCTGAAGAAAATAGAAATGCTAGAATTTTGAAATGTCAAACATTTTAGTTTGAGATGCTAGAAGTGTTGGAGCCCTGAGCTGTTAGCATATTATGAAGAGGCACAGGCTTCTCATTGTAAATTCTCTTGTGCTCATAAGTCCAGATTGCAAGGATGAAAATACACTCCACTTAGGATTTCTATTGTATACTGTTGTCCTTCATTTGAAGGACATATGTCCAAATATATTACTGTCTTTAACAACATATTTGCCATGTTATATATCTAAGTTGGATCCATTTTTGTTTGTTTGTTTATAAAGGGCACATAAAATTCTAGGCAATTTCAGTATTTTATTGATTTTTGACTTAGTTAATTCCATGTGTTCCAAGATGGCTATTAATGGAAGAAGAAACTGTATGGTATTTGGTATTTGCATATATGGTATTTGCATCACATTCCCAGCTAGATGAGCTGGTTGTTTTTATCTTCACATAAATAAGATTTCTAGTTTTATTAAAAGGACAACTACATAAGGATGGTCACTTCAGTGGTGCAGTAGGGTTCTTATAATTTAATTTTTGAAATATACTTTAAATCAAGTAAGATTTTACCACATTGAACAAAATGATGAAATACTGCCTGTAAGCAGATTCCTGCTCTCTAACAGATTATAAAAGTGCTCCATTTTATTGTTTAGCTTGCATTTCTTCTTGGAGATTTTATAATTTACTTTTATATTTTACCTTTTATAATTTTTTATAACTGACTTTTATAATTTACCTTAATAAATGTTCAGCCAAGAAATACTCATCTCTTGCTGCAGTATGTTAAGAGCATTGATCTGGTGAAATCCAAGGAGAAAATCTGGAATACTTAAATTCCAATTCTTACAGTTAAATTCCAAGATGTGACATATTTCTAGGCAGGTTTTTGTTTGTTTGTTTTAAATAAACTCTTTCCCAACTTGGGGATCAAGAATCAGATGTTCTACCAACCGAGCCAGCCAGGCGCCTGTTATTTCTAAAAAGTATTTAGAATTTAGAACAACATTACTAGAACAAATGATTAAAACAAACATAAAAAGGAGACAGATGGTTGGTTGAAATGTTCTTTTTTACTGCATGAAAAGTTACAAATTATCATGGAATGACAAATGTATTATAGTGAAATAATTTGACAGTATTGTAGCTGTATATATAAATGAACTACTGACAAAAACAAATTGCCTGTAGTCCAAATTCTGAATTTAAAGTGAAGCACCCAAAGTAGAATAATCAAGAAGGAAATGATTTTCCTTTATTTCATATTATTATGAATAACGTTCATTTGTATATTTAGGTAAGAATTACTTAGCTTATCAGTTGAAAAGAGTTCATAGGTATAGAGAAAAGAACAATTTATAGTAAGTGTCTGCTATTGATGGGCTGATTATTTATATTGCTGATAGGATCTGATCTAATTAGAAGGCCAGTGTCTTAAATCTTTCAGTTGAGTGAGTTGGCATGGTAGCTGGGCAAGGGAGAGATGCATAAATAATGCTAGTTCCAAATCATGGGTTGGCAGAGCTACACATCACCCAGCTTTACTCTAGGAATGGGTTTTCTCAAAATTTCTTAAAGCCTAGATTAGGAATGTGGTAATGAAGGATGAGGGGGAAGTTAGTACTTTGAGGGCAAAGAGGTGAGTAGCAGATTAGAAGATGGGGGGCTAGATCATGTAGGGCCTTTGGATTTTATTTTGAGTCAAAGGAGCAGCCAGTGGAGGGTTTTGAGCATTAAGGACATACAGAAGTCATTCAGTTAAGTGCCCTTTGTGTACCAGCTATATTTCCTGCTTCAAAAAGTTTATAGTCTGTCGGGTGCTTGGGACCTGCTTGTACATTTCCAGTGTTTATTTAATAACTTAAAAAAGTTTATAAGTAATTTACTGATTTAACATATATGAATGTCTTCTGTATGCTAGGCATTGTTTTTGATGCTGGGGATTAAGTAGTGGAAAAAAATGCCTACTTTCATGGAGCATATATTCTAGTGGAAGGAAGATGATCAATAAAGAAGTCACTATATAGTTGATCATTTGATGATAAGGAGTGCAGTGGAGAAAAGTAAAGCAGGAAAAGAGGACAAAGGGTTAGGATGGAGATTGGGTTGGAGTTTAAAATATCAGGGTCAGGAAAATGTACCCTTGAGAATTTGTTAATGGAGCACACACATGAAGGAAGTGAGCAAGTGATAAGCAGCTGTCTTGGGAAGACTATTCAATCAGAAGAAATAGCAAATGTAGGGCCCCTGAAGCGGGAGAACATCTGACCTGTGTGAGAATCAACAGATAGGGCAATATGGCTGGAGTAGAGTGAATGAAGAGGAAGGGGGAAGTTGGTAGTTGAGGAGGTCAGAGAGGTAAGGAACCAGATTGCATAGGGCTTTGTAAATCATTGTGAGGACTCTGATTTTACTCTGAGTGAGAAGGGAAGGTATTGGAAAGTTTTGAACGTAGAAGTGAGGTGATCCAATTTAGCTTTTAAATGGATTGCTTTGTCTCCTGAACTAGGAACAGTCTCCAGATCTAGGGTAGGGTGACTGACAAGGAGACTGTTGCAATAATCCAGGTAAGTGAAGATGATGACCAAATCAGATTGGTGTTAATAGAGTGAAGGGGTTAAATTTGGGATTTATTTGGAAGGCAGAACCAATGAAATTTGCTAATGATTTGGATGTGGTATGTGAAGGAAGAAGATATCAGGGATGAACACAAGGTTTTTTGCCCAAATAGCTGTTAAGTTTGAAATTTGCTGTCAACTAAAATCCAGATGTGTGAAAAGGAAGTTTTTAAAGGAAAGAGGAATCAAGAGCTTGAGCATGTTAAGTTCAAGATGCTTATTAGACGTCTAAGTGGAGATAAGTTGGGTGAATGAGTCAGAGGTTTCAGATTAGAGATCTATATTTGGGAGTCATCAGGTCATAGATGGTAGTAAATTCCGTGGATTGGATGAGACACCAATGGAGTGAAGGTAGGAAGAGAAAAGATCAGAGTACTAAGCCCTGGGGGCATTCCTGGGAGCAACTGGGTCAAATAGTACCAACAGTGTCAAGTAAGATGATTACTGACAAGTGGGTTTCGGATTTGTCCATGGAGGGTTTTGGTGACCTTGACAAGTAGTTTAGGTGCAGTAGTGGGACTGAATGCCTGAGTGGACTGGGCTTGAGAGAAAAGAGAGGACTCACTGTTAGTATGTATTAGGGTAGGGGAGCAGAGAAATGGAGTGGTACTTGGAAAGGAATGTTATTAAGTCAAGGGATTTTTTTTTTAATGGGAAAAACTGTATTACCCTGTTTGCTGATAAAACCATCTGATGTAGAGGAGGAAAAATCGGTGATATAACATCGGTGATGTAACTTGCGATGTTACAAGTAAAGTAACAAATTTATTTGATTTAAAGACTCACTGGACTGATATTTCTTATCCTTATAGGAAATTTAGCAAATACAGATGAAAAAAATAACAACAGACACAATAAATACATATGAATATGATAGCAAATACAGATGAAAAAAATAACAACAGACACAATAAATACATATGAATATGAAATAACAAAAACAGATGAAAAAAATAACAACCCTAATTTCAGTATCCAGATAGAATCCATTAACATAATATAGATATTCCCTTTTTTCTTTTGCATATATGTATATTATATATTTTAAAAGCAAACTGTATGCTTTTGTAGTGTAATATGGTGTTATGTTTTGTTCTTTTTATTTACTAGTATATGGAGTCTGTTCATTTCTTAAAGTGATAGTTCTTTTAGGGCATATTGTAATTAAACCACTAACTTGGAAGAAGCACTAAACTTTTAGAAAAGTGAACAATTACCATAATACAAATGAAATTATATAGCTAAATTTCAGATATTATTAAATTTCACACTATTGTTTTACTGAATCATATTTCACAAGCATTTAAAACTACTGAATTATATGGAGTATCTTTAATTTGCGCCATGTAAAAGTAAAAGAAGTTAATAAGCACTAGGTGAATTCTGTTTGGATAACAAGGATTTGGAAATAATGATTTTAGGTGGTATAGGGAAGTAAAAATGTGTTTGTTTTAAACTTTTTATTTAACCTTCAGTCTTGTGGATATTCTGTAGCTTTTAAACTGTTCTTAAAGAAGGAGCTCCTTTCTCATTTTTCCTAAAAGAAGAGAAACTTATGTATGTTTTGCTTAAACAGAAATCAAAGAAAGAGTGTTTCGGGAAGGAGGTAAGTGGTGAGCAGTATGAGCTGCTGCAGTGAATAGGCCAGTAAAATAAATTCAGAGTAAGTTTTTCTTGGACTTAGTGATGAGGCACTTGTTGGTGACCTTGGTGGTAGTGCTGACAATAGTGTAGGGAAATCAGATTGCAGTGGATTGACAAATGGGTGAGAAGTGAGTAAAGGAGCACCACTTCTCCAAAGAACTTTGGCTTTCACGGGGATGTGAAAGGGTAGAATTATAGGAACATGGAATCTAAGGAGCTTTTTAAGGATTGAGAGAGCTGAGAATACTTAAATGGTGATTGGAAGGAGGCAGTAGAGAATGGTGCTGGAAAACAAGAGAGAGAGGTCTAGAGTGATAAAGAAAAGGAGGAAAGGTTGGATTTGGAGGCCAGTGTGTAGTCTTTTGTTAAAGAATGAGAGGAAAAAATGGCTGGATCGTCTGATGAGTGGGAGAGGAAGTGGTAGGGATGAATGTTTTAGAAGAAGTCTGAAGTAGTTGGTAGAAACAATGGGGAAGGCTTGTGGGATGATATTGAGGGGTTGCCAAGTAGAGGTTAGAAATCATTGATTTATACTGTCAACAGTCTGATCTTTTTCTCTAGTAGCACTCAGCAGTCCTTTCATAAATATGAAGAAAATGGTCAGTTCATATGGCAGGATTGAGGTTTAGCTAGGTGGGTGCTATGAATGACAGTTCAGCAAGAAGTTGAGGATATTGGTAAGAAAGATGTTGAAGTACTTAAAGATGGTATCTAAGCCGGAGTGGGAAGAAAAGTAAAGGTAGTAGAGGGCTGATGGGAAGAAAATAGAGTATCAGGGGACCAGAAGTGTTTAAGAAGTCAAAGGAATAGGTGGTGTGGAAATAACTGAATGAGAGTGCTGGAAGGAGAGGAGACTGATCAGAAAGAGTTGTATGAATTTAATATTTCAGAGATTGAATAGTTTTGGGTGTTCACAAGGTTTGGGTATGATTTAGGGTATGACTGTGACAGTTAATGGCTGAAAGTTGCCTGGAGCTGAGAATCAGTAAAAATGATTAGGACAGGAATTTAGAAATCAGAGTATTGGATGGGCTTCCAAGTGGATGTTAAAGTCACTCAGAATAATCACCAGTGGCTAAAATGTCTTGAGTAAAGAGTAGCAAATCACAATAGCAAGGATAAAAGAAGTACTTAGGCTCAATGGTGTTTATTTTTGAAGATTTTTTTTGCTATGAATGCATTAAGTCTAGTATCAGAAATAATGATTTCTTCTGATCCTCCCTTTCCCCCTTATTTATCAACAGTGAATATCATTGTTTCCTTTACACAGGGACTGTTAGAAAACTTAGAGTAAAATTTGTGGTGTGTGACTAGCAAGTGTAGGGAGCTTTGTGGCATATTAGCCTTACTCTTGCTTTTATTTTAATTTCCATATTTTTCCTTGCCCCATTAAAATTTTAAAGGGTTGCTCTCTATTATGAATAATTGAATAACCCCCTTAAAGTTGGGAACAGGACAGTACATAACTAAATGTATGGAAGTAATTATGGGAGACAATAACAGTTACTTTTTTTTTTTTTAAGATTTTATTTATTTATTTGACAGACAGAGATTACAAGTAGGCAGAGAGGCAGGCAGAGAGAGAGGAGGAAGCAGGCTCCCTGCCGAGCAGAGAGCCGGATGCGGGGCTCGATCCAAGGACCCTGGGATCATGACCCAAGCTAAAGGCAGAGGCCTTAACCCACTGAGCCACCCAGCCGCCCCTAACAGTTACTTTTGATACTGCTCCTATTCCATGCCACCATTGCCTTATTATGTCAAGCCTTTATTGAATGGCTTCTCTGTTTTGTCTCTTCTTGGATTGGGGACACAAACCAGCATTGTAATAGTAGTAATAACAGTAATAATACCTTATATTTTTAGAGTACTTTCATATTCTGTAGTTTTCTGGCCATCCATCCCATATGCCTCAAGAATTCATAAGTTCCCTGGTCTTCATGGGAACATAGTCCTGTCTTCTGTCCTGCCTGTGGAATCTTGGTGACAGAAGTAAGTCTAGATTCTTTCTGTTCAAAATCACCCATTGTTGATAGACTTGGTACTTTTTTTTTTCCCCATCCTTAAACCCCACACTGCAGACATCTTCACATTCTCCTTAACCTAGGCCTCTTTTGCCTTGATTATTTGCACCAAATGTAAGGTGCAAACAGACCACTCTTCTGCTTACTAGTGCTACCTCTGTTATCCTATTACTTTCTCATCCAGAAACTCTTAGGTTCACTTGTTTTGGATTCCACCTTCGGTTTTTATAGGACACCTTGCCTACATACTTGTACTATTTCTCCTTTTTTTTGAGTTCTGTTATGATCCCATATGTGTAATTATCTGTAGGGTCTCTTAGTTTCCAAAATAGAGAAGTAGTTTGCATGTTGTCTGGGTTCGTGGGTACTATTCCCTCATTCTTTCCTGGCTTTGGAACTCCAGGGCTTTTATATTTGTTCTTTGAAAACAGTATTCCATTGGTCATATATTAGTTTGCAAAACATTTTCTGTTTTTCTTTTTTTTTCCCCACAAGGACCCGATTTAAATAGTGACTTATATGACAATGCAGTGTTTGTTAAATCATAAAAACTGGTTTAAAAATGTGTTGTGTCGGGACACCTGGTTAGCTCTGTCAGTTAAGCATCTGCCTTGTGCTTGGGTCATGATCCCAAGTCCTGGGATTGAGTCCCAAGGACTAGCAAGCAAGGCTCCTTGCTTAGTAGGGAGCCTGCTTCTCTCTCTCTCTGCCACTTCCCCTGCTTGCACTTTCTCACTCTCTCTCTCAAGTAGATAAATAAATGAAATCTTTGACAACCCCCACCTCCCAAAACCATGACCATTTCAACATGGGACAGGTAACTTCATATTTGTCTAAGAGTGTTCTCATTTAAATTTAAACTAATGGTTAATACATTAAATTTTATTGATAAAATACTACATTCACATATTCATAAAACCAGGGCTCAGAGGCCCTTAGAAAATTCCTATTTGAGGTGTCAGAATGCTAACATTAAGAAAAAAAGTTAATATTTGCCTAGTATCAAATGGAATAAGGAGTGCTCCAGGATTTGAAGGAGACGATGGTCTGTGAAGGCTTGGAGCTGCTGGAGAGTAAGACTTTGATTTAGGCATTGATATAAGGAAGGAAAGGATGAGAGTGTTCTTTTTTTTTTTTTTCTTTTTTTAAAGATTTTATTTTTGAGTAATCTCCACACCCAGCGCAGAGCTCAAATTCACACCCTGAGATCAAGAGTTGCATGTGCTACTGACTAAGCCAGCCAGGTACCCTGAGGATGAAAGATGTTCTTAGTAGGGTATGATATGGGTTCACAGTATGAATGAAGGTAACATATTTTGACTTTTTTTCTGACAACAGTGAATGAAGCAGTATGGATAAAGAGGGGAGTTCCTGGAAAAGAGCAGTGGAAAATTTGAGAAGTAGTTGTTAGACTGTGATGAAAATTGGACTTTAACTTCTGTTCTAAGAACAGGAGTTGATGATTACAAGTGACTTTTTGGGAAGATTAATCTGGAGTTGTGTGGAGAATAAATCAGAGAAAAGAATCTGGAGGCAGACGGCGACCATAATGGAGGTTGTTATAAAAGTCCAAGAGTAATGTGATGATGATTTGAAGTCTGTTGGTGTAAGTTGGTACGAAGAGGAAGGAAGTTGTGAGCACCTTATGAAAGGGGAATTTAGAGGTCTTACTCACTGGATTTGGTTGAGGGGAGGAAGGAATCGAGAAGTTTGGGTTTTTAGCCACGCTAGAAGAATGTGGGAACTGTTGACTGAAATGGGGAAGGGTTGAGAGGACCTTTGGGAAGGAGAAAGACATTTTCATTGGTGATGTTGGACTGTAGTTAAGAGAGATCAGAACTGTCAGTGTATATTTGGGAATGTTTTGAGGTGAGAGAGCAGTATATATTGTCTGTGACTAAATGCACCTGTCATTAGATTTAATGAAACTCTGTCAAAAATCTGTTCTTGAGATAGGTTTGTGGTAATAGGAAAGGTCAGTATAACATTGGCCCAGAAATATTTGGGAATGAAAAAAAGGTAAAAGCATAGTAGCTAAAGAACATTAGCCCCAAATAGTGTGAGTAGTTAGATTACTAAAGAAATACAAATGGCTCCTAGTAATTAAAGGAATGCAAACATTCTTCCTATTTCCATATATGAAATAATAGTGTCCTTAGAGAGTAGTTTTTGTTATATTTTTATGTGGGATACCACAAAGTGGGCAACTGTGTGTCATTGTCCAGAATTTTTGTTGAAATCTTACCCAGTCCTTGAAATCCAGAAGCATGGGACACTCTTCTGAGTATATAAACTCAAAACCTTTGGGGGCAGTAAGAATTTCACACACTTTTATGTACTTTAATAAAATCAAAATAGATGACTGTTATTTAATAGTACATATTATAGAAATGCTAGGGTTAATTGAAAGTAAATAAATGAAGTTGGAAACATAGTTCTCATAATTTCTGGCTAACAATATCAGCTATTAAAAAATAATAGATTGGTTTTCTCAAGGTGATTGGATACTTGAACATTTCTTCAAAGAGAAAATGTGCCTGGAAGTCAGAGATGTTCTTGTTTACACACACACACACACACACACACACACACACACACACACACAGAATGCTGTATATACTGGTACCTTATATATTTTTTAACAAAGGATTTTGGATGGTAGTGACCACAAATGGTTTTTTCTTACTTTCTTTAGCATTCTTAGTATTTTGAAACTTTTCATTAATGTAAAAAATTATAAAAATTTTCAGTGTGATTTGGTCACTAGTATGTTTTATATTTCAAAAATTTAAAATCACATAGAAATAATTTTTTGAAGAGATGACACTCTTTTCAAGAGATGGCAGAATTTAAAATAATCATGTAAATTTAGGTGATTTGTACTTTTAGATTCTATTCCTGTCAAATAGTAATTTATAGGACCTTTTTTCTCTTTCAAGGCCTACACAGCCCACATCAGGAAACACGACTTTTTAAAAAAAGTGTAAAAAAATACATAACATTAAATTTACATCTTAACCCCACCTACAGTTCAGTAGTGTTAGGTATACTCACATTGTCATAAGATAGATCTCTAGAACTTTTACGTCTTGTAACACTGCCATGTGACTTCTGAAAACTAAACTTTTTAGTGAGATTTTCAAGTGCTTCAGGGACAAAGCTTATCTAAGGTAGAGATTGCATATTGGTTTCCTCAATTCCCTACACAGGAGGCTGATCCAAACTCATCAGATGGAAAACTTGCCTTCTGTGGCCTTGGAAAATTGTGTGTGTGTTTTTTTTTAAGAATTTAAAAATTAATCTAGCTTTGAGTTGGCATATCTTATTAACATAGTTGTAGAACACTTATATTTATTCTACTATAGTATATGAATTTCTTGGAGGAAAATCTAATACTAATACTCAAACTTGATGCACATACTGACTCTTTGGCATGTCTGTGTTTATGCCCATCTGTTACTGTGGCACCCTGCCCGTTATTGTGGGGGCATGCCAATAGCAGTGAGGCATGTGAGCCAACAAAGATGAATTGTTTGGATGGAATACACTGTTCTGTAATACTAATTAATTTTGAGCTGATGAATCTACATGAGATAAAGTTAACCAAATACAGTCAAAGTAATGTCAGTGAAAATAAAATTTATTTTGACTTATACAGAAGTGTATCACAGATGTTTTAGACTACTATTGAGAATAGTTAGAATTAGTGTTCATTATGGTTCCAGGGATCAGTTTTCTTTCCATAAAAATTGTGAGTTTAAGAGAAAAAATATACAACAGTTGTCTTGTGGTAGATTATAGACTAGAGAGGAAGTACTGTGGCACTGTCAGTTATAGATTTTATTCTTACAGGATATTACTTTATAGTTTTTGAATTATAACTGAAGTTGACAGCAATGTGGTAAATGGGAAGAATGTTGGATTTCGAAACAAGACTCACATTTAATTTCTTGCTTTGCAGTTCCCTAGTTCTGTGGTGGTATACTTAAAAGCTGTGTGAGTTCACAATTTCTTATGTCTGTAAAATTTTCAGCTTGTATGCTGTCTTGTATTTCCTGAGCTTCAATTTTCTTATCTATCAAGTGGGAATAATAAAGCCACACATGTGTCACAGAGACTTTGTGGTCCTAAAATAATGTGGTGTTATAAGTTATAGAAAACAATACCACTGTCGGGCAGCTAAATACATTAATTATATGTTAGAAATGCAAGGCGTATTAGTGGCAAGGTAGTCAGTAATGTGGAAAATACATAACTCTCTCCCATACTTTCAGAGATAACTACAATGAGAAAGTTCTTATGTATCCTTCCAGGAAATTTTTTAAAAATCAAATGATTATATATATACTGTTCTCTAATGTGTCTTGCTTATCCTTTAATACATCTTGGAGGCCTTTCCATATTAGCATATGAAACTATGTCAGTGTTTTTTTAATCACTATATAATATTTCCTACTATTCCCTTTATTTAATCTCATTTTGAGGGGCATTTGGTTGATTTCACTTTTTGTTGAATATAAGCAATACTGCAACATAAGCTTTTGCATATGTGTGAGAACTTATCTATTTGTAGTAAAAATTTCTAGAAATAGAGTTGTAGGTCAAAGGTTATTGCATTTTAAATTATGATAGATATTGCTAAATTACCTTCCAGATGGGTTGCACCAGTTTTCTCCCTCCACCACCAGTGAAGTCTGTTTCCCTTGCACCTTTGCCAATACTGGGTACCATCCAATTTCATAACATTTGCCAGTCTTATAGTGCAAAATGTTATTACATGGAGTCTTCATGATTGTGAGTGTATTAAGTCTTTTTCCTCATATTTATTGGTTTATTCTTTCAGTAAATACTTTTAAGTGTCTTTTATCCATTTCCCCGTTGGTCAGCTCTTAATTGATTAGTTAGGGCTTCTGTATAATTTAAGAAAATTACTCATTTTTGACTTAGTTTGTGGCGTTTTTTTGGTGTAAAAGTTTTAAAATTTTATGTTTTTCTTTTCTTGCTTCTGAGACTCCCCCAGTCTTTTTTATAGAAAGTGGCATTTTTGGTTTATAGTGCTCTTCAACAGTGAAACTTTTCCTTGTGCCAATCAGTTTTTTTTTTGTCTCAGCACATATAAGCTCAGCTGGCTCAGTGCTCTGTGGAGATTTTCTTGAAAACTTTGAGGATGAGTTGTCATATTCTGGAAGACATCCTGATAACCTGAGCGAAAGTAGAACTTACTTTGTGCTGCCTTCCAAGAAAGCAAGTAGCTGAGGTCATCGATAAAAGGTTTGGCAAACATGGAGACTTGCTGTGATATATGTGTGGCATCATGGTTTTTAAAACTTGTATGCATGGGATGTATACCTAGAAAATGTAATCCTAGTTTTTAACCTTTATTGCGTCATGGAGCCTTTTGAGAATCCAGGGAAAGCTTGGAGTTTTTCTGTTTCTAATGAACATGTTAGTATGTAGTATGTATTCATTTATTCTTTGAACTAATATTTATTGTGTGCCTTTTATGGGCCTATAAGGTGTTAAGTGCACTTGAGAAAACAACCATAGCCTTCATTTATAAATCCTTTGTAGACCTTTTGTTGGATCCTCATATATCCAGGTTTGTTTTTGCCATAGTATCTGCAGAATTCCTTTGGTTGACTCCTTCTCCTCATTTGAGACCTCAGCTTAAATGATTACTTACCCAGAGAGGACTTTTATGATCACCCAATCTTACTTTATTTCATTACCCTATTTTAATTTTTTTCCGTACTCCTATATGGTCTTTCTGTCCACTTTTGTTGTTTTCCTTCCTTTTTCCTTCCCTCCCTCTTCTTTCCTTCTTCTATCATTTCTGTCATTCCTCTTACTCCCACCCATCCTGAGTTCAAACTTAGAATGTAAGTGCCAAGAAGTCAGGGATCCCAGTATTTTGAACAGTTTCTGGGGCATGTGGATATTGAATTAATGAACTTGCTAGACATGGTAATAAGTACTTTACAGTGATCTCATTAAGTCTTCATTACAACCTCTTCAAAGTACATACTAACCTTAAGTTTTATTGATTTTTCTCTGTAAATACATCTTTTAAAAAAATTATAATCTGGTCCTTTACAGAAAAGTTCTGCAGACCTTTTTCTTAAGGAAATGTCTTTTTTTCTCTGCATACTTTTAAGATTTTTCTCACTTCTTTGATTTCCATCAGCTTGACCACACTATGCCTAGAGTAGTTTTCTCTGCGTGTGTGTGTGTGTGTGTGTGTGTGTGTGTGTGTGTGTGTTTTCTGTTTTCTTCAGGTTTTAAAATGTGTGGGCTTATGTCTTTCATTACTTTGGAAAAATTCTTAAAATCTTAATTGAAAGACTGGGATATATACCGTACCTCTGTACTTGCCAGAGACTTGAATTCCAACTCCTCTACATAGCAGTGCATAGTTGCTGAAATCCCTGCACAGATATTTAACTTCTGAACTGTTTTCTGCTGGATTTTCTGGAATCATGCCCTGTGAAAATGTAGATGAGTACTTGAAGGGATTTTTGTGTACCTTTTCACTGGTTCTCTCTTTTGTAATTTTGCCCTTCAAGTTCCATTTCCTTTATTACCTATGAACTTCAACATTTGTCTCCTCAGTCTGTTAAAACTGCCATTTCTTGTTGAGTTCTAGTCTCCCAAATGGCGGTTTGGGAAATATATTTAAGGTAAAAACTGGTGTAAATAAGGAGCTCACTTTGTTGTCTGCTTCTCTTCTTTGCAGAATTTTGGCCCCGTAAGTCCTGACTGCATTGGTTGGTTGCTCTCTAGTGCCTTCAGAAAGTTACTTGTTTCTTCCAGCTTTTATACTTATTTTCTGTGGCAGGTTTAGTTTCTTACAGACCCATGGGCAGATGTGGAAATCCCTGCAGTGTATTATAAACATAGCAGCCAGAATGATTCTGTCACATATATCAGATCATGACTCTCCTATAGTCAAAGCCCTCCAGTGGTTCCTTTTTTCATTTGGAGTAAACATATTATTTACTCCCCTTTCATTGTCTCGTTTGCCTAGAGTGCTCTTTCTCCATACCCCTCACTCCCAGTGTCTGCATGGCTGACTCCTTTACTTGGAAATCTTTGTTCAGATGTCTCTTTATTTAGCTTACTCTGACCACCCTCCTTAAAATTGCCTCCTCCATTTCCTACTGCATTCTCTTCCCTCTGCTCTATTTTCCCTTCATATCACCTCATGATTTAAAATTTATTTATTATGTTTGTTGTTTTGTCTCTTTTAGTTATTAGGATGAAAACTCTACAAGGGTGAGGATTTTGATCATATTTGTTTACTGGGGTGGCACAAATGTAAGTGGTAGCCAGATGAGAGTAGAGTTACAGAATCTGAGAGGGGAGGGAATTTAAGATGGAGAAGTAGTGGTTAATTATATCAAATGTAGAGGAATAATTTAAAAGTATTCATGGAATTTTTGCATGAATTTTTAAATTAGGAAGTTGTACCTTTGTTACAGAAGTTTTATTGGAGGAGTAAGAGAGAAAAAAATTACCCAAGGTTGAAGAAATGGTGATGGCAATTTTACACTGTTCCTTTTTTAGTTTTGTGAACAATATAGAAGGAAAAGTTCATATTTACTTGGATAATTTGTGTTTTTTTTTTAGGGGGTTAATAGATGGATGATTAGGTAGTTGGGAGTTCTTGTTTTATTTACTCTTGTATTATTAAGTCAGTACTTTGTCCCCAAAACTATACAGTGTTTTGAGTGTCATCCAAGGAAAGTATAGGCCATAACTGAACTGTAAGTTACTAGTAAGTTTTTATATTGTGCACATAAATGTATCATGAAGGCCATTCTCTTTGGCTACTTAGCACTAGAAAAAAGTAAATTCTGACTTTTGTTCCCAGCTGTTTTTTTTTTTTTAACATATCTATTTGTACAGTGTAACATTTAAGTAGAAACATTTTTCATTTAAGTGGTTCATAAAGCAAGCAGAGGTGCCTGTGTTTTAGAATTTTTAAATTTTTTTTGGTAGGGCTTGAAAAGGCCCACCTTCCTCTCAAAGATTTGATATGTCGTTTGGGGGACATACCTCCAATTGGAAATTGCTATTCCATGTTACTTTCCCTAGTCCATCATTCCTGGGTTTAAGTTTCAGGTGTTGCTTTTTATAGTACACAAATTTTGGTGAATGTTTTGAGAAAAAAGAAGGTGATTGTGTATATTTCAGTGCTTGCAAACTGATGAAAGAATTTTTTTTTTCTTTCAAATTTCTAGTCCATCATGGATCTTCTGTAAAATACAATAAGAAATAAATTACTGGAAAAATGGAATGAAAGAAAGCATGCAAAATGCAAGCCCCAATTTTTTTTATTAGATTCAAAGATATAACTTTATACTGTTGAATTATTGTCAAGTTTCTAGCTTTGCTTGCTTTCGGTTTCTGTACATGTCTCCTCATGGATTAGTAAAAAGAATTTGTGGATTAGTGATGGTTCTTGGACAGAACTTTCTTGGATCACACTTTGAGTATCACCAATACAGTGTATAAGGCTATATAGTCTTAATCATTCCCTTAATTCACATTGTTTTTAAAAAGAGTGAAAGATTTAAATGAATTATGGATTATAGACATTTTATTATTTATTTTTTTAGTACTTTCTACACCCAACATGGGTCTTGAATTCATGACCTTGAAATCAAGAGTTGCATACTCTTCTGACTGAGCTAGCTAGGTGCCCCTGGATTATAGATTTTTTTTTTTTTTTTTTTTTTAAGAAAAGACGTAATTTATACAATGTTAAAGCTCTCCTACCTCTTAAGTTCTTATAACTGGTAACATTTTGCTTTTTGATTATAGGTGATGTTTTTTACTGGTACTGATGAGAGTGACTTTCTGGTAATAGTAAGATTTTCTCTAATTCCAGTTACATATTTTCCTTTAAACTATAAAAAGATATATTTTGAAAATGAAAGGAAAAGTTATACCACTTATTACCACAAGATGTCACTTATGTAAAAATAAAGCTGGTATCCTAGTACTCAAAGCTGGAAAGCTGCTGGTCAGTAGGTAAATAAAAGAGCAGGTAAATTTAAAAAAAAATAATTGAAACAAGTATTGTTTTTCACCTGCCAGTGAAAGTATTGCCAACTCAGCATTATTTGAATCAACTCTCTTAATGTTTAGCAGAAGGAATTTCTTAATTTCTAAGATTAATGAACTAAGCGATACATGTTAATAGGCCATATTTGAATCCAGATAAGGAAGGAGGTAGACCTAAAATGACCCTGTACAAGTGTACTTATTTTGAGGGTGAATCAGGTGTGTTTTGTTTTGTTTTGTTTTTTGAGGTATTTGTTTTTTTAAAAAGATTATTTATTTGTCATACAGACAAATAGAGACAGACAGACAGAGAGAGAGAGAGAGCAAAGGCAGGCAGAGGCAGAGAGAGAAGCAGGCTCCCCGCTGAGCAAGGAGCCGATGTAGGACTCGATCCCAGAACCTTGGGATTATGGCCTGAGCCGAAGGCAGTGGCTTAACCGACTGAGCTATCCAGGTGTCCCTGAGATGTTTGTTTTAACTTTCCCAGGCCTTTACTGTTTTGGTGACAAAGAGGAATTTGAGAAGAAATAATGTAATTTATATCAGAATTTTCAATAGTTTTCATGATATACCTGTGTGAAGTTGAATATTATTTCAAGTTGAAGCAGTGCCTGGGGTATTTCTAATATCTTCTCTGAACCTCAAACTTACTATCGGCCTGTGTTAAAACAAAAGATACTTATATTTGTTGTTGAAGACTACATTAAACATGAGCTGCAAAACCTTTGGCTTTAATATTGGGATCTTGTTTTCTTACTTTTAATTTGAGAGTGTGTGTCAGTACCTAAAAGTGGTTGGGAAGGGGACTCTGGTATCTCAAGCTTAAAAGGAATAAGCCAAGTTTCCATTAGGCCCTGAATAAAATTACTCCTAGGATTGGAGAGGTTGGGTTGTCCTAAAAATTGGTGCTTTGTTATTCTTCATTGCTCACTTCTCTAACACTGGTGGAGAGGAATGGTGGAGAGCTCTTGGGGAAAGTGTAAGGGGGGCAGACATGAGCAAATGAACTTTCTTTTACTTTTAATATGTGTATATGTGATCACATAGTCTTTTTTTCCCTATCTAATTACTTCAGGTTTTTCTTGCTTTCTTACCCCACTAAGATTTTTAAGATTTTTTAAGGAAGGGTTTAAATTTTTCATTTATGGAAGCATACATGGTCATTAAGTCAAAGACAAAAATAAAAAGTAGAAGGAAAATAACAAAAAGTAGATAGGGAAAAAAAACCTCTCGTGTGGTTCCATTTTTTTTTTTTAATATATTCTATGTCTACTTCTCTAATTGAAGCAAACTTACCTTTTTTTTTTTTTTTAAGAATTTATTTATTTGTCAGAGACAGCACAAGCAGGGAGAGCAGTAGGCATAGGGAGAAACAGGCTCCCCGCTGAGCAAGGAGCCCAGTGTGGTACTCGATCCCAGACCCTTTTATCATGACCTGAGCCAAAGGCAGATGTTTAACTGACTGAGCCACCCAGGCATATTATTTTTAATACTCCCTTTCAGTTACCCTTGCAGTGTAGAAGAGTGACAAGTTTTAAGAAGAGATTCTAAATGTAATCCAGTGAACATTTATGGTATTTTATTATTTGGTAGTTGTATATCCTCAGATACAGTTTTTATGTATTGCTTTCTCTACTACTTGTATATTTTCTAACTAAGTTTAGAGAAAAGTCACTGTTTTAATTATTTAAAAGTATTTTTGTGTCCCATTAGTGGTCACCATTGTATTTAATTTTATGAGCTGCTTCGAAAAGAGTAATTTTTTTTTCATAATAAATTTCATTGCCTCTACTCTTTGGAAAAAAATGTACTTAGTATTTATTTATTTATGTTTTTATGTAATGATCATTTGTAACATTTACCTTCCATATTAGTTTGCTATGGCTGCCATAATAGGAAGACACAGAGCCTGTGTCTTAAAGAAACTTATTTCCTCCCAATTTCTGGAGGCTGTAAGTCTAAGATCAAAATGGGCAGTTCTGATTTCTTCTGAGGCCCCTCTCCCTGGCTTGCAGATGGCTGCCTTCTTGCTGTGTCCTCACCTGGTCATCCCATTGTCTGTCTTTGTCTGTGTCTTAATCTCCTACAAAGACATCAAGTCATGTTGGATTAAGGTCCACCCAAACTGATCTCATTTTGGCTTAATTACCACTTTAAAGGCTCTGTCTCCAAATAGCTACATTTTTGGGGTTAGGACTTCATAGGAACTTTGGAAGATATACAACTTAGCCTGTAATAACATCTGATTGATCATTCATTCTTGATAAGTGCTTACTGCTTACATGAGGCTTAAATTCGTAAAGTGTACAAAAACTATTTAGTAGTTTTGTGTCCGGGCTTTCTATGTATAGTTAAAGAAGCTTTTCTTTAACTATAAGCAAGAGTTTCTCATACTTTTTTTTGTTTTTTTAAGATTTTAATTTATTTGTCAGAGAGGGGAGGAGAGAGAGCACAAAGAAGGTGAGAGGCAGGCAGAGGGAGAAGTAGACTCCCCACTGAGCAAGGAGGCTGATGTGGGACTCGATTTCAGGACCCTGGGATCATGAACTGAGCTGAAGGCAGCTGCTTAACCAACTGAGCCACCCAGGCGTCCCAGGTTTCTCATACTTTTTGGTGATTGAACTATTTCATGTAGTAGTCATGTGGCATAAGTTTTTTTTTCCTTTTTCTGCAGTTGTGAAAAGTTGAAAGGTTGCTAATTATAAACTAATAACTATTGTAAGTAGTTAGTTACAATTTGTAGTAATACAGTCTTAGTTTCCTTTTAGTTTCTTTGAGAAGATTTTGCTTTGATGTACTAAAATACAATATGTAGTGATTTAAATTTTTGAGTAAGCATGAATGAAGCTTCAATATAGTATCTTGATTTCCGAGTGTAAAGTGGTGGCTTATCTGATCCCTCATAATGTTTTTCTGAGAAGTAGATTTATGTCTTTTGGTCTTCTTTTGGAGAACTCGGCATCTTATTCACACATGTGAATAAAACATTATGAATGTTTTTACTATTAGCTTTACAGAGGTATAATTTGCATGTAATAAATTATCCATCCAAAGATGGTAATTAGATATTTTGACAGATATCTGTACCAGTGAAATCACCACCACAGTAAAGAAGATACAGAACATTTCCACCATCTTATGGAATAAAGTTTTCTTACGTTCCTTGACTCTCCATTTCTATCTCTACTCCATGGCCCTGGGGTATGACTGATCTGCTTTCAGTCTCTATTAATTTGCCTTTTCTGTAAGTTTAAATGAATTAAATCATGCTGTTTTGTGTCTGACTTCTTTCACTCAGAATAATGATTTTGAGAATTCATCCACTGTGTTGCAAATATCAGTAATTAGTTTTCATAGCTGGGTAGTATTCCAGTGTTTGGCTAAGTCACATTTTGCCAATGGATATTTATATTTCTTCCAGTTTTTTACTATTACAAATAAAGCTGCTGTGAATGTTCATGTAAGTTGTTATGTGGAAATATGTTTTTATTTTTCTGAGGAGTGGAATCGACTGGGTCACATGGTAGGCTTATGTTTAAATTTGTAAGAATCACCCAGTTTTCCAAAGTGTGTGTATGTGTGTGTGTGTTTGTTGTTGTTACAGTCCCACCAACAATATGTGCGAATTCTCATTTCTCTAGAGCCTTGGCAACATTTGTTATTGTCAGTCTCTTAATTTCAGCTATTCTATTGGGTGTGTAATGATATCTCATTTATTAAATTTTATTTATTTATTTATTTAATTTAGTTATTTATTTGTTAGAGAAAGAGAGTGAGCGAGCACAGGCAGACAAAGTGGTAGGCAGAGGCAGAGGGAGAAGCAGGCTCCCCGCCGAGCAAGGAGCCCGATGCGGGACTCGATTCCAGTACGCTGGGATCACGACCCGAGCCAAAGGCAGCCGCTCAACCAACTGAGCCACCCAGGCGTCCCATGATATCTCATTTATTAATATGGATTTTCCTGATAGTTAATAATCTTAAGTGGGTTTTAATATGCTTACTGGCATTCCTGATCTTTTGTGAAATGTCTTCACATATTTTAACCATTCTTTTTTTTTTTTTTAAGGTTTTATTTTTTGTAATCCCTTCAGCCAAGGTGGGGCTTGAACTTATAACTGAGATCAAGAGCTGCATGTTCTACTGAGCCAGCCAGGCGCCACTTGACCATTTTTTTTTTAACCATTCATTTTTGATTGGCTTCTTTGTCTTCTTATAAATGAGCCATTAATTGTTATATAACTGGTTTTTTAGATTGAACTTAAGACTTTACTTGTAGGGGCGCCTGGGTGGCGCAGTGGGTTAAAGCCTCTGCCTTCGGCTCGGGTCGTGATTCCAGGGTCCTGGGATCGAGCCCCCGCATCGGGCTCTCTGCTCAGCAGGGAGCCTGCTTCCTCCTCTCTCTCTGCCTGCCTCTCTGCCTACTTGTAATCTCTGTCAAATAAATAAATAAAATCTTTAAAAAAAAAAAAAGACTTGTACTTATTTGTATGTGTGTCTCTCTTCTGTTTTGTGTCATGTATCGTTATCACACCAGTAAAGATGCATAACTGTTCCATCTCGTGTTGCCCTTTTATAACCACCTTTCCCTTTTTTGATCTTAATGTGCAGCAGCCACTGATCTTTCTCCACTTCTATAATTTGTATATTTTTTTATTCTATAATTTATAATTTTGTTATTTCACAATTATTATATAAATAGAATAATACAGTATTTAGCCTTTTAGAATTAACTTTTCTCACTCAACATATTTCTGTGGAGATTAATCAGAGTTGTCTTATGTATCAATAGTTTATCTAACCTGATGAGTGGCATTCCATGCTGAACCATTCATCTGTTGATGGACATCTGGGTTTCCATTTTGGTTAATAGGGATGAAAGCAGCTATGAATTCCTGTGTGCAGGTTTTTGTGTATCAGTTTCCATTTCCCAGAGATAAATACCCAACAGTGAAATTATTTGGTTGTCCAAACTGCCGGAGTGGCTGTAACCCTTTAAATTCCTACCAGCAGTAAATGCGTGATCCAGTTCCTCTCTGTTCTCACTATCATTAGGTGTTGTTACTGTTTTTAAATTTAACTTAATCTTTCTTTTTTTCTTTCGAGAGAGAGCATGTGAGAGTGGGTGGAGGGGCAGAAGGAGAGGGAGAGAGAATCTTAAGCAGGCTGCACACCCAGGGAGGAGCACAGTGCGGGGCTCAATCTCGTGATCCTGAGATCATGACCTGAGCTGAAATTAAGAGTTGGTGCTTAACCAACTGTGAGCTACCCAGGTGCCCCATTTTAAAAAAATTTTAGACGAGAGCCATTCTGATATATATGTAGTTATATCTTGCTGTCGTTTTAATTTGTATTTCCCTAATAGGTAATGCAATTATCTTTTCATATGCCTTTCGCAATGTGTATCTCCTTTAGTGAATTGTTGATGTCTGTATTAGTTTGCCAAGGCTGCCATCAGAGAATGCCACAGAACGGGTGGCTTGATTAACAGAAATTTATTTCTCACTGTTCTAGAGGCTAAACGTCTACCATCAGACTGAAGGCAGGTTTGCTTTCTTCTCAGGCCTCTCTCCTTGGTGTACCAGTGGCTGACATCTCTCTGTGTCCTCAAGCTGTCCGGTCATGTAGAATCCCGAAGTCCGACAGACTTCCCTCATTTTGTTTCTTCTCTCCCTTTTACTCCAAGCTGGCAGTGTCTCTGTGGTATAATCCCATCTCTCTCTCTGGCTTCTGCTCTGTCACCTGATTATATTCATGAGTTGGTACCCGAGATATCTTGGTGAAATAATTTTCTAGCCACACTTTTGAAAAAGGTCTGATGATGAGTTCTTATATTTTGCAATATAGATAGGCTGAAAATTTTCCAAATCTTCAAGTTCTAGTTCTTTTTTGCTTAACATTTCCTTCAGTTGATCTTTCTCACTTTTATCATAAGAAATAAGGAGAAACCAGGCTGTGCCTTTAACACTTTGCTTAGAAATCTTGTCAGCTAAATATCCAAGTTCATCACTTTTAACTTCCACTTTCCATACAACACTAGAAAAAAATTAGGAGACAAGTTCTTTCCACTTTATAACAAGGATTGCCTTTCTTCCAGTTTCTAATAACATGCTCCCATTTCCATCTGAGATCTCATCATAATCACCTTTAACATCCATATTCCCACTAACACTATCTTTAAGGCAATCTAGGCTTTTTTGTTTTTTGTTTTTTTTTGTCTTAAATATGCACCTCCAAACTGTTCCAGCCTCTATCCATTACTTAATTCCAAAGCCACTTGTACATTTTTAGGTTTGTTATAGCAGCATTCCATTTCTGGGTACCAAAATTTATTGGTTTGTTATGGCTGTCATAACAAAATACAGACTGTGTAGCTTAAACAACAGAGATTTACTTCTCACAGTTTCTCACAATTCTTCCAGGATACTGGAATTCCCGGTTTGATTACTCTTGAGGCCTCTGCTTGGCTTACATTTGATTGTCTCCTTTCTCTTTTCTCACATGGCCTTTTCTTTGTGGGTGTGCACCAGTGATGTCTCTCTCTTCTTAGGACAACACCATTTTTACTGGATTAGAGCTCTACCCCTATGACTTTATTTAACCTTACTGATCTCTTGAAAGGCCCTTGTAAAGTCAACTTTGGGGGTTGAGGAAACATAGTTCAGTCCATAGCAATGTCTTTGTCCCCTTTCTAATTGAAATTTTTTTCATTAACTGTTGAATTTTGAAATTTGAAATATAGTCTGGATATTAGTCCTTTATCGAATATGTGCAATATGTGCAATATGGTTGCAGATATTTTCGCCAGTCTCTGTTCTTTTTCTTCCTCTTAATGGGGAGAAAGAGTTTTAAATTTCGATGAGATCCAGTTTATCGGTGTTCCCTTTTATGGACTGTACTTTTGGTGTCAAGTCCGAGAACTCTTTGCCTAGCTATATAACTGTTTTAAAAATCTGTCCTTTTGTGTTGAAGGAAAAATGATTAGAGATTGCAAATTACAGATTTTCTTTAGCTAGGGGGAATATGTTGGGAGAATATGCTGGGAGAAGTTTCATTTAGGATTGGAGCAGATCAGTTGTGAGCAAAATATTTGTTGGCAGATTGGGGGGTGCCTGGGTGGCTCAGTCAGGTTAAGTGTCTGCCTGTGTCTCTGTCCAGTGTTTGGCTCCTTGTTCAGTGGGGAGCCTGCTTCTCCCTCTCCCTCTGCCTTCCATTCCCCCAGTTTGTGGTCTCTCTGTCTCTCTCTCTCAAATAAAATCTTAAAAAAAAAATTGTTCTTACGTTTTTCTTTTTTTCAGTTTTTCTGTGTAAGGTAGTGATAGTTTTTGTTCTGCACTGTCTTTTAAGGATGTTTATATAGCAATTAGTTTTGGGAAATAGGAAGAGTCTATTTTATCTTACATGGTAGCATTGACATCTGCTTGGTCAGTCCAAATTGGAAACACAGAGTATCCTTACTGAGTGCCCCAGTCTCATTCTTCACCGTCACTGCATCCCCCTGATTTCAACTTCTAGGTAGTTCTTGCATCTATCCTACATTTTCATCCTTACTACTAACTAACTACTCTGGTTCATCACCTTGTCTTCTCATTCAAGTGTTAAAATTGCCTTTACATAATTCTTTGATTAGGGAGTATCCCTGCCTGTTTGCCCTCATGTTCAGGTTCTTTTTTTTTTTTTTTTTGGCAGCGGAGTGGTAGCGATTAAAAAGGGATGGTTTGAGTGAGCCTTTCTTGGTGAGTGTTCTTTCTCGAGAAAAGAAAATTCTTACTTTTTGGTTTATGAAAATATTTTAGTGGTGATTCAAGAATTTTTCTTTTTTCTTTTTGATGATTATGCAGAGGAGATTTTGAGATGAGAGAATCTTTATGCCTATGTTCACAAAGATATTTTTCCCAGAACTGAGGTACAGTTTTATAATTTTGTATGATTGATGGGCTTCATTATAATGTAGCACTTCAATATTTGTAGAGTAGATGAAAATATATACTTAATTATATTTAAGAATGAAGTTTTATAATATTGTTCATTATCTCTAATTTTTAAGAAATCTATTTTAGGGGCAGCTGGGTGGCTCAGTGGGTTAAAGCCTCTGCCTTCGGCTCAGGTCATGATCCCAGGGTCCTGGGATCGAGTCCCGCATCGGGCTCTCTGCTTAGTGGGGAGCCTGCTTCCTCCTCTCTCTCTGCCTGCCTCTCTGCCTACTTGTGATCTCTGTCAAATAAATAAATAAAATCTTAAAAAAAAAGAAATATATTTTAATAACTATGTAATGTAAAAATTGAAATATGGAGGTTTTTTCCTTTTCTTTTATATAGGAATGAAGATCTAAAGCAAATGTTGGAAAGCAACAAAGATTCTGCTAAATTGGATGCTATGAAACGGATTGTTGGGGTAGGTAAAATAGATAATTTCAATTTTGGAAAAGGGACATGTAGTGATTATATTAAATATATGTTAAATAATATATTAAGTACCAAGTCAAATACCTCATTTTCCCTTTATATTAACTTAGTATTTCCTGTCTAAAATGTTTTGGAAGAACTTTGGAGTGTCACAATTCCAATACTTGAGTTTTGCTTTTGTTTTTTTGTTGTTGTTGTTTTTTTTTCCAGAGCTTGAGTTTTAATTCCATCTTTTCTGTGTTCTAAGTTCCCCATCTCTAATATCAAGATTTTTCTCCTCTGAGATAGAAAGAGCTAATCATTTTAAAGACAAAATAACATTATTTACAACATTATTTTGACTTCCTATGTGGAGGGAGTCTAGATTAGTGAAAGAATTTTCTTGTGTCATTTAATGCCCTAAAAATTGTGAGCATTCTTCTGTGTTTCAAGTTCCCTTACTACCAATAACAATGCTTTATTCAGTTTAGTATCATAGAAGTTCTTTTTATTTTATTTTATTTTATTTATTTATTTGAGAGAGAACACAAGCAGGGGTGGGAGCAGAGGGAGCGGGAGAAGCAGACTCCCCACAGAACAGGGAGCCCGATGTAGGCCTTGATCCCAGAACCCTGAGATCAGGGCCCAACCCAAAGGCAGATGCTTAACTGACTGAGCGACCCAGATGCCCTGTATCATAGAAGTTCTAATGAATATTAGTAAGTGTAAGAACATTAACTAGTTTTCAGTTGTTATGTAAAATCTAAACAATTTACTAATAAGTTATTAGAGGAGTTCAGTTGTCAGTAAGCTAAAAATATAATGCAGTTCCTAATTGTATATAAAATTTTTAATAAAATGTTTTTGCAGTTTGTATTGTATGCACACTTTTTTTTTTTGCATTCACAGTGAAAACACTGTTTAATTCAGTGATTGTCTAATGCTAAAGAGTTTTGATTTTTTCTCAGTGGGATTAAATTTACAGAACCTTTGTTTCTCATTGCTTCTATGCTCTTTATCACTAACATTGTTGATTTTATTTCCCACATATTTTTATATAATGTCAAAATGTAATATACTTATATAATTGCACAAATAAACTCTTATAATAAGGTGACAATACAAATGAAACAGGATAATGTGACAACACAACTGAAACAATACTGTTTTCCAGAAGGAAATGCTACCAAATGAGACTTTGAAATCTCCTTTCTTTTCTTGACATATTAAATTCAAATCACCTTTATGAAAGGTAATTATCAGTATCAATATGTTGTGTTAAAAAGTGACTTGTTATGAAAATCAGATTTATAAAAAGTTAAGGACTAACTGTATCTGTAGAATACCTGTAGGTTATTTGATTCTTAAAATTCAGGTTTATGTCATTTGGTAATGTAGGGGACATGTTCAAGATTCTTTGTAAATTTTTCAGTTGTTAATGCTAAGCCATATAAATAATTGCATTTCTGGACAAGTAGTTTTTGCTTTACATGGCTTTGATAACACACAGATTTCAGTTAACATAGTTGAGTTAAATAATACCAATCCCACAACAACATGGTTCAAGTTTCAGTTATAGGGCTTATTAACAGAGTAATTGCATAATGTGCAAACTTCACCTGTAACTCTTAAATTCACAACTCACTGTATAGATAACAAATATGCATCATGATCAGTGACCAGTCATGTCACTTCTTTCAAAGTCTTTTATTGATTTGTCACTGTGAACATTACTTGGTTTATGTACAAACAGCAAAACATGTAGTTGGGTTCCCTCCTTGCTTCCCAGTGAGAAACTCTCTTGACATTTTATAAAAATGGATAATGAGAGATTTGGTCAGCAAAGATGAAAATGCAGCAAAGAAATAAAAAGTGTTAATACTTGGGATGCCTGGGTGGCTCAGACAGCATCTACCTCTGTTCTACCGTCAGTTCAGGTCATGATCCCAGAGTCCTGGAATCGAGTCCTGCTTCTCCCTCTGCCACCTGCTTCCCCTGCTTGTTCTTTCTCTCTGGCAAATAAATAAAATCTTGAAAAAAAAAAAAGTGGTAACATTGGAAATGAAAATCAGGTAGAATGTAAATGGAGTTACAGAGAAAGAGCCAAGAGTGGGAATGGTGACACAGCTACTTTTTGAGAGACTCTAATTATGTAGCTGGAAGAATGTAGTAAAGGTGAGCTTTTCAACATAAGTAAGGGAAATGGTTGTGATGAAAGGATGAAGATATGCCAGAGAAAGAAATGGTGCCAAAAAAACTTCACATTAGAGGAACTCTGGAAGATAATTTATAATATTAGAAGTGCCGAGGGTTAAATGTTGGAAGGTGATACAAATTTGTACAGGAGTTTGGTAATTTACTAAAACATAGAAAAGATGCTTGCTCTGTATCTTACGTGGTGAGAATAGGCAAACCCATTCAGACTACTCTTGCTATGTTAATTTCCAGTGTTTCTAATGTTCTAAATTACAAGGTACTAAAAAAATGTTAGTTTAACTGTTTTTCAGTTTCCTATACATTATAACTGAGAGACTTTTAATATTTTTATAAAAATTTTAAAAGTCAAAGATTGATTGCAAGAGTTATTATTATCAGGATTGCTTTGCATGGTTTCAGCTTGCTCTTCTGCAGGTTACATTCCCTCACTACCATATAAAGCAAGCACTGCTCTTAATTTCATTAAATTTTGGCTTTTACATTCCATGTAGGAAAAATTATTTCACTAAATCTGAGGATATTGTGGGAATTCCTAAATCTGAAAATGTGGGATTTGGTAATTTTTGAAATTACTCTTTCAGACTGATAAATAAAAATTGATATTCTCATAATCTGGATTATAAAAAATGTAATTTAGGTATAAATAATGTATCATAAAGAAATGTAAAAAAAAGAAATATAAATATAGCCATATATGCTAGTACTTATAGACTGTCTCTCATTAAGAAGTTTGCATAAAGGTAAATTTCAAATTTGGTTTTTTAACTATAGAATGATCAGTAATTAAAAATTATTCTTTCACTTTGTATAATACCCTCAAGATCTATCCATTTTGTCACAAATGGCAGGATTCCTTCTTCCTGTTTTTATTTTTTTTTTAAAGCTTTTATTTATTTATTTGTCAGAGAGAGTGAGCACAGGCAGACAGAGAGGCAGGCAGAGGCAGAGGGGGAAGCAGGCTCCCTGCTGAGCAAGGAACCCGATGCGGGACTCGATCCCAGGACGCTGGGATCACGACCTGAGCCGAAGGCAGCCGCTTAACCAACTGAGCCACCCAGGCATCCCAGGATTCCTTCTTTCTCATTGCTGAATAATACTCCATTACATCTATGTATCTATATCACCTTTATCCATTCATCTGTTGACAGATTCTTGGGTTGTTTCCATATCTTGGTTACTGTGAGCAGTGCTGCAATGAACATGGGAATATAGATATCTCTGGGATAGTGATTTTATTTCCTTTGGATATATACTCTGAAATGGGGTTGCTGAGTCATATGATAGTTCTATTTTTAATTTTTTGAGCAGCCTCCATACTGTTTTCCATAGTGGCTGTACCAATTTACATTGCTACCAATAGTAGAAAGGATTCCCTTTTCTTTACATCCTAGCCATCACTTGTTATCCCTTGTCTTCTAGGTGATAGTTATTCTAAGAGGCTTGAGAGTAATACCTTATTTTAAGTGTACACAATGTTATATGTCAGTTATATCTCAGTAAGTGTAAAAGAAGTTATTCTTCATTATACAAGTATAATATATTATACAAGATGTAAATATATATAAATTTTCAAATAATATTGAGGCATAAAAAGTGAAAGTTTCATCCTTTAGATAAAGTTTAGAACCAAATTCTCAAGTTGTGGTAAAAATTGTTTTTAAACTTCGATTAGGATAATATGGAATTAATATATTCCCTTCCCGTTCTAGCTTTCATCCCTCTTTCCCTGTCTTGCAGTAACATTATATTTATATTTTGTAGTTTTTATCATAGAGATCTTGTGCATTCCTTATTACATTCATTTCTGTGTATTTTTAAATCTTGGTAGCCATTTTGAATGGTCTCCTTCATTATATTTTTAACATTAATTATTAATGGTATATAGGAAAACAAATGACTTTTCTGTGTTCTGCATTAGGTTTCTCAGTGAACTCTCTTCTTATCTCTAACAGTTTTTCAGTATCCTGTGCTTGGACTTTCTGGGTTGATAATTACGTTGTCAGGAAGTTATGAGAGATTTATATTTTATTTTCAGATATTTTTAACTCATTTTCTATATGGAGAAAAAGCCTACTGGGCTCTATATTGGAATTGCATTAACTCTATGGATCAATTTTGGGGAGAATTAACATTTTAAGAGTATTTTGCTTTATGACTCATGATCATGGTTCTATTTCTTTACTTGTTTTGGTCATCTTTAATTTCTTTCAAAGGTGTATTACAGTTTTTAGTGTTTAAGTTCTACTATTTTGTTACTGCTTTCTCAAAATACTTTGTGTTTTTGAGTACTATTTATTGAGCGATACATTTCAATTTTCAGTAAGCAGTTATTGTTTGCTATTTCCCCTTTTATTAAGTAACTAATAGTTATTTTACTTAAAATTTTTTCATTGAGCTGTTAGAGCAATTATTCATTCACCTTTACTTTTGTCCAGCTTTTAATTTGATTTCTAGGTAATACCATATTTCTGTGTGGAAGCTTTTAAAATCATTTAGAAATTTTTCTGTTCATGTGTGTGTATTTCATTTCAAAACATCTTTTGGCTAGAAGTAGTTTCCTGGAGGTCAGTCAGTCAGAATTTGATATTGGCTTCAAAGTTACTTGTATTTTCTTTCTTTCTTTCCTTCTTTCTTTCTTTCTTTGACAGAGAGAGAAATCACAAGTAGGCAGAAGTAGGCAGAGAGAGAGGGAGAAGCAGGCTCCCTTCTGAGCAAAGAGCCCGATATGGGGCTCCATCCCAGGACCCTGGGATCATGACCTGAGCCGAAGGCAGAGGCTTAACCCACTGAGCCACCCAGGCACCCCAGACTTGTATTTTCTTAATGTAAATTTTAAATTTAAATTTCTCTTTATAATATATGTATCATGAGCCCTGAAAGTGGGGTTTTGTCCACTTTATACAATTGCAGAGTAGTTTTCAGGTCTTTTCATCATAGTTAAAAACATTTAAAAGATTTCTGAATTTAATCTGCCAAAATTTTAAACGTTAGGTATTTAACCACATTATTTTCTAAACTATATCAAACTGCTGGCAATGCATATCTGTATCTTTCATAGTTGGTAGTCCTATGATTCACTGGAGAATCTTTTCAGCAACATCTAACATTGAGAAACCATAATGATACAGTTTATTTTATTATCTTTCTTTGGTGATATCTGAGACTTAGAATCATGAAGTAATGTTTCCAGTGTTTCATGTATTAAGTAAAGTCTCATCTGTGCCACAACATCCTTAGGGAAGAAAAGCTGCCTACCTCAAAATCTTGTGGTCACTTATTTTTTTTTTAAATTTTATTTATTTATTTGACAGAGATCACAACTAGGCAGAGAGGCAGGCAGAGAGAGGGGGGGAAGCAGGTTCCCTGCTGAGCAGAGAGCCCGATGCGGGGCTCGATCCCAGGGTCCTGGGATCATGACCTGGGCTGAAAGCAAAGGCTCAACCCACTGAGCCACCCAGGAACCCCTTGTGGTCACTTATTACACAGCAGGACTCAAGTTGAAGCACTCATACATTATTTTTCTTAATATTTCTGAAAAATATGTGTCTAATGTTTATAGCACATGTCCATGTTTTATCCTTGCCTGGTGACATGTAGTGGACTAAGGAGAATTTGAAATGTGTTGTTTCACATAGTCAATTAGTAATAAGCTTTTGTAGCTAAAATACTGATGAGTTGACTATCTGGAGTCCTTGGAGGAATGGAATATTTGTATTGAAATCCCCAGTGTATTGAATCTTTGATGTATTTTCTTTTAGCAAGCATTAGATCTTGAAGGTCTTCCTCAGATTAGTTTACTTGGCTTTGTAGTTATAGGATAATGAGCAAATCTGAACCTTTCTTTGATGAGAGTCTTAAAATTCCTGGTTATTGTTTTATCTTATTTCATAGTCATACATGTTCCAGAGTATTTGGTTGGATATTACTGATCCTAAAAAAATTAAAAGTAGTTTCAGAGTTCTAGGTGTTTTTGTAAATATTTTTTTTTTAAAGATTTATTTATTTGACAGAGAGAGGGATCACGAGTAGGCAGAGAGGCAGGCGGGGTGGGGGGGCGGGAAGCAGGCTCCCCGCTGAGCAGAGAGCCCGATGCGGGACTCAATCCCAGGACCCTGAGATCATGACCTGAGCTGAAGGCAGCGGCTCAACCCACTGAGCCACCCAGGCGCCCTGTAAATATTTTTTTAAAAGATCTTAAGCCAAAGACAAATGCTACATTATTATTGTTGGAAAAATGAGAAAGTCCATATAAGAAGAAGAAACTAATAATGTATAATCTTTACTGTCTACAGTTAATGTATAATAAACATACTAGTCTAAACCTTTCTGAGCATTGCTAATTCCACTCTTCATTCCTTTAACAAAAATGTTTCAGTTGTGTGTATACTTAAAGGATTCATCTTGTGGTTGATGCTGGCATCTTTTTGTTGTTTGGGGGTTGGAAATTGCTTAAAGGGTCAAGATTTTTCTGCCAGTTGGTAGTCATCAAGACCAGTTCCATAAGTAGGGCTGAGTTTTTAGTAGTGATACACCTTAGTGAGTTTTCTTTCAGTTTTCTCTCCATTTTACTTTCTGGGATATAAATCAAGGATCAGTTCTTTTTCTGTTTCTTCATTTATTCTTGGTTGCTGATTTTTAAGAGTTGCCTTTGGGTCTGAAACTCAGCAAGATCTGTCTTTCTTGCTTCTCCCTCCCCTTGCCTTCCCCTTTCCCTTTCCTTCCCTTCCCTTCCCCCTTCCGTTCCTTCCTTCTTTCCTTTTAAATTAGCCAGTATTTATAAATTAAAACTGTTAAACTTTTAAAAATAAACCATAAAATTTAGAAAAGCACAATTTCTCCTCTTTTTCTTCTTGACTTTAAAGAATTCATGTGGCTTTTTGTATCTAGATTATTACTATTTATAGAAGAACATGAACAACATATGAAAGTCAGTTGTTGTAATACACCACATTAACAGAATGAAGGGGTAAAAAACCACGTGATGATCTCAATTGATAGAGAAACAGTTTGACAAAATTTAATAATCTCTCATGATAAAACACTCAACAGACAAGGACTAGAAGGGAACTGACCCAATATAATGCTACAGGCCAAATATGAAAAACCACAGCTGCCATCATAGTTAGTGATGAAAGACTGAAAGCTTTTTTTCTTCAATAAAGACAAGGATGTTTGCTTTTGTCTCTTCTGTCGAATATAATATTGGAAGTTTTAGCAGAGCAGTTAGGCAAAAAGAAGAAAAAAAAGTCATCAAATTGCCAAGGAACTAAAAAGTGAACTAAAATTATCTTTGTTCACAGACAACATGATTTCATATTTAGAAAAATAAATATTTTACCATAAACTTTAAAAATAAATGAATTTAGCCAAGTTGCAGCATTAAAAATTCAACACATAAGAATTAGTTGCATCTATACACTAACAATGAACAGTCCGAGAAGGAAATTAAGAAAATAGTCCCATTTACAGTAGCGTCAAAAAGAATAAAATACTTGGGAATAAACTTACCAATGGGGCAAAAGACTCATTCCTTGAAAATTATTAAACATTGCTGAAAGAAATTAGAGAAAATATAAATAAATGGAAAAATATCCTCTGTTCATGGATTGGAAGTCTTGGTATTTTTAAGATGTTAGTATCAAAGTGAGTATGTATTCAGTGTAATTTCCTTCAAACTCCCAGTGATGTTATTTGCAAAAACAGAAGAATCTATCCTAAAATTCATATTGATCCTGAATAGCCAAAACATACTTGAAAAATTTATAAGTTTCACACTTCCTGTTTTGAAAACTTAATTGAAAGCTACAGTAATCAAAACAGTGTGGTAATATGACAAAGACAGACCTGACAGAGCATGCAGAAATAAACCCTTACATAATATGATCAAATGATTTTTATCAAGGGTGAGAGATCATTCAATGGTGAAAGGATAGTCCTTAACAAATGTTAGAAATCTGGATATCCACTTGCAAGAAAATGAATTTAGACCTCTGCCTCATTTTGTATGTATGTGTGTATATATACACACAGACACACACACATATATGTGTATGTATATACATATATATATACTATAGTAAAGGCAAAATGAGTTAAAGACCTAAATGTAAGAGCTAAAAAAATCGGTCTTATCAATCTTTATCAATCTTATTAATTCTTTCAAAGAACCAGCTTCTAGTTTCATTAATATGTTCTACTGTATTTCTGGTTTCTAATTCATTGATCTCTGCTCTAGTCTTAATTATTTACCTTCTTTTGTGTGGGTTAGGTTTAATTTGTTGTTGATTCTCCAGATCTTTAAGGTGTAAAGATAGTTTGTATATTTGGGATTTCTCTGTTTTTCTTTTTCTTTTTTTTTTTTTTTTTTGAGTGAGGCTTGGATGGCTATGTTTTTCCCTCTTAGGACCGCTTTTGCCATATCCCATAGGTTTTTGGATCAATGTGACTTCGTTTTCATTGGTTTCCATGAATTGATTAAGTTCTTTGATTTCGTGGTTGACCCCAACATTCTTAAGCAGGATGGTCTTTAGCTTCCAAGTGTTTGAATTCCTTCCAAACTTTTTCTTGTGATTGAGTTCCAGTTTCACAGCATTGTGGTCTGAGAATATGCAGGGAATAATCTCAATCTTTTGGTATCAGTTGAGACCTGATTTGTGACCCAGTATGTGGTCTATTCTGGAGGATGTTCCCTGCACGCTTGAGAAGATTGAGTATTCTGTTATTTTAGAGTGGAAAGTCCTGTATATATCTATGAGGTCCATCTGGTCCAGTGTATCATTCAAAACTCTTTTTTCTTTGTTGATTTGCTGCTTAGTTGATCTGTTTGTTGCTAAGAGTGGAGTGTTAAGGTTTCCTGCAATTAATGTAGTATTATCAATATGTCTCTTTCTTTTGGTTAACAGTTGGCTTATGTAGTTGGCTGCTCCCATGTAGGGGTCATAGATATTTACAATTGTTAGATCTTCTTGTTGCATAGACCCTTTAAGAATGATACAGTGTCCTTCTGTATCTCTAACCACAGTCTTTTCTAAAATCTAATTTATCTGATGTAAGAGTTGCTACCCCAGCTTTCTTTTGAGGTCTGTTGGCATGAAAGATAGTTCTCCATCCCTTCACTTTCAGTCTGAATGTATCTTTAGGTTCAAAATGAGTCTCTTGTAGACAGCATTCAGATGGGTCCTGTCTTTTTATTCAGTCTACAACCCTCTGCCATTTTATGGGAGCATTTAGGCCATTCACATTGAGAGTGATTATTGACAGATAAGATTTTATTGTCATCATGTTGCATGTGAAGTCCTTGTTTCTATGGATGGTCTCTGTATGTCTCTGTTCAGTATCACTGTTGGGATCTTTCTCCTTCTATAGAGCCCCCCCTTTAATATTTCTTGTAAGTCCGGCTTAGTGGTCACATATTCTTTCAGTCTCTGTCCTGGAAGCTTCTTACCTCTCCATCTATTCTGAATGACAGCCTTACCAGATAAAGAATTCTTGGCTGCATATTCTTCTCATTTAGTACCCTGAATATGTCTTACCAGCCCTTTCCAAGCCTCTGTGGACAGATCTGACATTATTCTGTTGTTCCTTCCTTTGTACATAAGGAATCTCTTCCCCCAACTGCCCTTAAAATGCTTTCCTTGGTTCTAAAATTTGTGAGTTTTACTATTACATGCCTGGGGGTTGATCTGCCCTCATCAATATTGAGGGGTGTCCTCTCTGCCTCTAGGACACGATTACTTGTTTATTCCCCAGATTAGGGAGGTTCTTAGCTCAATTTGCTCAAATATATCTTCTGGTCCTCTCTCTCTCCACCCCCTCAGGGATCCTGATAGTTCCGACATTAGAATGTTTTGTGGCATCATTTATTTCTCTAATTCTGTTTTCGTGGATTTTAAGCTATTTGTTCCAGGTCTTCTCCTGCTCCTTCTTTTCTGTCAGTTTGTCTTCAGGGTCACTAATTCATTCTTCTGCCTCATTTCCTATAGCTGTTAGAGTATCTAGATTAGATTGGATCCATGATACAATACAAAAATGGTGGCATTTTTAAGTTCTGCCAGATGTGCTCCCACTTCTGCCCTTAATGAATCTATGTTGCCATTAATAGTTTCCTGTAGCCTGACTATTGTCTTCATAACTGCTACCCTGAAGTCTATTTCTGACATCTTGTGTCGATCTATATCCATTAGATCTACTGGAGAGGCCATTGTCTCTGGTTTTTTTCTTTGTTGGGAATTCTTCCTCCTTGTCATTCTGTTGAGTTGTGGTTGAGGGGATGTGTAGCTGAAAATATCAACCAGTACCTAGGCAGGGTGCACCCTGGGAAGTTTCAGAGCAATTGGAAGTCACTGCCAAAAAGAAAGAAACAAAAACAAAAACCCAGCCAAAATGAGCCCCAAGAGTAAGATTTATAAAGTACGAAAACAAAAGCAAGCAAACAAAAAGACTGATAAAAGAAGAAAGAAAACCCCACAAAACCCCCCAAATAAAAATAGGGTGGTGACGGGAAGGTGGTTGTAATCCTTCGATGTCGGGGAGGAAGGGTATTTCAGTTCTTCCTGGGAATATCTTATTATCTTTGTTAGAGAACTCAACTTTCCAGAGATACAGTGAAATTAAAACTGCTCTCTATATAAAGGTAGTATTGAATAGGGAAAAAAAAAGGACTACATTAAAGCTTATATCTATATATATTAAAAAAAGGAAAAAGAAAAAGTGTATGTATGAAAAAGTTCAAGTTAAAAAGTTACTATGGAATATGTTGTATTAAACACCTATTTGAAATGTTAAGTAGGGAAAAAAATAAACAAGAATCATGTGAAAGAATTTTAAAAAAGAGAGGGAGAGAAGAGTATCTAAGAAATATACAGGCTGTGAGGAAATACCAGGAGCTAAATATACTGTTTTCCCCTGGTGTTGGGATTTTACAGTTTTATGGAGACCCTATGGGTATTTTCCGCTTATTTCCCCTTTTCACCTTGTCTTTGCTGGGAGGGCCTGCTGCATTGTTTTTCAGTCAATCCTGCTTGGGAGTAGTTGCGATTCCTCCTGTAAAGGGGCTGGGTCCCGTGGTAACTGGTTTTTCAGGCTCTTGTTCTCTGGTGGCTTTTCAGGCCTTTTCAGAGGGTCAGAGCAAAGTAAACTGTCGGCACCCAGGCCTCTGCCTCAGAGAGAAGACACAGTCTGCTCCTCTCTGAATGGTCCAGAACGCACAGACTCCCCCTCTGCAAACTCCGTTGAATAGTGCAGCCTCCCAAAGGTGATGCGCACCCCCAGCAACCATCTCAGTGGTCAGCCAAGGCCTCTTGCTTGTCTCTGTACCCCCATGACACCAAAACTGCAAGCGATACTGTTCTGGATGGGCCCAGTCCTCGCGGCTGCTGTTCCTGGGACCACTGACTCGATTCTTCTCCAGGTCGTGCTGATGGTCCTGGGACCTTGAGCTTAGGTGCTGCATGCCTCTTGCTGCCAGGTCCCAGCAGTTGTCCCTTAAACCCCTTTTTTCTGTTTGAGTGCTGTTATCAGTCCTTTCCCATCTTACAGCCACCGGCCCCCAAGCTATCGCTGGTCCCCAAGTGCAGGGCACTTTTGTATTGGGGTATTACTTTACAATGGCTTGCTTCTGGTGGCTCCCTCCCCCATCTGTTTATCCTCCAATATCCTTCTATGTGATCCCAACTCCGTCCTTTGTACCTTTCGGCTAATGATACTCTGCCGCCATAGAGATCCAGAAATGTATAAGCTTACATCTCAGGCTAATTTCATGAATATTCAGAGAGCTCTGGTAGTTATCCAGCAGAATTCAGGGGACTGATTGAAATAGGGTCCCCTACTCCTCCACCATCTTGCCCCTTCCTTCAGAAACCCACTTTTAATATAAAGATGTAGATTAAAAATATAAGGATGGGAAATATATACTAGCAAAACACTAAACAAAATAAGAGGGCAGCTTCCATCTCCACCCTAGCACTTTCCATTTCTCATACAGTCCTTTGTTTTTTTCCCCAGTACTCTCTTTTGCCATCTTACATATTAAATTTATTTATTGTCCCTCACCCCCATTAGAAAGTAAGCTCTAATAGGCAAGGATTGTGTACTGTTCACGGTTGTATCCTCAAGGCAGTAGTCCCTGGCATGTAGTGCTCTTCCAACAAATACTGTTAAATGAATTTGACTATAGGATTTTTTTCTTCTGTCATCTGTTAACATTTTTTTTGAATAGTGAGTGTTCTATAGAGCATTTGGAGAATCCTTAGGACAGGATCTCTGACTTCAGGTAGTCATTGAATAATTGAAACAGTGAGCCTCAGAGAACATTTGGTCCCTCTCTCCTTATTTTACAGATGAGGAAATTGAGGGAGGTGTAAAAATCATTCAAAGACGTTTTAGCTGCAGTATTTTGTGAGCTTTCTGTACTACTCAGCAGATTTATAAAATACTTAAGTCAGAGTACCTGGGTGGCTCATTTAGTTAAATGTCTGCCTTTGCCTCAGGTTGTCATCCCCCTGCTTTGGGCTCCCTCTTCTGGGGGGGATCTGCTTCTCCTCTTCCTCTCTGTTTGCCCTTCCCCCCACTTGCGCTCTCTTTCTCTCTCTCTCTCTCTCTCTCTCTCTCTCAAACAAATAAAATCTTTTAAAGAACCCAAAATACTCAAACCATAATATGACAGGTAAGGAAATAGAATATAAAAAGACTAGCTTGTATTAAAGTAGTTTTAAGCTATCCTGTAGAAAGGTCTTATTGGGAAATTGCTAGCTGGGATTATAATGCTCAGAATATCAGATAGTATATTTTAAAATGTGTCATAAATTTATAAAACTAATAGTTTCCATATTTTTTGGTAGTTTCCTAGATATAGTATATAACAAAAAAATAATATTTTTCCAGGAAATTATCCTATAGTTTAAACTTTATTTTGTAGCTATCAAAGTCTTGACTATTAATATATATAAAGATATTCTGGGAATGAGAGTATAGGAAATGGGGATATAGGTAGATATACAACTAAATTGATAGAAATAAAACATAGCACATAGAAACTTCCAAATTAAAAATGTGAATTAAAAAAATTCTAGAGGAAATTAGGATTAGATTACATGGTAGGCCGGGTATTAGGAGATGACTCAGGAAGGGAGTGTGATTAGAATTTGGGAGGAATGTGAAAAGTAAAAAGAATTGAGTTGGGGGTGTGACATGAGTAAAGGTATAGAGAAGCCAGAGAATGTTCTGGTAGTGGTACGTTTTTACTTTGTCAAAAGCATTTGTGTATAATAATAATGATTTATGTGCTTAAAGAGGATATTGCAAACTTTGAGGGCATTTAATATTAAGTTACATGGCTTGGATTTTTTTTTTTTTTAAGATTTTTATTTATTTGAAAGAAAGAGGGCATGAGCAGGAGGAGGGGTAGAGGGAGAATGAGAAGCAGAGCAGGGAGCTCAGTGCAGGACTTGATTCCGGGACCCTGAAATCATGACCTGGGCTGAAGGCAGAGGCTTAACTGACTGAGCCACCCAGGTGCCCAACAGTTTAGATTCTTAGGCAGTCAGGGGCTTTTGAAATCTTTGAGAGTGGCTGACTTTTACAGTAGTGTTTTAAGCTTGTGAAACGTCAGTGATGTACATTATGGACAGGAACAGGAGACTGTTAGAAAAAGTCCTTTCTGAGGTGATAGTGACGTATTTTAGGATAGTAAGAGTGAGAAAGGATTAATGTGATTGTATAAAAAAATCACAGTGGACCTAGTTATTTTGTAGATTTGAAAGAGCCCAAGATAATTCTTTGCTTTCTGGTATCTGGGAAAATTGGTGGAAGTAGGAAGTTACAGCATGAATGTCATTTTATCAATGAAAAATAAGTTTGGTTTTAGACAGCAAGTTTGAGATGAGAGAGAGATCTAATGATGTCCAGTTATAGAAGTGGAGCTAGGGCTCAGAGTTAGGACTAGAGTTTGGGAAATTGATCCCCATAGTGTGTGAAAGTTAAGTCCAGAAGGTGAATGAAATGTTAGGAATTTTAGAGATTGTAGATTAGTATAGCCTGAAAAGATGGTGATGCCCAGAATTTTAGTGGGCAGAGAAGAGGACTTGGTGAAGGGAACTTTGGAAAGTAGTGGTTGGAGAAGTAGGGGGACCCATGAAAAGAAATCCAGGGGAGAAATAGCTTGTTTAAAATAACATTTATTCCACCCTCACCCCCGCTTCCATTGCAAATGCAGTATAATTTTAATATAAGAACCTGGGAAATAAAGAACAGCATAAATATTTTAAAAGTATTTATACCCTCATTAGCCAGAGAAAACTACTGTAAATATTTTATTATTATGTCTTAAACTACTGTGTATTTCTTCTTTAAAGTGTCTATGTATTTATATATTTATATTGTTACAGAAGTCATTGGTTCTTGATGCAGGCAGTTGTGATGAGTAGTAAGATAACTCAAAAAGACTTCAGCTTGTTAATTCCATAGCTTATTTGCTGATTCCGCTTTCTAAATATTTAATGTACGTAGAATTTATGTTTTATTTTCAGATGACTATTTTTAAAAAGGTTTCAGCTCTAATACTCCACTTTTATTCTTCAGATGATTGCAAAAGGGAAAAATGCATCTGAACTATTTCCTGCTGTTGTGAAGAATGTGGCCAGTAAAAATATTGAGGTACTTTTTTTTTTTTTAATATTCTATTCATTTATTTGAGAGAGAGAGAGAGTGAGTGTGTGCACATGTTTGCTGAGCCAGTGGGGGTGGGGTTGGTAAGAGCAGAGGGGGAGGGAGAGAGAGAGAGGGAGGAGGGGAAAGAATCTTTTTTTTTTTTTAAAGATTTTATTTATTAATTTGACAGAGATTACAAGTAGGCGGAGAGGCAGGCAGAGAGAGGGGAAGGGAAGCAGGCTCCCTGCTGAGCAGAGAGCCCGATGCGGGGCTCGATCCCAGGACCCCGAGATCACGACCCGAGCTGAAGGCAGAGGCTTAACCCACTGAGCCACCCAGGCGCCCCAGGAGAGGAAAGAATCTTAAGCAGACTCTGTGCGAGTGCGTAGCCTGACCCCATGATCTCGAGATCATCACCCCATCAAAATCAAGAGTCATGTTCAACCGCTTAACAGGCTGAGCCACCCAGGTGCCCCTTGAGTGCTATTTTGTTTCATAGTTTTCATGATTCCTTTTGTTGTAAAAGAATCATACTTTTCAGTTACTTAGAAATGCAGCATAAGATCCTTATGTATCACTAGATTTTTTTTTTGTTGTGATTTAAATGTCCATAATCTTAAATAAATAAAGAAAGAAACAGTATTTGGATTTTTGGATGAAGAATATGAAAAGTAAATTGAGATTAATTCACCTTGGTGAATGATAGCAACTTATTGTGTAATCTTAGAAACCAGTTTACTTGAAATTCTGCCCTAGGGACTTAATTTTAAGATAGCACATGTTGCATGAAATGGACCTAAGTTCACGCAGTATAAGGGCAGTGTTTGAAACCCAAGTTATTACCATTATCATTCCAAATGTAGCGTTCTTTTTGAAACATTTTAGCTCTGGTATACCCTGACTCTGTACAGCAGGAGGTGGGCAGAGGCAGGATGCGTTGTGAGCCTTCAGTTACTTGTCTCTGTGTGGGTTTGTAAGTGGTGTTTGAAACAGGAATTCAAAGAACTTTGAGGCCAAGGTAATGTTGGGTCAGATGGACTAATAACTTTTGATAGAGTACAAAAGAAAAATAAGTGCCCATCGAGTAGAAACCATTGAGTAGGATGAGTAGGATGACGAGTTCCAAGACAGGGATAAGAGATTGATCTGAGCAAATGTCTTGTTTTTAAAAGAATACAAGGTAGTAAGGAAGAGGATTGAATGACCATGTCTGTCATGCATCTCACTGTCAGCTGATATGGTAGTGATGGTCTGGAGGTTATGTTTACTCAGTGAGAAGTAGTGATAGGCGCATGAGAATGAAAATGCCAGCACACATGCTTCCTCTCTGCCCATTGCTAACAACTGTGAATATCAACTGTGGGGAATGTGCTTGGCTCTGTTTTTGAGTCTGGAAAGTTTGACGGAAGGGGCAATCTCCACTGAAGAATATTTTCAAGGACTTAGTGACATCAGGGCAGATGTTTTAGGTGGAAATAGGTGGAGTATAAGAAGTAGAAATTAAGAAAAAAAAAAGAAGTAGAAATTAAGAATATAAGGGAGTTTTTCACATAATCAAATATTAATGTTACCATTAAAGCTGTATCTCTCTTTTATTTATTTAGTAGGTGCTGGCCCTAGGGTATACAGTGTCCGTCTTTCTCTCTTACTGCAGTCTACCACTAGGATTTACAATATACATCTTTACGTTATCACTGTCTACTTTCAAGTAACATTATAAGACTTCACATATACTTTGAAAACCTTATGATAGTGAATTTCCTTTTCCCCTTCCCATCTTTTCCCAGGTTATCATGCATTTTCCTTTTAAATATGTTAGAACTTCCTAAAAATATATGATTGTTATTTTTGCTGTAGTCAGTCATCTTTTTAAAAGATTGTTGAAATACAGTTAACATGCTATAACTTTTAAAGTGTGCATTCAGTGATTTATAGTGTATTTACAGAATTGTGCAACCATCACCACCATCTACTTTCTCTATATTTTTATCACTTCAAAAAGTAATCCTGCTCTCATTAGTGGTCACTCCTTATGTCCCCAGCCCTATGCAACCATTAAATCTCCTTTCTGTCTATGGATTTGCCTATTCTGGGCATTTCATATAAATGAAGTCATATAGTGTGTGACATTCTGGCTTCTTTCACTTAGAATGTTTTCCAAGTCCATTCATGTAGTGTGCATCAGTACCTCATTCCTCTTTATGGCTGAATAATAATCCATCGTATGGATGTACTGAGTTTTGTATATTGATCCATCAGTGACACTTGGGTTGTTTCCACTCTTTAGCTCTCATGAATAGCACTACTGTAAACACTTTGTACAAGTTTGTGTGTGAACCAGTGTGTTCATTTCTCTTGTATGTATACCTTGCAGTGATATTGCTAGGTTTTATGGTTACTGTATGTTTTCTTGAGGACCTGCCAAACTCTTCCACAGCAGCTGTATCATTTTACATTTCTATCAACAATGTATGTGTTATAATTTTCTCCATATGCTCACTGATGCTTACTTTTCTTATTGGAAAAAAATACTTTATTTTAGATTATAGCTATCCTAGACGGTATGGAGTGGAATCTCATGGCTGCTTTTGCAGTTTTCAGTTTGCATTTGTCTAAGAAAAAAACTATTGAGCATCTATTGGCCAGTTCTACAATCTTTGGAAAAATGTCTATTCCAGTCCTTTTACCATTTTGTAATTGGATTGTCTTTCTGTTGTTTATTGTTGTAGTTCTTTATATATTCAAAATACTAGAGTCTTATCTGGTATATAATTTGCAAATATTTTCTTTCATTCTGTGGGTTGTCTTTTCATTTTCTTGATGGAATCCTTTGAAGTGCAGACATTTTAAATTTTGATGAATTCCAGTTCATCTGTTTTTTCTTTGTTTATGCTTTAGGTGTCATATTTAAGAAATCGATGCTTAATCCAAATTCATGAAGATTTATACTTGTCTTTTTCCTAAGAGTTTTATAGATTCAGCTTATATATAGTACTGTGATCCGTTTTGAGTTAATCTGGATGCTTAACTCCAAGGACCCAAGATTTATATTTGCCTTTTTCCTAAGAGTTTTGTAGATGTAGCTTTTATATGTGGGGTTGTGATCCACTTTAAGTCTCCATGGAACTACCGATTTGCTTTCTGTCAGTAGAGAATTGTAATTTTTAGAATTTCTTATTAATTAACCCATACAGTTTGGTATCTGTTCATTTGACTTCTTTTACCTAGGAATCTGAAATTTGTCTATGCTGTTTCATGTGTTCACATTTTGTTCCTTCTTTGCTATAATCTGATATTTCACAATTTTAAATTTACCTGTTGAAATACACTTGAATAATATGCCATATGTGGTGATATATTTTAATTTTTCAAAAATTTTTTCTCTTCTAAATATCTAGGGATAGATCAGTTGCATTGTCTGGAAAATGTATATTTAATTTTTAGAAAATAGTGTATGAGTTTTCCAGAGAGGCTGAACCATTTACATTCCCACCAGCAACTGTATGGGAGTTCTAGTTGGTTCACATCCTTTCCAAGACTTGATCTTGTTAGACTCTTTAACATTAGCCACTTTGGTAGGTATTTAATGGTATTTCATTGTGCCTTTATTTACATTTTCTTACATTTAGGGATGTTGAGTATCTTTTCATGATTCATTGGTTAGTCATCTTTCCTCTAAGCTGTTTAAATCTTCAGCCTGTTTTCAATTTTTTTTTTAATTAAAGTGTAAAAATTCTGGTACTAGTCTTCTGTCGGAAGATGGTTATTTATTATTATTTATTTTCTCTTGGTGTGTGGCTTGCCTTTTTCTTTTCTTAATACCTTTTAAAAAACAAACATTTGATTTTGATAATGTCCATTTTATCTGTTTTCTCTTCAGTTATACTTCCTGATTTTTTGTGTGATCTGTTTACGAAATCTTTGCCTAACCTAATGTCAAAGATTTTCCCTGTATTGTTCTTAAAGTTTAATGGTTTTAGCTATTATATTTAGGTCTGTGACCTATGTCAGTGGTGTATGATCCACAGGTTCTATGATTCACTGGGAGGATTCATAAGACTCAAGATATAGTCATAGCTATGATTTAGTACAGTCAAAGACACAGCAAAATCAGGCCCTGAAACAGTTGCAAGGGGAGAAGTCCAGAGGAAATTAGATGCAATCTTCTAAGATCCTTTCCAACTGATTTTCCCAGTGACAATTCCTCCAGCATCAGTTGTGACAAAAAGCGTCAAGTGTTGTCCACTAGGAAGGCTCATTAGTAACTCAGTGCCCAAGTCTTTCACTGGGGGCTGTTCATGTAGGTATTAACTGCCTTCCAAGTACCAAAATTCCTGACTCCCTGAAAGAAAGCAAATGTTAGAGCATAAACCATATTGGTGGTATGTAAACCATGCTTCTCAATTAGGAAATGTGGGAATACCCCTGAGATTCAAGTTCCCAGATGCCATTAGGGCCAACTTTGTAAGCAGACTTTCTAAGGATAGCAGTGTCTGGCCTGCTCTATTAACTTTCACTGTGCAAAGAGTTTTTAAATTAGAGTTTGCTTGTGATATGAAGTAAGGTTTGAGATTTCGAGATATATTTTCCACCCAGATATTTAGTTGTACTAGTATCATTTTTTAAGTTAACATATAATGTATTATTTGCCCCTGGGGTATAGGTCTGTGAATCATCAGGCTTACACATTTCACAGCACTCACCATAGCACATACCCTCCCCAATATCATAACCCAGCCACCCTATCCCTAACAACCCCCTCCCCCCCACAACCTCAGTTTGTTTCATGAGATTAAGAGTCTCTTATGGTTTGTCTCCTTCCTGATCCCATCTTATTTCCTTTTTTTAAAAAAGAAAACGGTATCTTTTCTGCCTTGAATTATCTTTCCATGTCTTGTGAAAAATTCTTGATCTTATGGGTGCAAATATATTTCTGGACTCTGTTCTGTTCTGTTGATCTGTTTGCCATACCATGCTGCCCAGTTTACTATAGTTTTGAAGTCAGGTAGTATTAGCACTCCAGTCTTGTTCCGTTTTTAACCTTAGTTTGGCTAATCTGGGTCCTTTGTCTTTTTATGTAAGTGTTAAAATTAGCATGTCAGTTTCTTCAAAAGCCTGTTAGAATTGATCTTGTTTGCATTGAATTTATAGGTCAGTTGGGAAGAATTGCCATCTTTACTGTATTAAGTCTTTCAATCCTTGAATGTGGTTTTCTATAATTACCTTTTGCAGTGTCTTGTAGTTTTTGGTATACAAGTTTTGCACGTACTTTAAATTTAGCTTTTAGTAGTTTTAAATGCTGGTTTTTTGTTTGTTTGTTTTAAGATTTTATTTGAGATAGAGAGAGCATGAACACAAGCAGGGGAAGCAGCAGAGAGGGAGAAGCAGGCTCCTCGCTGAGCAGGGAGCCCGAGGCTAGGCTCCATCCCAGAACCCTGGGAGTGTGACCCGAGCTGAAGGCAGACACCTAACAGACTGAGCCACCCAGATGCCCTGTGAATGCTATTTTAAACAACATAGCCTTTTAAATTTCATTTCCCAATTGGTTATTGCTAGCATACAGAATTGATCTTTGTATATTGATCTTGTGGCCTTGTTAAATTCACTTATTAGTTCTGATAGCTATTTTATAGATTTCTTTGACTTTGTTACATAAATGATTGTATCATGTGCAACTATAATTTTACTTTCTTTCTTTTTTTTTTTTTTTAAGATTTTATTTATTTATTTGACAGAGAGAGACATAGTGAGAGAGGGAACACAAGCACGGGGAATGGGAGAGGGAGAAGCAGGCTTCCTGCTGAGCAGGGAGCGGGATGCGGGGCTCAATCCCTGAACCCTGGGATCATGAACTGAGCGGATGGCAGACACTTAACAACTGAGCCACCCAGGCACCCCTAATTTTAGTTTCTATTCTTTTTTTCTCGTCATATTATACTGAGTACAGTTTACGTTACAGTGTTGAATGGAAGTGATGAGGAATGATATCAGCCATAGGTTGTTTTTGTTTTGTTTTGTTTTGTTTTTACAAGTTGTCTGTAATCATGTTGAAGAGTTCTTTCTATCCCTCGTTTGCTGGAAGTTTTTATAGTGAATGAGTTTTGAATTTTTTTCAAGTGCTTTTTCTGTAACTGTTGAAATTATCATATGATTTTTCTCTATTTTTTTTTGGATAAAGTCAATGACTGGGATTAATTTTCACTTATTAAACCTTTTTATTCATGGTGTATTAAACCTTTGTCTATATTTTTAGACTTGATTTGCTAACTAACTATTTGTTAAGGAGTTTCACAACTATTGTGTGAATTGAAGGATTATTGTGTTATTGAAGGGTTTTTTTTTTCTTTTTACTTTCAGTGGCTTTTGTTTTGATATTAGGATAATCAGGTTAATACTAGCTTTATAAAATGAGTTGGGATGTGGTTCCCCTTTGTTGTCTTAAAGAATATGTGTGGAGTTATTTCATCTTATATGGTATTATTTTATCCTTACTGTGAAGTTATCTGGGCTTTGAGTTTGTTTTATGCGAAGGTTTTAAATTATGAATTTAAGTTGTTTATTGGGCATAGACTTCTTTGGGAAATAGTTAACTCACCAGGGATGGGTTGTTCAAAGCTTGTATAGTCACAAGAAAGGTCTGTTTTCGGGACAGTCCCTTATCTGTCTTGGGCAGACTGAGCTATTGGACTGTTCTGTGTGATAAAAGTATTTTATGTATCTGTTGTCTTGAGCCATGGTGTACCAGTTTGTCCAGATAGTGTATACTAAAATTGTAATTTATGGTAAACACCTGCTTTTTCTTTTCCTGTTCTGGAGCTTCAGTTACTGATCTTATACGTAGTGATGACAATGTGTGTAGTTGTACAGTTACCTACATGACTGAACCTTAATAAATGCTCTGGACTGTCTTTCTCAGTCAAGTTTCCCCAGTTGGAAGTACTTCGTATATGTCATCACACTGTTGTTCAAGGAATTAAGCAGATTTTATGGAGATTCCACTGGTGGTAGGACTCTTGGAAGCTTGTGCCTGGTTTCCTTTGACTTCACCCATGTAACTTCTCCTTTTACTGATTTTGCTATGTATCCTTCTGCTGTAATGAACCGTAATCCTAAGTATAACAAGTTTTTGAGTCCTGTAAATCCTTCTGGCCAATCATCCATCCTGAAGATGTTCTTGGTGGACGCCCACCTGGGGGGTATTAAGATTCTCTATTTCTTCTGGGATCTGGGTTGATAATTTGTCTTTCAAGAAATTTATTCACTTCATCCAGGTAGTCAGTTTATTAACCTAAAGTTGTTTATAATATTCCCTTAGTGTTTTTTTTTTTAAAGATTTTATTTATTTATTTGACAGAGAGAGAGATCACAAGTAGGCAGAGAAGCAGGCAGAGAGAGAAGGGGAAGCAAGCTTCCTGCTGAGCAGAGAGCCCGATGTGGAACTCAATCCCAGGACCCTGGGATCATGACCTGAGCTGAAGGCAGAGGCATTAACCCACTGAGCCACCCAGGCGCCCCTCCCTTAGTATTTTTTTAGTGTCTGCCTTCTGCAGTGATATTTTCTCTTTCATTCCTGATATTAGTAGTTGTTGTCTTTGCTCTATTTCTCTTGATCAATTTAGAGCCTTATCAGTTTTATTGATACCTTTTGAAAAATAGCTTTTGGTTTTATGAGTTTACTTTTTTCTGTTTTCTGTTTTACTTTTTTTTTATTATTATTATTGAGTTTGTATTTATCTTTGATATTTCAGGCTTATACATAATTTTGGGTTTGTTCTTTTTTTGATATCTTGAGTTGGGGATGCAGATCAAATCTTTTTGTTATTATAAACCTTTAACACTATGTATTTTCTTCTAAACATTACTTCGGTTGCATTTTCCAAATTTAATTTTATGTATTTTCATTGTTGTTTAGTTAATATTTTTTATTTACTTAATGATTTCTATTTTGACTCATGGATTATTTAAAAGTATGTTGTTTAATTTCCTCATATTGGGGGTGAGAGGGTTATCTTAACGATCTTAACGTTGATTGCTTTGTAACATAATTCCATTTTAGTCTTAAAACATACCTAGTATTATTTCATTCTTAAACTCTATGAAAACTTGAGCACCTGGGTGGCTCAGTAGGTTAAGCTTCTGCCGTTGGTTCAGGTCATGATCTCAGGGTCCTGGGATTGAGGCCCACATCGGGCTCTCTGCTCAGTAGGGAGCCTGCTTCTCCCCCTCTCTCTGCCTGCCTCTGCCTACTTGTGATCTCTGTCTCTGTCAAATAAATAAAATCTTTAAAAAAAAACTCTATGAAAACTTGTTTATAGATCATCAAAGTTTATTATAGTTTGCATACCATGTGCAATTAAAGAGAATGTGTATTCTGCTATTGTTGTGTATATATTCTGTAAGCGTTATTTAAATAAATGTGGTTGATAGTGTTGTTTATTTATATTTTTAAAATTGTTTTTACTGACTTCTTCTCTAGTTGTTTCACTGATTGCTGGGAGAGGAATTTTGAATCTCCCAATCATGATTCTGAAATTGTTCATTTCTCCCTTTAATTTAGCCATTTCCTAGCATATATTTTAAAGTACTCCCATCAGGCAGCATTCCTTTTGTGTCTTCCTGATGAATTGACCTTGTTATCCTAAAATAAGTCCTTCTTTATCTCTGGTAATATTTTTTGTCTTAAAGTCTATTTGATCTGTTATTACTATTGCCACTCCAGCCTTTTCATCTCTTTGTATAGTGTTTATATTTTTTTCATCTATTTGCTCTCAGCCTCTCTGTGTCTTTGTATCTAATGTGCGTCTCTGACTGACAACATGTAGCTCCATCTTTTCTTTATCCATTACGTTAAACTGTGCCTTTGAATTGGATTGTTTATTCTTTTAACACTAAATGTCATTATTGATGTGTGCGGATTTGAGTGTACTGTTACACTGTTTCTTTTCTATGCGCTCCTTTTGTTTTTCTTTTCCTTTCCTCCTCTTGTTTTGGAGGAAATCCCGTTTTAAATGTTCTTGTTTTTATTTTTTATTTATTTATTTTTAAAGATTTTATTTATTTATTTGACAGAGACACACACATTAAGAGAGGGAACACAATCATGGGAAGTGGGAGAGGAAGAAGCAGGCTTCCCACTGAGCAGGGAGCCCAGTGTGGGGGCTTGATCCCTGGACTCTGAGATCATGACCTGAGCTGAAGGCAGATGCTTAATGACTGAGCCACCCAGGCGCCCCACTTGTTTTTATTTTTAATATGTTTATCTCTGCATTATTTTTACCATTGACTGTATTCATTCTTAACTTTTTGTAGTTTCATTTAATACTGCATCTGTTCACTTAAAATACAGAAATCTTGCAACTATATGCCTCTACATTCCTCTTATCTTTTATGTTTTAGTTATATGTGTCAATTTAAAAACATCATAAGACAATGCAATTTTTGCTTTATATACTCATGATTTTTAAAGAAATTCAGAGAAAAAAAAACAAAGTGATAATCACTTACTCAGATATTTACTATTCCTGTTGTTCTTTGTATTGTTAAGATCCAAATTTCTAACTATCATTATCTTCCTGCCTTAGGGAGTACCATTAGTTTTTGCTGTGGTGTAGATCTGCTGGTAATGAAATCTCTTGATTGAAAGTATTTCCATTTTATCTTGTTTCTAAAAGATTGCTTCATTGGTCATAGAATTATGGGTTTTATAATTGTTGTTATTGTTGTTTTTCTTTTAGCATTCTAAAGATGTTTTAAAGATCCTCTGTAATTCCTTATATAATGTCACTATTAACTGAAAAATTGATACCATTTAGATAATTTGTTATTTTTCTCTCGATGCTTTCATGTTTTTATCTTTGACTTTCAGTTGTCTTGCTTTGAGCTTCTTTGTGTTCATTTAGCTTGGTGTCTGTTGTGTATCTTAGATCTGTGAATTTCTGCCTTTGACCAAACTTGTGGAAATTTTGGCTGTCATTTGTCTTTTCTTTTGCTTTCTTATCTTTTGTTTTATTCTCTTTCTTTTCTTTTTTTTAGTCTTGGACGTACAGTATAATAATTCGACACTTTCAATTATTGCCCCCGTGCTCATCACAGGTGTACTCATTCATCCCCATCACCTATTTAACTCATCTCCCTACCCACCTGCCTTGTGGTAACAATCATTTTATTCTCTATAGTTAAGAGTGTATTTCTTGTTTTGTGTCTCTCTCTTTCACTTTGTTTGTTTTGTTTCTTAAATTCCACATGAGTGAAATCATAAGATATTTGTCTTTCTCTGACTGACTTATTTCACTTAGTATCCTGTTCTCTGGCTCCATCCATGTCATTGCAAATGGCAAGATTTCATTCTTTTTTATGGCTGAGTAATATTCCACATATCTGTATGTATAGGCGCACGCATGCACACACACATACACACACATATACCCTGCCTCTTCTTTACCCATTTGTCACTAGGTGGACACTTGGGCTCCTTCTATATATTGGCTATTGTAATTAATGCTATTATAAACATCAGCGTGGCCATTATATCTTTATATAATCTTTTGCTCCATTCTCTTCTTCTGGTATTGAAATTTTATGCATGTTATATTTTTGATATTCTCTAACAGTATATGAAGCTTTGTTGGTTTTCTTATATCTTTTTTGTTTTCTTCACATTGGATTTTCATTCATCTGTTTTCTAGTTCACTCTCATTCTTCTGCCATCTTCATTTGATTGTACATTCAGTGAACATTTTTTCATTTTAGAATTTCCATTTCTTTCTTATTTTTTCTTTTTTGTGAGATTTGCTTTATTCTTCATTAATTGAGAACACAACATTTTCTTTTACCTAATTAAGAATAAGTATAATAGCAGCTCTAAAGTCATTGTCTGCTGGTTCTAATGTTCTGTTTTTCTTAAGCTTGCATTTGGTTGATTGTCTTGTGTTTTCTTGTGTCTATGTATATGTACACAGTATTCCGGTATTCCATTTCCTTAGTTATTCTTATGTTGGGTAATTTTGAGTTCTGTTCTTGACATTACATTAAATTCTGGAGATTCTGTATTATTTTATTTTTCCTCCACAGGTGGTATTTTTGAAGGTGGTTATTCTGACTGGGTTCAGATTGGAAGTTCTATTTCTTAAGTAGCAGCTTCAATCTCATTTTGTATTTTTTGTCTTTTGCTGAGCTGCTTTGAGTCTATTCTCTGCTTGTGTGGTTCAGGATTTAGTCAGAGATGTGGGTGGAGGAGATTGAGGATTGTTTGAGGAGTCCATCTCCGCCTCTCTCCCTGCTGGGATTCCCCTACTTTGTTCAGTGGCCATAATTTTCCCAAGTTCTTTTTTTTTTTTTTTTTTTGGTTCCTTTTGCTAGAGAAACTGGTTTGTTCATTAGTACCTCTACTTGGACTTCATCCACTATTCACTTGGCCAGAAAGCCATGGGAGTGGGAAATTTACTTTACATGGCTCTCTTTTTTGTCATCTTTGAGCATATACTCCTAATCAGTATATAGTTATATACTGTCTACTGCTGTTTCACCACCAGGGCTCACAGTGTTTTTGTAACATGTCTAGTTTTTTTTAGTTTTCTGTGGGAAATTGTTCTGGTACAATTTTATTCCAAAATTACCAGAAGTTCAGTCATCTCTTAAAGAAATTTAAAAATGAGCTGCCCGCTCCCCGAAGTCTTTCATGTGTTCTCTCATGTTTACCATTTGTGGCCCTCTTCATTCCTTTGTATAGGCCCAAATATTATATTTGATATTATTTTCCTTAGGATAGAGGACATTTCTTGTTTTGCTGGTAATGAATTCTTACAGCTTTTGTTTTTAAAAAGTCTTTATTTTGCCTATAATTTGAAAATTTTTAGTAAAATTTACAGTTCTACATTTACAGCCTTTTTTTGTTTAGGATTTAAAAAATATTTCATTGTTTTCTGTCCTGCAAGTATCCTGTCATTCCTGTCATTGTTAATCTCTGTTTCATTGTGTGTAATATGTCTTTCTTTTCTCTTGTTGGTTTTAAGATTTTTCTCTCTAGCACTGGATCTAAACTTGATTGTGATATACCTTGACTTTTTTTTTTTTTTTTCGTGTTTATCCTCCAAGTCTGTGGAGCATCTTCTATTTTGTGGACTTAGGGTTTTCTTAAAATTTGGAAAAATTTCACCCATTAAATTTTGAAAAATATATTTTCTCTCTTGTCTCTCCCTCTGGCACTTCTAGTACACATATAGACTAATTGATGTTGTCCTACAGGTGCCTGTTACTGGTTTGTTTTTTCCCAAGTCTTTTCTCTCTCTGCTTCATTTTGATAGTTTCTCTTGCTGTATATTCAAGTTAAGTGACTTTTCCTTTTGCTGTGTCTAACTCGTTAATCTCTTCCACTGTATTTATTGTATCAACTTTTATATTTTTCATCTCTAGATGTTTCATTGGGTCAGTTTCACGTCTTGGAATTCTCTCCACAACATAGTCATATTTTTGTCTACCTTCTTGGGCATATGGAGCATATTTACAAGTTATCGTAAAGTCCTGCTTCTTTTCTTTCTTTCTTTTTTTTTTTTTAATGTAAACTGTTCCCAAAGTGGGTCTCAAACTCATGACTCTGAAATCAAGAGTCACATGTTCTACTGAAGGAGCCAGCCAGGTGCCCCTTTGCTATTTCTATCATTTCTGTCATTTTGAGTCTTTTTCTATAGATTGATTTTTCTCATGGTTATGATTCGTATTTTCCTAATTTTTATTTATTTTTATTATTTTTTTTCTTTTTTTTTTTTAATTTTTTATTTATTTTCAGCGTAACAGTATTCATTGTTTTTTCACCACACCCAGTGCTCCATGCAATCTGTGCCCTCCCTAATACCCACCACCTGGTTCCCCCACCCTCCCACCCCGCCCCTTCAAAACCCTCAGGTTGTTTTTCAGAGTCCATAGTCTCTCATGGTTCACCTCCCCTTCCAATTTCCCTCAACTCCCTTCTCCTCTCCATCTACCCTTGTCCTCTATATTATTTGTTATGCTCCACCAATAAGTGAAACCATATGATACTTGACTTTCTCTGTTTGACTTATTTCACTCAGCATAATCTCTTCCAGTCCTGTCCATGTTGCTACAAAAGTTGGGTATTCGTCCTTTCTGATGGAGGCATAATACTCCATAGTGTATATGGACCACATCTTCCTTATCCATTCATCCGTTGAAGGGCATCTTGGTTCTTTCCACAGTTTGGCGACCGTGGCCATTGCTGTTATAAACATTGGGGTACAGATGGCCCTTCTTTTCACTACATCTGTATCTTTGGGGTAAATACCCAGCAGTGCAATTGCAGGGTCATAGGGAAGATCTATTTTTAATTTCCTGAGGAATCTCCACACTGTTCTCCAAAGTGGCTGCACCAGTTTGCATTCCCACCAACAGTGTAAGAGGGTTCCCCTTTCTCCACATCCTCTCCAACACACGTTGTTTCCTGTCTTGCTAATTTTGGCCATTCTAACTGGTGTAAGGTGGTATCTCAATGTGGTTTTGATTTGAATCTCCCTGATGGCTAGTGATGATGAACATTTTTTCATGTGTCTGGTAGCCATTTGTATGTCTTCCTTGGAGAAGTGTCTGTTCATATCTTCTGCCCATTTTTTAATATGATTATCTGTTTTGTGTGTGTTGAGTTTGAGGAGTTCTTTATAGATCCTGGATATCAACCTTTTATCTGTACTGTCATTTGCAAATATCTTCTCCCATTCCGTGGGTTGCCTCTTTGTTTTGATGACTGTTTCTTTTGCTGTGCAGAAGCTTTTTATCTTGATGAAGTCCCAGAAGTTCATCTTTGCCTTTGTTTCCTTCGCCTTTGGAGACATATCTTGAAAGAAGTTGCTGTGGCTGATATCAAAGAGGTTACTCCCTATGTTCTCCTCGAGGATTCTGATGGATTCCTGTCTCACGTTGAGGTCTTTTATCCATTTCGAGTTTATCTTTGTGTACGGTGTAAGAGAATGGTCAAGTTTCATTCTTCTACATATAGCTGTCCAGTTTTCCCAGCACCATTTATTGAAGAGACTGTCTTTTTTCCACTGGATATTTTTTCCTGTTTTGTCAAACATTATTTGACCATAGAGTTGAGGGTCCATATCTGGGCTCTCTACTCTGTTCCACTGGTCCTTGTGTCTGTTTTTATGCCAGTACCATGCTGTCTTGGTGATCACAGCTTTGTAGTAAAGCTTGAAATCAGGTAACGTGATGCCACCAGTTTTATTTTTGTTTTTCAACATTTCCTTAGCAATTCGGGGTCTCTTCTGATTCCATACAATTTTAGTATTATTTGCTCCAGCTCTTTGAAAAATACTGGTGGAATTTTGATTGGAATGGCATTAAAAGTATAGATTGCTCTGGGCAGTATAGACATTTTAACGATGTTTATTCTTCCCATCCAAGAGCATGGAATGGTCTTCCATCTTTTTGTGTCTTCTTCAATTTCTTTTAGGAGTGTTCTGTAGTTCCTCGAGTACAGATCTTTAACCTCTTTGGTTAGGTTTATTCCGAGGTATCTTATGGTTTTTGGTGCTATAGTAAATGGAATCGATTCTCTAATTTGCCTTTCTGTATTTTCATTGTTAGTGTATAAGAAAGCCACTGATTTCTGGACATTGACTTTGTATCCTGCTACATTACTGAATTGCTGTATGAGTTCTAGTAGTTTGGAGGTGGAGTCTTTCGGGTTTTCCATATAAAGAATCATGTCATCTGCGAAGAGAGAGAGTTTGACTTCTTCCTTGCCAATCTGGATACCTTTTATTTCTCTTTGTTGTCTGATTGCTGTTGCTAGGACTTCTAATACTATGTTGAACAAGAGTGGTGAGAGTGGGCATCCTTGTCGTGTTCCTGATCTCAATGGGAAGGCTGCAAGCTTTTTCCCATTGAGGATGATATTTGCTGTGGGTTTTTCATAGATAGATTTGATGAAGTTCAGGAATGTTCCCTCTATCCCTATACTTTGAAGCGTTTTAATCAGGAACGGATGCTGGATTTTGTCAAAAGCTTTTTCTGCATCAATGGAGAGGATCATGTGGTTCTTCTCTCTTCTCTTATTGATTTGTTCTATCACATTGATTGATTTGCGAATGTTGAACCATCCTTGTAACCCAGGGATGAATCCTACCTGGTCATGGTGGATAATCTTTTTAATGTGCTGTTGGATCCTGTTTGCTAGGATCTTGTTGAGAATCTTAGCATCCATATTCATCAGTGATATCGGTCTGAAATTCTCCTTTTTGGTAGGGTCTTTGCCTGGTTTGGGGATCAGGGTAATGCTGGCTTCATAAAAAGAGTCTGGAAGTTTTCCTTCTGCTTCAATTTTTTGAAACAGCTTCAGGAGAATAGGTATTATTTCTTCTTTGAAAGTTTGATAGAATTCCCCAGGGAATCCGTCAGGTCCTGGGCTCTTGTTTTTGGGGAGGTTTTTGATCACTGCTTCAATCTCGTTACTAGATATCGGTCTATTCAGGTTGTCAATTTCTTCCTGGTTCAATTTTGGGAGTTTATAGTTTTCCAGGAATGCATCCATTTCATCTAGGTTGCTTAGCTTATTGGCATATAACTGTTGATAATAGCTTCTGATGATTGTTTCTACTTCCTTGGTGTTAGTTGTGATCTCTCCCTTCTCATTCTTAATTTTATTAATTTGGGCTTTCTCTCTTTTCTTTTGGATTAGTGTGGCCAATGGTTTATCGATCTTATTGATTCTTTCAAAAAACCAGCTTCTAGTTTCGTTGATACGTTCTACTGTATCTCTGGTTTCTACCTTGTTGATCTCTGCTCTAATCTTGATTATTTCCCTTCTTACGTGTGGAGTTGGTTTGATTTGTTGTTGATTCTCCAGTTCTTTAAGGTGTAGAGACAGCTGGTGTATTCTGGATTTTTCAATTTTTTTTGAGGGAGGCTTGGATGGCTATGAATTTCCCCCTTAGGACCGCCTTTGCTGTATCCCATAGGTTTTGGAGTGAAGTGTCTTCGTTCTCATTGGTTTCCATAAATTGTTTAAGTTCTTCTTTGATCTCCTGGTTGATCCAAGCATTCTTAAGCAAGGTGGTCTTTAGCTTCCAGGTATTTGAGTTCCTTCTGAACTTTTCCTTGTGATTGAGCTCCAGTTTCAAAGCATTGTGATCTGAGAATATGCAGGGAATAATCTCAGTCTTTTGGTATCGGTTGAGCCCTGATTTGTGACCCAGTATGTGGTCTATTCTGGAGAAGGTTCCATGTGCACTTGAGAAGAATGAGTATTCTGTTGTTTTAGGGTGGAATGTTCTGTATATATCTATGAGGTCCATCTGGTCCAATGTATCATTCAATGCTCTTATTTCTTTATTGATTTTCTGCTTCGATGATCTGTCTATTTCTGAGAGAGGCGTGTTAAGATCTCCTACTATTAATGTATTCATATCAATATGACTCTTTATCTTGATTAATAGTTTTCTTATGTAATTGGCTGCTCCCATATTGGGGGCATAGATATTTACAATTGTTAGATCATCTTGGTGGATAGTCCCTTTAAGAATGATGTAGTGTCCTTCTGTATCCCTGACTACCGTCTTTAGTTTAAAATCTAATTTATCTGATATGAGAATCGCTACCCCGGCCTTCTTTTGAGGCCCATTGGCGTGAAAGATGCTTCTCCATCCCTTCACTTTCAGTCTGGGTGTATCTTTAGGTTCAAAATGGGTCTCTTGTAGACAACATATGGATGGGTCCTGTCGTTTTATCCAATCTGCAACCCTGTGTCGTTTTATGGGTGCATTTAGGCCATTCACATTGAGAGTGATTATTGAGAGATACGTTTTTATTGACATTGTGTTATCTTTGAAGTCTTTCTTTCTGTCGATTGTCTCTATATTTCTGTTCAATGCTATTCTTAGGATTTTTCCTCTTTTATAGAACCCCCCTTAATATTTCCTGCAGTGTCGGCTTGGTGGTTGCATAGTCTTTCAAGCCTTGCCGGTCTTGGAAACTCTTTATCTCTCCATCCATTTTGAATGTCAGTCTTGCTGGATAAAGTATTCTTGGCTGCATGTTCTTCTCATTTAGTGCCCTGAATATATCTTGCCAGCCCTTTCTGGCTTGCCAGGTCTCTGTGGACAGGTCTGACGTTATTCTGATGGGCTTTCCTCTGTATGTAAGGAGGTTCTTTGTCCTAGCGGCTTTCAAGAGATTGTATCTACAATTATGATTCCTCAATTTTACTATGAGGTGCCTGGATGTTTTTTTTGAATTTATAATCTTGGGGGGGGACCTTTCTACTTCTAGTACATGAACACTTGTTCCATTCGCAAGATTGGGCAAATTTTCATGAAAAACTTGTTCCACTATATCTTCTAGACTTCTTTCTTTCTCCTCCCCTTCAGGGATTCCAATAATTCTGACGTTGGAACGTTTCATGGCATCATTTATTTCCCTGATTCTGTTTTCGTGGCTTCTAAGCTGTTTGTTCCAGGCTTCCTCCTGATCCTTTCTCTCTATTTGTTTGTCCTCCAGATCACTAATTCTATCTTCTGTCTCAGTTACCCTAGCTTTTAGAGAATTTAGATTAGATTGGAACTCATTGAGAGCGTTGTGAACCTCATCCCTGGTGGCCTTCAGCTCTGCCCTAACATTATGAACCTCCTCTCTGGTCGCTTTCAATTCTGCCCTAATTAATTCTGTTTGGTCATCCATGGCTTTCTCCAACCTAGCTATTGCCTGGATAATTGTTAGCCTGAATTCTCTTTCTGACATATTGTCTATGTTGATAGCCGTTAGCTCTGTTGCAGAAGGCCCATCCTCTGTATTTTTCTTCTGTTGGGGATTCCTCCTCCTAGTCATTTTGGTGAGAGATGACTGGACAGATGTAGCTGGATGTATTGACCGTGGTGCAGTCAAGGTGCACCCTGGAACGCTTCTGAGCACTCAGGATTCCCCACCCAAATGAGAGAAAAAAGAAAAGAAAAAGAAAAAAGAGGGAGAGAGAGAGACAGGAAAAAAAGGGAAGATAAAAGTGAAGGTTCAGCCCAAATGGGCCCCAGGGTAAGGTTTATGACGTATACAAACAGAAACAGACAAACAAAAAGACTGATAAAAGTATATGACGAGAGAAAATATATATATATATAAGCAAAAAAAAGGAGGAGCCTCGTCAAGAAGAACCCCAAGTATAAGATTTATATACTATCCGGACAAACATAAATACACAGAGACACTGGCAGAAGAAAAAGATGGGAGCATGGTTATAGATTCTCGGTGTGGGCGAGGAAGGTTATTTTGATTCTTCCTGGATGTATCTTGATATCTTTGTTAAAGGACTCAACTTTCCTAAGAAAAAGGGGGATTAAAAATTGGTTCACCTATAGGGGTAGCATTGCTTGGAGAAAGGGGGTTACCTTGAAGTTTAACTCTATATGAATATTAGAAAATAAAAATAAAAAAGGAATAAACTGGACTAAACTAAATTAAAAATTTTTTTAAAAATTAAGAAAATAGAAAAGCAAAAGAAAAACACATGTGTATGTATCAAAAAATTCAGGTTAGAAGTTTATCATGGAATTTGATGTACTGGACATCTCACTGTGATGGTAAATAGGTTAAAAAATTATCTATATAAAAAAAGAAAAAAAATGAACCAGAATAGTGGGAAAGAATTAAAAATAAAAGTTGTATCTATGAAGTAGTGGTGGTTGTTCTCTTGTAGTCTTTTTTTTTTTTTTTTCCTGATTTGTTTTCTGGGGGAGGGGGCTGCCACGTGGGTTTTCAGTCAATGATGTTCCCTGAGTTAAGTCCTCCCGACCCCCTCAAGGGGGTGGGCTCTGAGAAAAACGTTTTTTTTCAGGTTTTTGTTCTCTGGAGGTTTTTATGTTTGTTCACTTCTTTTCTCTCGCCTTGACAGCTTTTGATGGTTTTTGGAGGTTTAGAGGAAAGAAAACTGCACCCCAACCTCCCTCTCAGAGAGAAGCCTCAGTCTGCTCCCCTGCAGGTGCTGCAGCCGCTGGGCCGCTGGCAGAGCAGGTTCTGAGTCACGGTCCCTGGGGACGCAGGATCTCCTGCTTGTACGCAAAACCAAGGCAGCTGTGGCTGTCTGGGCAGCTCCAGACCGCCAGAGAGGTTCCAGGCAGCAATCGCACACTGAGATTTTCCCGCTGGCTGGGGCTGAGAGCTCAGGTCTTGCGCGCACCTCTCCCAGGGGATGGTTTGGGGCGCGGCGCCTCCAGCTCTATCGGCTCTATCGCCGCGTGGGTCTATCGCCGCGTGGGTCCCAGAACACCAGGCTGGGCGTGCACCTCTCTCAGGGGAGGTTGAGGCACGCGCGCATCTCCAGTAAGGTGCGCGTTCTGCCGTCTGGTGTGGCTCCCAGCCCCTCACGGGAGCCGGACTCCACCCGTTCTCGGGCGCACTGGCAGCTCCGGGACAAAGACCAGGTTTCTCCGCCGCACTCTCCGGCTCAGCGCCAGGGGATGCTGCCCTGGGTCTGGGGACTTAAGCCCCTATCCCTATCCGCCCCGATTCCCACAATTTCCCCGCTCGAGTCTTTGCTCTTTTGAGTGCTTTCAACAAGACTCCAAGTTAATGCTGGTCCCCAGATGCCGGGCACTCTCGTATGGGGTATTATTTTTTAGTCGGTCGCCTCTGGTGGCTCCCTCCCCCTTTTGTTTATCTTCCGATATCAGTCCGACGTTCCCACTCCACTTTACCTGCGCGCTGGCGTCTTCTGGCCCCCGTAGAGATCCAGACGTGTATAATTCTGATCTCAGGCTGATTTCATGGGTGATCGGAGTTCTTTGGTAGGTAATCAGCTCACTTTAGGGTGCAGGTTGAAAAGGCGCCTCCTCCTGCTTCCCCGCCATCTTGTCTCCGTATTTTCCTAATTTTTAAATATCCTTAGTAAATTTTAATTAGATGCTAAAAAATGTAAAGTTTATGTTGTCATTTGTTGGATCTTGTTGTATTCCTTTAAATTGTGTTGATTTTCTTGTGGTATACAGTTAAGTTATATGGAATCATTTGATTTTGCAAAGCATACATTTAAGCTTAATTAGGGAATACAGAAATATTTTTAGTCTAGATTAATTTAATCCCACTCCTAAAGTGATGTTCTTAGGATTCTACTCAAAAACCCATGTATTTATTTATCAGACATTTTGTGTCTGCCTGATAGGAACATGAATCATTCCTAAGTCTTTGTGATCTTTGAGATCTGTTCTGCCTGTCTTTTTCCGGTGTTTGTTTTTGGTGTTCTGTGTTCTCTTGTTGTTATTTGTTTGTTTGTTTGTTTTTGTTTTTTTGTGTTTTTTTGATCTGGCCTCAGGTAGTTTCATCTCTCTTGTGCATGTCAGTACTTAGTCTAAGATTCGGTGGTTGTCTTCTGCAGTGTGTGTACTGTCTCCTTCTCACTATCTCTGTGAAGTTTCCTCCTGTTTGTTTTTCTGCTCTGCAAATTCTAGCAGTCTTGGCCTCCAAACTTTGATCTCTCTCTCCTCAGCACAGTGAGTCTTCAGGATTCTATTTGAGTTGCCCCTGGTGTGCTGGTGGATATATAGCCTTCTCCAGTAGCACTCACTTTGACTTTTCCCTCTGAGGACTTACAGTACTGGGCTGCTTGTTGTCCAACATATGAAAACTGTTTTTCCCCCAATCTTCTATTTGGTTAAGGTAGGAGGATAAACCAGGTCTCTCGGTTATTATTAAATTACAGCTTCATATAAAAATCTGTTGATCAAATGACACACTAGTCTCAGTTTCCCCTACTTTGTATGTGGAATTGTCAATTTATAACCTGTGACATACTTGAAAATTCACATTATTTTTTCCAGCCTCTGCATCAGACTTCTATAGCAGTGTCTTATAGTGCTTTATGGCCAGAATATGCTGAATGAGCCATATATCTTTAGCAATTTTATAGTCCATGCTTAAGTATTTTTAGTTTTAGAAACAAAGCATTTTTTTTTTTTAATGAAGAGATTGGGTAGATACAGGAAAAAATAAGAGTGAATAAAATAATTTTGAGAATGATGGTAGAATTTTTTAAGTAGAACAATAAGATTAGTGAGGTCATACTTCAGTTGTTATATAATACAAATACAAGATTGATGTGAAGTAGACTCTTAGCTGTTATTTTAATACTATCACAGTGGATTGGGTGTTACTATGTCTCTAATATAAGGTAAATTAGTTTAAATAGTTTTTCCTAATATAAGGTAAGTTAGGTTAAATAATCTTTGATTTACGTATTCAAAATCTGGAAGGGGGGTGCCTGGGTGGCTCAGTGGATTAAGATCAGGTCATGGTCTCAGGGTCCTGGGATCGAGCCCTGTGCTGGGCTCTCTGCTCAGCAGGGAGCCTGCTTCCCCCTCTCTCTCTGCCTGCCTCTATGCCAACTTGTGATCTCTCTCTCTCTGTGAAATAAATAAATAAAATCTTTAAAAAAAAATCTGGAAGTATATTTTATACAATTTCTAAAGCCCACATTTCCATATATAAAAAGAAATATTTTCCCATCACCATTTTAACTTTATTAGAATAATTTATATTATAAGATTTTGAAGATAAGTACTTTAAACCCATTTTTAGATACTTAATTTTTTTATGAGATAATACATACATTATATATTTTGGATAAGTGAATTTTGCTACCAAATGATTTGTTATCATAAACTCAATTTGACTAACTTGGGGAAATTAAAATCAAAACACTTAAGTCATTTAATACTGAACTTAAATAGGGTCTCTATTCCTAGGAACAATGATTGCTAACATTTAAAAGATGTTGTGTGTGCTTACATATACCCTCATTTTATCCTCACAGATAATGCTGTGAGGTTGATTCTGTCATTTCCCAAATTTTATATACGAGGGCAAGATAGCAGACAGGTTAAATTATCTGACCAAGGACACACAGCTACTGTGTTTCAGAGTCAGAATCCGAAGCCGGGTGGCTTGACTTCAGAGTCCATCTTAGGCCGTTACCGTTTTAGAGCTGTCCTTCCTATTTGGTGCTTCCTTCCTCCTCTTTCTGCCTTAATGACTTTGGCCCCAAATCAATATCTGGTATTAGCTATTCTTTGGGAGGTATCTGGCATTGGTATAATTTTTTTTTTATGTTTTAGAGATTGGTAGAAATGAGCAAGTCCTTAGTAATTGGCAGTAAATTAGCTAGTTTCCCTTGGATTTATAGTCTTCTTATAAACAGAAAATTCTGTGTTATTTATTGTTCATCCAAAACTGTTTGTACTGTTCAGGAGTTATAATAGTAGAACTTCCCTGTTTGTTCATCTTTTCCCTTTACACTCAGATTCTCTTATACTGCCTAATGTTCTGCAACAAAAATGTCACTATAAACATAATTAGTGGTCTATTTGTTGGATTTCTTTTGTTCTCAAAATACCTTGTTTTTTGAAATTATACTTAATCCTCTAATGTTGTGAGAAAACTGACATAAGCTTCTTAAAATTTATGTTTAGAGAATTGATTGATGTTCCATTGCTATCAGCTGCAAAATTTCATTTTTATTAGTACATGCTGCCTTAGACACACAGTTAAGCTGTATGTCATCTTCCATTTGATGTCAGATGATACCAAAAGTTACCTAGTAAGCAATCAGTGGTTATAGTACAAAAATAATCAAAGGTTTAGTCAATAACTCATGAAGTTTGATGTACTAGTATTGATAAACTAATTAAACAGATCTGCCTGTGTTCTTCCAGCCTACTGGGGCTCTGCTATGATTAGCTTTACAGCAAGGAGTGTTGTAACATTGAATGAAGGTAACTGTTCAGAGAATGGTGTAGTCACGGAGCTTTAAGTACTCCCATTTCTGGTCACAGAATGGTTTCAGGGAAACTAGGCTTTCTCTGCACACCTGCAGCCAGTCAGTGCATAGGCCTCTTGTGGTCAATATTGATTGATTCTTATAACAGAACTAGAACAAATTTGGTGTTTTGCAACCTTCTGTGATTTAATATTGTTATGCTTTTTGCTATAACAGTCACAAAAATCCTTCTCCAATAGTGAGTAATTACAGCAATGCCTGCTAGCTCAGCTGTAGATCTGAATGTTTCAGTGTTGCCAATATAAACCCCTGGATATATTCTGGAGTTCATAATTCAGCCTTAAAAGTTGGCTGTACAGTTACTTGATAAATAAAGGTGTTGCTGAGAAATAAATCACAGGATTTTGAGGGGATGGGTGGACTCTAATGCATTTTCTTTCGAAACTACAGAGAATTGTAGACTGGATCTGAATATAATTAGTAAGGCAAAAGAATATTTTAAATGATTAATTTTTTTTTCTTAAACCCACAAGTTAAAGACGTTGGAGGCAATCTTTGTAATACCTGTCATCTCTTCATAATATGTTTGTGTTTTTCTAGGCCTTTATTTGGTGAATTATAGCCATTGTGGTAAGTTAGATTCCTGATGTAGCAATTATGGGAAATGTCTTGATAAATTTTTTCAATTTACCACTGAGCAGTGATGTTTCATTCAGCTAATTATTGAACTCTTACTATATGCCAGACATGTGATACAGATCCTGAGAATATACAGATGTATAAGGAATGGTTCCTGTATTTAAGTAACCTCTTGTTCATTCTAAGGTGGAGTTGAGAAATATCTTACTTAAAAATGCATCTGTGTATTGATTTGATTTATTGAAAATTCTATAAATCAGTCAACTAGCAGTGTTAATTGCTTTTGGGCACTGTTGTAATCTTAAAAACTTAAAAAATCTGGTGGTGGAAAAAGCTATCTCTGCCTCAGACAATTAGATAAATGCTTCTTAAATTGTAATTAAAAACTTTATATTTCCATTTAACTATAATATAAAACATTGGGTATATTTTGGATCATATGGTTGCCATCTTATATAATAGCATTACATAATTTTGGAACCTACTTGTATTCTTGTGTAAGACTGCTTGCTTCTAAGTGAACATTGAAACGGTTTGTGTACTTTCAGTGGCCTAAGTGGGTTGATACCATCTGTGGATATGTGATCACTTGGCTGAGACTGCTGTTGATTGATTGGCGCTGAGAGGTGGTGGTGGTGGTGGTGGTGGTGGTTTTGAGTGAGTTTGTTCCTGATAGGCTGATGTTCCAATGTGAAGAACTGTTGCTGGTTGGTTGACTTGCTAAAGTTTGTTCATTTAGCTTGAGTTTTCGTTGACCTGTTGGAGAGGTTTAAAACAGTTTTAGTGCCTGTATTTTATCACTGCTACAGAAAAAGCTGTCTTTGTGGAAATGTATGAACTTAAAAATACTTTGTTTGAGATTTTTTTTTAAAAATGAAAAAGTTTCAAATACTTTTATAATCCATGAAAGGACTATTATTTTATAGTAGAGAAAATTTAGAAAGATGAGATTCACCCCGAAGTAAAAATATCTTTGTTTTATCTGAACACACTATTAATATTCATTGTAAAAAAAATTAAATAATAAAGGCGTAAAGAGTGAATACCTCAGATATAGTCACTGCTAACAATTTACTACATAGATTTCTTAACTTAGGCTTAAGTTTGAATCCTAGTTCTTCATTTACTAGATGTGCTATCTTGGTCAAGTTATTAAACCTCACTATGCTTCAGTTTCTTCCTGTGTAAAATAGGAGTAATAGTACCTGTTTATTGAATTGTGAATTTAAAATCAGTTAATTTAAGTAAAACATTGATAATAACACCTCGGATGTAGTTATTCCTATATATAAGGTATTTGCTATTATTGCCATATTATGTCCATTCTAAGATGTTGGTTTTGTATTTTAAAGTTTCTGCAAGTGAGACTTAATGTTAAGAATTGATGGTGACTTTGGGGCGCCTGGGTGGCTCAGTGGGTTGAGCCGCTGCCTTCAGCTTGGGTCATGATCTCGGGGTCCTGGGATCGAGTCCCACATCGGGCTCTCTACTCAGCAGGGAGTCTGCTTCCTCCTCTCTCTCTGCCTGCATCTCTGCCTACTTATGATCTCTGTCAAATAAATAAATAAAATCTTTAAAAAAAAAAAAGAATTGATGGTGACTTATAATTGGCAGGATTTGTTGTTTATAAAATAATGGGACATCTTAAAATTTATGGTGTACCTTAGATTAATAAATAAAATATGTGTGCATTTTTTATTAATATAGAAGTGATATCATACAATGCATATGATTTTGCACCTTAAAACATTTTACAAGGACTTTTTTAAAAAAGATTTTATTTATTTGACAGATCACAAGTAGGCAGAGAGAGGTGGGGGGAAGCAGGCTCCCCACTGTGCAGAGAGCCCGATGTGGGGCTCAATCCCAGAACCCCAAGATCACAACCTGAGCCAAAGGCAGAGGTTAACCCATTGAGGCACCCAGGTGCCCCTGCAAGGACATATTTTTAATGTCAAGTGCAGATTTACTTAAATCTATTTGGTGGCTGCATAGTATAATGTTATATGGGTATCCTGTGATTTATTGTACTGTTCATCTTTAATGGGCATTTTATTGTTTTACTTTTGCTTTGTGGAAAATATGATTAGCAGAACTTGGGGAAGGTAGGGTGATAACGTGAGTGGAGATTGAGACAAAAAAAGTGCAAGTTATATCTGGTTACTGTTCCTCTTTTACTGGAAAGGAATTTGGGGCAGACTATGGACAGTGTTAAGTACTGAGTTTTAATTTTTTAAGGGTTTTAATTTTGTTTTTAAGACTTAGTTGATCCATTCACCATGGAAGGGTATTTGTAAATAAAATTTTTTGTTACTTTTACCTATAACCCTGTCCTTATACTGTAGAAGAATGGATTAGTATCAACTTAACACCGTGTGTTTAAGCATTTTTAAAAAATAATGATGAAGATGTAGAAAGTATGCTCATTAAGTTTTCACTTTTACTTATAAAATTGTAAAGAATATCCAAATAGGTTGAAATACAAAGTAAGGTCTAAAATTATCTTAAGAGGGTGCTGTGATGGATTGAATCTAGATTGTTGACAATTTCTATAGATAAATGTAAGATCTTCCCCTTTTTTTAAAAGAAGAAAACCTGACTAGGACATTTACTCAGATATGGCTTGGTTTAGTTAGTGTACATTTAGAAAAGGTATATTGTATGCTTAAGAATAAGTTCTATCAGTGGAAGCCCCTCACATGGAACATGGACTTAACTTGTTCTACTTAAATTTCATTTGTAGTTTGAGGTACTACACTGAAAGTAATGTGGACAAATTGGAGTGAGTTCAGAAGGAAGCAAACAGGATAGTGAAGGAACTCCAAAATATGCTGTGTTGGGGTGCCTCGCTGGTGTACTTGGTAGAACGTGTGACTCTTGATGGGGTTGTAGGTTCAAGACCCACATTGGGCCTAGAGCTTACTTAAGAAAAACAAAACAACTACATTTGTCAAAGGAAATTGGAGGATGAGGGAAGGAAGGCCATGGCAATTATCTTTTAAAAATTTCAGATTGATTAGTAGGACATAAAATGTGGCCTGGTGTAGCATTTTTTTCCCTTTTCAGCATCAATTCCACCTATTTCCAGCTACTTCTCATTTCCTGTGCTCTATAAACATTCTGTGAACTTTTAGATCTGTACTCTGTTGATATATTAAGAAATTAATCAGACACTGGTATCTTAAGATACTTGAGAAGGAAGATACAGGTTGTGAGCAGTGTCAGAAAGAAGCAGTTGATGAATTTCAACTCAAATTCTTATTTTTATTTTTCTTCATCATAATTCTGTTATATAGACTTAGTGATTAAATTGCCGTTTAAAACAGTTTTTGGAAGACACTTCCAGTCTTTTGGAATTTTTATTACATTAAATTGATATTATTGGCCTACCTTATTCTTACTAAGCTGAAAATATCATGTAATATATATCGGAATGTGACTGTTACCATATGGTCAGGGTTGGAGCTCCAGCACCTTTTGATTGATGAGAAAACACAAGTTCAAATACTATGTATTTAGTGGACAGAACCCAAGGTCTTTCTACTATTTGTATCCTTCATTTTGAAAATGTTTTTACAGTTCAGTTAATATTTTAATATTCTTGTTTGAGTTTTGCTCAGGGATTTTTTATTCCCTTCAAGAGAAAGTGTTATCAGACAGAACTGGCTCTGAACTCAGGTTCACCTGTTTGGTGCTTGAAAATCAAGAGAGACAGGTGATGGTGGGAAATGAAAGGTTGCTTTATTCAGGAAGCTGGCAGCCTGGAAAGATGGTGGACTGATGTCCCAAAGACCATCTTCCATGTCCAGGCAAAGCCAGAAAGTTTTAAAGGGGAAGGTATGGGACGTTGGGGGTTGGTGCTGGGCTAACTGCAGGAGAAGGTGGTGCCCAGGCAAATAGTGATATGTTGGCATGACCCTGAACAGACTTGCTGGCATCAGCAGCAGCTGTGTTCCAGTGTGGTCAGGACTTCTTCTCTGGGGAAGTCTGGTCCTTTACTCCTTAAGGCCGGTGGTCTGCAGTTCTCAAGGAAAGTAGGTTAGTTCATCTGTAGACCAAGGGACTTAGGTCAGCAAACGAGGAGTGCATAAGCTTGAAGCAAGTTAACCCTTAAGACCTGTTGGAGTGTTGTTACAGAACACCTTGATAGAATGCTTCTTTTATAGATTAGATTATTAAAATGCTTACTTTATAAGCTTTTTTGTTGCCATTCATTATCCTACAATATATTATCTTTATATTACAATATAAGCTATTTAGTTATTTACTTCAGGAAATTGAGAATGGATTTGGTATTCAAAACATTGAATTTTTAATTTTGGCTAGGATTAAATGATTTTTTTTTTTTTTTAAACAGATCAAGAAGTTAGTATATGTTTACTTGGTCCGGTATGCTGAAGAACAGCAGGATCTGGCACTTTTGTCCATAAGCACTTTCCAGCGAGCTCTGAAGGTAAATAATAGTGTGAGCCAGCAGATAGCTACAAGATTTGTGCAAAGTTGAAGGTGTGTGATTTAAAGAACTGGAGCAATAATCTAAATGGCACAATAGTGATCTGAAAGAGTTGAAAGGCCCCTCATATTGCCTGTTCAGTGTCCTTAGAAAATAATATATATGACCAACTAGACCTTTCCCAGTGTGTTTCCTTTTCTGTAGGTTCCTTTATATTTTATTTATTATCGTGCATCAAAGAACTCTTCATCATTATACCAACTAGTTGTTGAAAGTGTGTAAGGAGGAGACGTGATTTTTTAAAGATAAAGTTTATAACCTGTAGCATTTTGTAATTGTGAATCTCTAAAAACCCAACATGCTTATTAATGAATGTTTGACTAGAATTATAACCATTACTTTTCTTGTTCAAACATTATTCAGAGAAATAAACACTTATTTAACTCTTTTTTCTTACATATTTCCATATACTAATCTTTTAAATTAAGTAGCTTTTTTCTCTTGTTATATTTTACCATCACTTCTCGGCCTTTTGGCTAAGATCAAGTGTTGTTCTATTTTACCCTGTGGGCACCAATTAACTGTGTCATAAAGATATAATTGGAATGTTAAACTTGAAATTTTGATGAATATTTTTGCACTATTTTTAGGACCCAAATCAACTAATCCGTGCAAGTGCTTTGAGAGTTCTGTCGAGTATTAGAGTACCAATTATTGTACCTATTATGATGCTTGCTATTAAGGAGGCTTCTGCTGATTTATCACCATATGTGAGGAAGAATGCAGCCCATGCGATACAGAAATTGTACAGGTAGGTGCTTTGTTAATAATACCAATGACCTCTAATGGTATGTGGAATGTTAACACCACATGGAGGCTTATTTGATTAGCTCTTAGAGTTAGTCTGTCCTTATACTGAGTAAACCCAGTGACAGTTTTTTTCCCCACAAACATTCTTTAGACATCTTTAGCTTTATTTTGGTTATAGAGACTCTATGCTGGTTTTTACTTGTGAGCCTTTTAGGGCCTATGATAATTTTATAGATTTTATAACTTAAAAATGAAGGGAATTTAAATTCTCATTTATATAATATATTTCTCATGTACATAAACATATGTATTATTAGAAAATTAAGACTTTTATCTATTTATTTAGGATAGAATTTAAAGTGTATTATCCTCGTGATTCACTTTGTTCTTTTTTTTAATTTCTTAAACATTATTTAATTTTTTATTTAAATTCAATTAATTAACATATAATGTATTATTAGTTTCAGATGTAGAGGTCAGTGATTCATCAGTTTTACATAATACCTAGTGCTCATCATTATGTCGTGTGTCTTCCTTAATATCCATGACCCAATTACCCCATCCCTGTACCCCCTCCCCTCCAGCAACCCTTAGGTTGTTTCCTATGATTAAGAATCTCTTATGGTTTGTTTCCCTCTCTGGTTTCATCTTGTTTTATTTTTCCTTTCCTTCCCCTTGATCCTCTGTTCTGTTTCTTAAATACCACATACGAGTGAAATCATATGATAATTGTCTTTCTCTGATAGACTTATTTTGCTTAGCATAATACCCTATAGTTCCATCCATGTCGTTACAAATGGCACGATTTCATTTTTTTGATGGTTGAGTATTGTTGCATTGTATATATATACCACATCTTCTTTATCCATTCATCTATTGATGGGCATCTGGGCTCTTTCCATAGTTTGGCTATTGTGGACGTTGCTGCTATAAACATTGGATGCTGGTGCCCTTTCAGATCACTACATTTGTATCTCTGGAGTAAATACCTGTCAACTCACTTTGTTCTCCTTTCTTCCATCTTTGGCCCTGATATTCCCTTCTTTGTCTGATTCTTTTATGGAGCTCTTTTATTGAATTTTAAAAGCTGGTTTTGAAATGCAGCACCATACCATAATGGTACGGTATTTCACACAATGCCTTGATCCTTTTGGAAAACATATTGCCTGAATAAAAGAATTATTATCTATAATAATTTGGTATTATTTTCTGTTACCATTGATTGCACAAGCTTTTATCAAGATCATTTTGTGTTTTGGTGTTGGGTTATATGCGTAAGTTGTATGAAAATGGTAGAGGATGTATTATCACATATTTGAGGAAAAAATCAAACCAGTGACAGAGGTGATCTATAATTAAATAAGACATTAGAATATGATATATATGTATATAGAAAGGCATACTAACTGTGACTTTGATAGGATATGGCTCGGAGGTTATCATATAGGGCTTCATAATGTAAAGATGTGATGAAATGGGATTAGTTAGGAAAGACTGCTTGGAGGAGGAAGACCGGAGTTAGAATTTGAAAGAAGTACAAAGTTTGTTCAGATAATTATAATGGTTAGCAATAAAGTTATAGTAAGTATGTGAAAAGTAAAAATTCATTTTCTTAGGTTAACTGTCAGACAGAGTTATATCATACTTCTCACTGTCTTTTCCTGCTTATGTACTTGCAGAATAGGTTCCAAGTTCACTGTGATAGATTTTTTTTTTCTTCAATATTTTATTTATTTATTTGACGGAGAGAGAGATCACAAGTAGGCAGAGAGGCAGGCAGAGAGAGAGAGGAGGAAGCAGGCTCCCTGCTGAGCAGAGAGCCTGATGCGGGACTCGATTCCAGGACCCTGAGATCATGACCTGAACCGAAGGCAGAGGCTTTAACCCACTGAGCCACCCAGGCACCCTCACTGTGATAGATTTAAAGTCCATCACTGGAGCCCATTTTACCTCTCCAGCCCCAGCCCTTATTCTCCTTGCCTGAAATTTACCGTCTAATAGCTCAGTACTGCTTGTTAGTCCTCTACATAAAATGTTTTTAACTTAAAACCATCTGTTTAGTTTCAACCTAGGAAATTTCCTCCTTTTTTCAGTTAAAGGCAAATTGTTAAGATTCATCTGTGATGTCACTTCTTGTTAGAAACCCTCCATAATCTTTCTTACTCCATTGGTGCTCTTCGTATTCCTGTTATCCTTTATACATGTTTCTGTTATATGCAATGATTATATTTGGGACTTTCTTTACTAGACTGTCTTATTTGTCTTTGTATAACTATTCTTCAGCTTCACAGTAAATGGACAACAGTTGAATTCCATGTTAGGAAGAAATTATAGTTATCAGTATTTCAGTGGTTAAAAATGCTGATAGGATTAATTTCTTAATTTTGTATGTATGTAAGCCATTGCTTGTATTTTTTTGGTTTTAGATGGCAGGTTTTGTAATGCATGTCTCTATTATGGAACTGAAACGATAGAAAATTCTTATTTGGGAATTCTCTGTTTGTTTTTGACCATTATGTATCCATAGTAAAAAATCATTACTGTTCTGTCACTTTTTTCCCTCAGTTAAAAAAAGAATTCAGGTTTAATTAATATAAACAACTTTACAGAGAAAGATTAGGACACATTTGGGAGAAAAAAGTTTTGTTTTGTTTCTGTCTTTACATAATTCTTGCTTTCCTATCCCCTAAAAAGTTTTCTTAATATTCTTGAAGTGACTAGCTTCATTTAAAATTTGAATTAAAGGAAAAATTTTAATGTACCCTCTTTTCTTGTTATGTTTTAGCCTTGATCCAGAGCAGAAGGAAATGTTAATTGAAGTAATTGAAAAACTTCTGAAGGATAAAAGCACAGTAAGTGATAACCTTTTTGTGTCAAAGTAAATTTGTGTTTTATTTACATAGTATCATTTTGCCATTGCATATGTGGTAAAATTATTTTTACTGATTTTGAAGTGGTATAAATATTAGTGGAGTTCATTAAAATCTTTGAAGAATAAAAATGTGTTTACAAAGAGAAATTTTATATTTAGAATTTTAGCTTGTTAGATGTTTCTTTGTCTGGAATCAGAAGAACAAATTGGGGGGGGGGGAAATCCTTTCTTTAATCTGTGGCTAAATTTTTGACTGCTTTGAGTGTAAAAGTTTTTATTTCAAGCAATGATTTATTAGGATTTTTAAAGGCTGAATCACCTGGGAACAAATAGATTTTTTAAAATGAAGTATTAGTAAGTATTAAAGAGATATTTAAAAATTAGAGTATTATAAATGTGTTTTTAAAAAAATATTCTAAAGCGTTTTTTTACGTGTAGGACTGTTTTATTACTAGTAAGAGTCATCTTACTGGCTACTTTGAGTCATCTTTTGTGAATGTACTTAATCTCCTCCTTGTCCCTTCCCCACTCCCTTTCTTTTGTAATAGTGATAATGAAATCTAGGAATAGGGATGACCCATGGGATCTGCCTAATTTGTCTGATACAAGTACAGCTATTTTGCCTTCTTATAGTTGCTGTTTAAATGATCTTTTTCTTTGCTTTTACTCTCAACCTGTTGGTAATTTTGAATCCAATGTGTATCTCCTGTAGACAGCATATAGTTGGATATTGTTTTTTAATCCACTGTGACAATATGTACATTTTGGTTAGATTGTTTAATCCATTTGCATTTAATGTTACTGATATAGTTGAATTTATAGCTGTTATTTACTTGTTTTCCCTATCTCATATCTCTTTTGTCCCTCCTTCCTCCTTTACTGCTTTCTTTTTACATTATGAATATGTTCTTTTGAACATTTTACTTCCTTTAATGAGTTTTTCATTATATACTCCCTGCCCCATTTACTTTGAAAATATTGTATTATAAAATATGGTTGGGGATTTCATTCCTAAGCCATTCAGCAAAATTAGTCTATAATATAGCAGAAATCTTCATTGTTGTTCTTCTATATAATATGTATGTAATATAGGAGCTAAGTAAATATAGATTTGCCCAATAAATAAAGACAGAAATTTTGATTTCTTTCTGTATGGCGTACTTGTTATCTGCTTCTAGGACCCAGATGTGGAATCAGTATTATTGGTATTATGGTTAACTTGATTTTATAATAATACAAAAACATTTAGTTTCTTTGACATGCAAGGCATTTGCCAAGAATTGTGGAAAATATAGTAAGGTCTTTAAGAGACAGATCCTTTACTTTAATGTAGTTTACCACGATTTCTGTTACATTATAGACTAAAAGAAATTTGTTGCATGGCCTGGGAATGAAACCTCCATTTAAAATGTGTGCATGTCTTCCTAAAAAAAAAATACATCACAGGTGAAAATTGCAGTCTGTGTAATAAGGCAGAATGGGGTTTGTGTCTGAACTTCTGCCCCTTGGTAGCTGTATATTAAGCCTTCATAAATTTTAGTTCCCAAATTTGTATAGCTTGTAATTTCTAATGTATAAAGTTCTATTTGTTTTGAAGGAGCTGCTGTATATATAACTGGGATCATAGCGCCTGACACCATAGAAGGGGGTTAATACATATTCCAAACAAGAAATAAATGAATGAAAAAGGAATGTAGAAGATAACTTCTTTGTAAATTTGCAATAGTTGGTTATTAATTTCTGACCATTTATTTCCAAAATACAATAGAAAACATTGAGTACTTGTTCATAGTAGGTATTTAATATTTGTTGAATGATTGTGGAATTAATTTGGTGATAGTAATTAGGTATTTACTATCATTTTTTGGTGATAGTAATATAATTACTAATTTTTTGGTGTTAGTAATTAGGTGTTTACTATCATTTTTAACACTTTGCTTCCCAAATGGTGTATGTTATATTCAGTGTTTGCAGGTAGAACTTATGGGAGCTTTAATGGTCTATCACTTATGAGACACTCCTTTTTCCTAAAGTGTTGCATGTTTATATATTTTTAAACTCAAAAGACATCTATTTTTCTGTGTTAAATGGCAGTAGTTTATACTGATGCCTCTAATTCCAGTATAGTAGTACAGGGTTCCTTCTAGCCTCCTACCTTTTCAGCATCTTTCTCCAACATTAAAAAATGTGGCTCTCGGGGCGCCTGGGTGGCTCAGTGGGTTAAAGCATCTGCCTTCAGCTCAGGTCATGATTTCAGGGTCCTGGGATCGAGCCCTCCATCAGGCTCTCTGCTCAGCGGGGAGCCTGCTTCCCTTCCTCTCTCCCTCTGCCTGGTTCTCTGCCTACTTGTGATCTCTGTCAAATAAATAAAATCTTTAAAAAAAAAAAAATGTGGCTCTCATTGTCCTCAGTATATTTACTTACTCTTTCAGTCCCAAGATGAAGAGTAAGGGTTTCAGATTCAGAGATGGGGATTGCTAATTAAATTAAATATTAGTTCTGGCAAAGTGTTTTTTTTTTTTTTTTAAAGATTACAGTTTTAAACATTAATTCTGTTCAATTGTTACTTTTATTTGTTCAGGGACTTCAATTTTATGTAGGTTGGATCTTCTTTGCCTATCTTACATTTCAACCACTGTCTCTCCAAATCTTTTTACTTCTTTCTTTACCTCATTTCTGTTCACTTGGTTCTTTTTCTTCTTTTCTTTAATTTGCCCTTACTAAATTTTTGTTCAGCAGTTCTCTTGCAAGGACACCTTGCAATTTAATCATCATGTTTGATTATTTTCTTCCCCTCTCAGTTTCTTTCCTGGTTTCAGTCAACTTCTGTTTCATTTCTTCCTGAGATCTTTTGTTTATTTCTGTTGTCTTTTATGAATTTCTGATTCATATTCATTTTTCTGATTATCAGATGCTTCTTTGAGGGTGATTACTTCAATTTGGAGTGTTATGTTAGACGGTTTTCTTTTGCTTCATCATTAATTTTTTGGGGGCTACTTTTCATCAGTTGAATTGTTTTGATTTTCACTTTCTGTTTTCGATATGTGTAGATTACATACATCTTCACCTTTCTTTGGATAGGGCTAGTGGTTTGAATTTGAGGTTGTTTGCAAAATTCTAGTATAAGAACAACGTTTCTGTCAGAATAGCGAAGTATGCTTTTTTATTAGTCGGTTTTTTAAGGGAGAGCATCCATAGGAAGGTGTGAATGTCCTAAAGTTATTTTTATTTTTATTTTTTTGGTCTATTAGGAGCTAGATTTCCTCCTTTTATTTTATTTTTTCTGTCCTTATAGCTTCTGAGGGACTCCTTTTCCTCTACCTCATTTTTTAACTGTTATCTTCTTAAAAATGTTCTTTTCCAAGATAGTCTCATTGAAGCCTTCCTCCACCTCCAACCCTCTTGAAATTTCTTCTCTGGACCCACTGGGAATCTTATGCAGTATTTTTACACTTAGAGTACTTTTTTTCTTTCTCCTGTTGATTTTAGTTCACTCTTTTGCTTACCACCAACTCACTACTTTGTTATGGAAAGTTTTTTCCAGACTGCCATAGGTCTTTGTGAAGTTTTATGATATAAGCTTGAAAGAGAACTCTCTGGGATTTAGGACTTAATTTTCTACTTACATGTAATTAGAAGTTTGGAGATTCTCTCTTTTTTACTTATGCTTAGGACAGAGGTTTTCGTCTTTGATTTTGGGGGTTTAGTTTGGGTACTAAGGTACTGTAACTTGTCTAACCCATTATTTAAGTTAATTATGTTTTAAGAACATTTTATGATAATTTTTTCCTTTGTGTGATTATTATCTATCGTAGAAAGGTTTAAATATTCTGCTGTTTATGCATATGTTTATGGATCTTAGCTTTATTATTTGTCTCTTAAAATTCTTTATTGATGGGGCGCCTGGGTGGCTCAGTGGGTTAAGCCACTGCCTTCGGCTCAGGTCATGATTTCAGGGTCCTGGAATTGAGCCCCGCATCGGGCTCCTTGCTCAGTGGGAAGCCTGCTTCTCTCTCTGCCTCTGCCTGCTTCTCTGCCTGCTTGTGCTCTCTGTCTCTCTCTCTGTCAAATAAATAAATAAAATCTTAAAAAAAAAAATTCTTTATTGAACGAAGACAGATGAATTTCCTTCCTCCCCCAAATTAATAATGTCTGTATTGACATTTGAAACAGTAAGAATCAGGGCGCCTGGCTGGTGCTCAGTAGGTTAAGCGTCTGCCTTTGGGTCAGGTCATGATCTCAGGGTTCTGGGATTGAGCCCCATGTCAGCTTCCTGCTCAGTGGGGAGTCTACTTCTCCCTCTCCCTCTGCCTCTGCCCCTCCTGCCTGCTCTTGCTTGCTCTCCCTCTCCCTCTGCCTCTGCCCCTCCTGCCTGCTCTTGCTTGCTCTCTCTGTCTCTGTCTCTCTCAAATAAATAAAATTAAAAAATAACGAAATAGTAAGAATCCCAAATCATTTTTGTTTAAAAATTTCCCAATTAAGTGAACCATGCACATCTAATTTATTCTTGCATTTTGAAAAGGAATTTATTTGTTATCCTCAGGAGTTTCTTGGGATCACTGTTGCGATATTAATGTTGCTATTGCTGCTGGTAAATACAATTTGAAAGGTGTTAATGTACTTTAAACTTTTCTTCATTTAACATTTGACTTGGAGATACACCTTCTGTTGCTTCTTTTAGCCTAAAGCAAGACTTCCTGACAATTAAGATCTCAAAGACAGTTCTGTAATTCTCATTTTAAGGAAAGGTGGGCATATAAACATTATTAAAATAGAATGATTTTTCCATTTTACTAGGGTAAGACCAATATTTATCATAAAAATAGTCCTTTTCTAAAAATACATTGTGGGGTTAAAGAATATAGTTATGGTAAGATAACTGGAAAAACATTTTAGGGCTACTGAGGTGTAACTATTATCTAAAGGTTATCTATAAATTTAGAAAGACACCCCACAACTATAGTCAGTAAAATTAAAAGGGAATATTTTATTAATGTTCCATTATCTCCAATCAGCTGTTACAGCTTTCTTTATATAATTTCTTCATTGTATGTTCCTAGATTTACTGGTATCCTCCTATACTCTCTATTTAACATATCCTAAAAACACTCTTTTTCTGGTGTTCAGTTACAAATTCATTTTTAAAGTATATAGTGCTTTTTCTGGTTTGTCTTTAAAAGGTAGAAATCCATATTTGTTGAGCAACTTAAGCATAGCGGTGGACAGTCTTATTTAGGACACCTCAAAAGCAAGGTAGCATTTATTTCCTGTTTCTTTCAGGTTAATTTTAAAGAAATCCTTTGGAAAGTTTTTAACTTTCTAATAGAAAACAGAGTTTCTTAAGAAAATAGATTAGGTCAGTGCTCCCTGAAAAACTCAGTTTATATATTTTTTATGACAAAGTTTCTCCTTAATTTAGCTGCAAAATGATGTTTAATATATGGGTTGTTCATAACTAAACTATGAGGGTAAGACACCATTTTATAAGTTATTGATTTAATGTTGGTAAAAGCTTCACTGTTGTGGGCAAAAAAAACCCCCCATAACTCTGATTTTGTGCAGATGTTTTATTGTGATAGATCTATTATCCAGCTATTAGAAGATAAATGACTGATCTTTCCCATTTTCCATGCCTCAAGAAAATTGAAATAAGAAGGGAATATCATTTGGGCTGTATGATTAGGGCAGGTTGGATGGCCATTAATTTAAGAGAAGAAAATCTTGGCAGCATTGGCCAACTTATACCATATTATCAATCAAACCTTGATGCACTTCTTGTGATGACCCAGCACTCTCAGGTTTTTGCAACGTTAATTAGAATTCATGACAAAATAGATGCAAGGAAACGTTTTGTACCCTTCATAATTTTATAGAAAATTTATTGTTATTAGAGGAACCATTTGCTTAGTGTGATTTTTTTCATTACCAGCTTGTCAACTAGCATAGATAATCTGGAGAAAATATGAACTCCATAGATGGGGTGTCACTTTTGTTGATGGTTCATGTAGTTTACCTTGGAGCACAGCTAATGGCTGAAGTTCATAGCAACAGCACAGAAAAACGTGGCAACCAAGGGAAGATAAATGAACCATGTTTATAGCTTTAATATAAAAAATACATAAATGGAAAACTGCATTTGAATTTGATGAGCTCATTGCTAGTTTTGTTGGAGTGATTTATTTTTCCCCTTATATAAAAAGCTACTATTGACACAGTGAGATGGAAATTAACTGTCTGTTTTGGGGAGACCAATATTTTTGGTTTTAAAATCGGAGTAGATCATTTTATTTTAATTCTGGAAGTTTTATAGAATATTGAATGTTTAATAGACCAAAATTATCAATTCTGGCATTGTTTAACCTAGGGTCAGTAGTTAAATCCATACAATGAAATACCTAAAATGGTTAGTTTTGTTTTGTGAAGGTACTTTTCTTTATATTCTAAATATTTTTGTATTTCCTTAAACTTTATTTATACTTAAATATTTTCTTTTTTTCATGTTATTGGTTAGTACTTTTGAATTATGTTGTACCTATAGCTCTTAGTTTAGTAAATTTAATAACATTGGGTAGCTGATTTTTCTTTTAATTGGTGTCTCTAATAAACACTTCAAAAAAATCTTCTAGGCTTAGGCAAAATACTTGATTTTACATAGTATGTCTTAAATTGAAACTTCATTGCATTGCTCTTTCTGTTTCATGGACTATTTTATTTATTTTTGTACTTTAGTATCCTATATCAATTGATATGCATATCTTCTATTCATGTTAAGATTGGCCTATATATGAAATGTACCTATGGATAGATAGATCTCACAAATACTAAGTTATTCTGTAGTTTGATGTCATAAACTTCAGTTGTTTTAAGAGATTTTTAAATGGTATTAAGTCTAACTGTTTAGAAATATCACAGAATACAATTTTTGAAGAGTGATTTGTATAGGAGATATCAAAATGTGGAGATGAAAACGTAAACTTAACTTCCTTTCCATATCAATAGCAAATAGGAAATTATACATATAATACATTTTTTATTTAGTTCACACAAATAATCAATTCTTTGCTTTTTCGATTGAAGTACATTCATGCTGGGACCAGCAGGCACCAGTACATGGGCAGGGCTGGAGTCAATAAATGCGGCTTCACGTTTACACTGATTGGTAATTCATAAAATCCCCACAGGACTAGAAACTTGTTTAGCATAATAGCAAGTCTATATTCTGAGCTGTTTTCTTTCAATTGTATTGTTGGTTGCATATTAATAAACTAAATGTCAGCCAAGTAGAGGGACAAACACTAAAAATACAAATATCATTGTATCTAATATTTTTCAGAAAGTACTTTTTCTTTAAGTTACATTTCTATTTAATTGCTTATTTTAAGTCATTGGGGAAATTTTAGACACTAAAATGAAGATCCCCAGTGTTTAGAAAAAATACAATATTAATTTATTTTTTCAACAGCATTATATTGTTGGCTAACTGCACATATATCAGTGGTACATATATAGAAGTATTTGTATATTACGTATTGTGCTTAGCTTGTATCTTTATCCCAAAGATATCTTAATTTTACTGCTTTGCCCAAGTATGACAATTACAAAAACAGCATTTATGGCTCATTAGTTGGTCTTGGTGGGAGCTGACTTTTGTTGGTACTACATTATTTCATTTTATGCACATTGTTACATACATTATAATAATGCACTAAAATTTTAGCCTGTGTGTTTTCTTTGTGAATGAAATATTGGTAAAAATTAAGAGGTAGATTAAAATGTTGAAGATTTGAAAGTGTTCTGTACCAAAGCACTTAAGAGTTCCTCACACACTTTAAAATAAATTCATTGTCTTTCTCATTTTAAACTGATCTGATCTGATCTTTGTTATTGTCTTGATTATTTTTCTGAATGCTGTTATATACTAAATAATGAATCTTTAGATCGAAACTTAGGTTAGCTTTAAAAATGAAAAATATATATGATGAATAGATTGAATCTATGTATGAACAATTTATTAAAATTTAACTTGATGAAAAATTGTTGGAATTTCTAATACTAAAACTTATAATTGTAATATTTCAAGAAGGTACTAGCTTTTCAGACATGTTACAGCTATAAAAATTATTCTTTAAGGGAGTGACACCTAAAACTTGTTATTGATACATGAACAATCATTTTTTAAATTAAATAACTGAATACTTTAAATATTGTCATAACACTGATTGCATCTCTGTAATGTCTGAGTAGAATCTTTGATGGAGGGAAAATGTTTTTTAATGAGTTACTATTTCTTCCTTTTCTAGCTGGTAGCTGGCAGTGTTGTGATGGCTTTTGAAGAAGTATGCCCGGATAGAATAGATCTGATTCACAAGAATTACCGCAAGCTCTGTAATTTACTAGTTGATGTAGAAGAGTGGGGACAGGTTGTCATAATCCACATGCTAACTCGATATGCTCGTACACAGTTTGTCAGTCCTTGGAAAGAGGTAAGTGTTGAATCGTCTTCCACATATAAAGTATACTAAGAAAATGGATGAGCTTTTAAAAATGTGTGTAGTTGTAAAATATAGAGATCGGCATATTTATGGAGAACTCCTTTTTTTCATGTTCTTTTGGAAAGCAGGAAACATAAATGCAAGGATAATTTTTCATTATTTGGTACTGATTGACATATACTTAATGATGTAGTATATAAACTTTTAGTATGATACTTGGCAAGAGGCCCTAGTTAGGAGCAGAGCCTGGTACATTGTTTGCGGTGATATTGCCAAATCATGGATTTTTTTTTTTTGAGGCTAGTTGCTTTCATATCTTTAAGTCTCAGCTATTCAAGTGACTCACTTGTACAAATGGGTAATGTGATTTTAGCACATGGGAATTTATACCTAAGAGAATTTCTTGCCCTATCGGTAAATATTGCCAAACTTTTAACTACCTTTTCTTGTTTTATCTTTAAAATGTTTGTTTTCTTTTTTTCACTTAAGCTGATAGAATTTTAGTAAAATTTATAATTAAATAAACATTACATTGAAGTTGTTTTCATTGTGCATATTAACACTAGAGGCTTACTTAGTACCTTCTCTTTGCTTAATTGATAGTTGAAAAAATTTTATTACATAATTTGCAATAGAGACCTTTGTATGTATATATTTAATATTTAAGTGTAAGTTTTAAATTTGTTTAAAAAAAGAAATATCACGAGAGTAGCATATTCATTCTAATCTTGTTATAGTTCTTTTTTGTCTTTTTAAAAAACAAGTAGAGGGAGGTGGGAAAGTGGGCAAAATGGTTGAAGTGGAGTGGGAGATAATAGGTTTCCAGTTATGGAATGAATAAGTCATAGAGGTGAAATGTACAGCTTATGGAATATACAATGAAATTGCATGGTGATGGCAGCTACACTTGTGGTGAGCACAGCGTAATGTATAGAGTCGTCAAATCATTATGTTGTACACCTGAAAATGATGTGATGTGTGTCAACTTATATTTCAATTAAAAAGGAAAAAATAGTATTATAGATTTTTAAAATCAATTGCCTAAAAGAAGAAGAACAGAAATACTCCAATTACATCATAATGGTTTGTATACAAACTTATGTGTACATACACTTTAGTTGCTCAGTACATTGGAGTGTTCAGTTCATTTCACTTTTGTTAATTAGAAATAAAGTGAGAGGAAAATGTGTATCAAATAGAGGAGTGTTCATAATACGTATTTTAGATGACATGTTAAGCGTTCAGATGTTTAAGGGGTTTAAATGTTTAAAATATTCATTGATGCTTTTTACAGTGACTTAGTATTGTCAGTATTAAAAAGTATTTTAAAATTTTAAAAGTATATCTTTATCCATAAGACTATTTGTAATACTGACTCCATCTTAATTTTAATATTAAGAAAGTGTTTGTTATTTAAAATTGAAATGTTTTGGGGCGCTTGGGTGGCTCAGTGGGTTAAGGCCTTTGCCTTCAGCTCAGGTCATGATCCCAGGGTCCTGGGATCGAGCCCTGCATCAGGCTTTCTGCTCAGCGGGGAGCCTGCTTCCCCATCTCTCTCTCTGCCTGCCTCTCTGCCTACTTGTGATCTCTGTCTGTCAAATAAATAAAATCTTTTTAAAAAATAAAATAAAATTGAAATGTTTTGAATTATTAATATATAAAAATCTCATGCTATATAGGGCACTTAAATTAATGATTGCTTTTTTTAATAAAGTTAATTTTATTTGTCATTGAACAAAGTAGACTCTTGATGACACTTTTGCTGGATTAAGCAACAACATGCCCATGCTCCAAATGTCTTGGCCCTTTGATATAAGTGATAACTTTGACAAGAGATTTTTGTTGCTAGTAATAAGTTGTTTGATTTCAGCCAGTTCTTTTCCAGAGTGCTGTTCAGATACATTTTTTTTTCCCATTAGAAGGTTATAAAGTAATTTTGCCTCATCTAACCACTGTCACTATTTAATAAGATTTAAAATTTTACTTTCCTATCACCATCAGATCATTTTCAGTATCTCTGTGCACATAATCCTTTGCTTTGCTATTATGTAGAAATTGGAGTTAAAATTTTTCCTTGCCATATCTCCTAAAAAGATTTCCTAAAATCTTTCCTTGCCATATCTCCTAAAAATATGTAATAGACTTTAAAATCTCTATATTTGTAGTTTGTCTATTTATTTGTGTTTCTATTCCTTGAATTTTATTTCATCTTATTTTAGATATATTAAAAGCTCTTTGCAAATCAGGGAGGTTAAATTTTAATTTAAAAAGTTGGGGCTATTTTTGTGTATTCTGTGTGTTTTCACATGTGGATTCTTTGGACATTAATTATTACAAACATAAGATGAAGTCTGGTCTTTGTCGTGGGTACACTGAAACTGGGCTAAGTAATTTCTTACTTTTGCCACATATTTGTACTCTGACCTTTGCATTATTCTAGATTATGTGGTTGATAGACTAATTCATTAGTTTTAAAATGTGCATCTCAGGCCTCAGGATGCTGTAACACTGCCACAGGAACAACCATAGGGGGCAGTGGTGCTCTAGACTGCAGCTCTTTGGGTTCTTGCCTCTGTTCCAAACAGAGCAGCCTTCATCTTTGTCTACCTTTCATATACAGCTATGAATATGATTTCCTTTGAGAAAGATTCCTGGGCTTAAAGAAAGAAAAGAAAAGAAGAAAAACCTCAATAAAATAGGAGATTTGTAAGGGTGTAACTAACTGTAACTCTAACAATTTTTTTTAATTATAGAAGGAATTCATGCACACACTGAAATAAAAGGTAAATCTTCCTTCTTATAACCTCTTGGTTGACCCCTTAAAGGTATTTACTGGCAACTGTTTAATTTCAATTGTTCTAATGCTTGTAAACTTTACTTTGGATAACACATTTCTCTTTATTTATTAATTTATAGTAGTATCGGTTGATTCCAAAGTAAGACAACAGGCCTTTGTCTTTTCATATACATATGTATTCTGTCCCATACCAGCAGGAAAGATTTGGAAGGGTTATCCTTTATTGCAGTATTAGAGGTTAGAGATTGTCCAAGATGTTAGACTTTTGGTACAAATACATTTTATAAAATTAAGGTTCAAATGAATTATCATCATTTAGACCATGTCCATGCTTACTCTTCAAGTTAACCCATCTTTCTCTATAGCTTGTTAGAATTCTGTTTCACTGAGCAACTTTTCAGTGAGCAGTCCAGCCACTTGTAATCTTGGAGGCTTTTTGGCCTAGACTTAAAGTTGCATCCAACTTTTTAGGACTACACATAGTAGTTTTAATTTTAAAAATTAAAATTTTAAATTTTAATTAAAGGGGGTACCTGGGTGGCTCAGTCAGTTAAGCGTTTACCTTCAGCTCACATTATGATCTCAGGGTCCTGGGATTGAGCCTCACATCACATTGGGCTCTCTGCTCAGTGGGGAGTCTGCTTCTCCTCCCCCTCTGCTCCTTCCTCCAGCGCGTACTCTCTCTCAAAATAAATAATATCTTTTTAAAAAGTTGGCAAGCTGAATTATAAAGCTGGAAGAAACTTAGACGGATTCTGCATTCCTGTCTGCTTCCATTTTTCACTTCTCATGTTTGTAGAAAGCATACCATGTAGTAAAGAATTGCTAAGAATACTATAGGATAGAAAGACAAAGTGGAACAGTATTCTAGCATAGTCAGTGCTTACTTGTTACAATCCTATTTTATCTTTTTACCATCAGGTCTTGAATGTATTTTTTTCACGAAGTTAGTAGAGTGTAAAGGTGTCCATTCTAGCCCCTTATCCCCTTTCACATACAGGCAGAAGTCACTTGTATAAATGCTGTATGAATACCATTTTATGATATATAAAGGGTCATTTATCTTGAAAGATTTTACAAGTGAGAAACAGTCTCACTAAAATAATATATTGATTTAAAAGTTGTTTAAAGTAAAAATACTAAACATATCAAATTCATTAAAATAAAGATTTCTTTCTCAGGTACTAAGAAATACAGGAAAAATAACATTGTGATACCTTAAATTTAGCAGTTTGTTCTTTTGCCGCACTTATGTAGTATTTTATTTGAGATAGGACAGTGGTGATTATTACACCCATTTTATAGATGACAAAACTGAGGCATACAGATTTTTAACAACTCACCTAAGATAATACTGTTTATAAAATATGGAGCCAGAAATATAAACAGAGTAATCTGATCCCTAGGTCAACAGTCTTTCCTTTATTTTCTTTTACCTCATCACTTTTTTTTCCTACCTCATGACTTTTTACTATCTTTTTGCTTACTGTAATAAGTTACTCTGTGTTTGCTTATTGCATTCCAGTTGAAGCCATTTTTGAAGCCCCTTCAATCCACAGTGCTTAGACATTGCAATTAGGTAACAACTGTAATTAAATTTGTTTTTCAAAGAGAAAAATCATGTTTCTCATTGAATTTTTAAAACATTTGTTTATGCTTATATGCTTGAAAGGTAACAAAATTGTTTTTTTGAGGAATTGAAAATTAGTAGAAATACTTTTTGAGATGAGCTGATGTAACATGCTTTTGTCAATAAGTTCTCAAATGAACACATCATATACAAACAGGCTTCTTCAGGGCAGAAGAGATTTTTAATTTAGCTTATTTGCATCATTATAGATCAGTATTTAGGCTGTTTATATGTAAATGTATGATTTGAGGAACAATTAAGTGTTGACAAAGTAGATTGCAGTCATATCAATTGCAGTGCATTTTCCATAATTTTTCTAACTGACATCTTTGATGATAAATAGTGGATGCCAAGTCAAAGCCGATTATACAGTGCACTAGGAATTCATGGGGCTGTCAGGGAGAAGACCGATTGACTTTAAATTTACATATTAATGAGAAGATTTGTTAAGAGGGTGCTTGACTATAGAAAATAACAGCGTATTTATAGGGCACGACATTTTATAAATAAAGCTGATGCAGGAAAATGGAAATTAAACCTTTTAGGTTAATAAATCCAAGAGACTGCTAAAATGCATATTTGCATTTTTATTTTCTCAAATTTACCTTACTCTTTGCAGTCCGTGTAGGTTGGTTGTTTTGTTTGTTTGTTTGTTTTTTATTCTGGGTCAAGTTTGTATAATTTTCAAGGATATAAAATTACTTAAGTATTTTCTTTGTGTCATTCAAGCTGATTATGGGAGAATACTTGAAGCATAAATGTAAATCTCTAAGACTAAAGTTGCTTTGATATAAATAATGAATTTTTAAAAAATAAGTAAATTTTAAGAGAACCAAAAACCTTTAGTGGTGTTAAGTATAAACTGAAAGAAACCTCGGGCACTGCAGCTTGACAGAAAGGTTAATTTTATGAATCTAGCTCCTTAAAAAAACTTTCTCTAGGAGATGACAGTTTTGCAAGAATTATCAAAATTTTTTACTTTCATGATTTAGAACTTAAAACTGTGTGTACTCAGAGTTACCTTTCACTTATGAATCCAGGTGATAAAATTTTAGTGGCAGTATGCATTCCATTTTGAAATTTTGAGTGATGAATTTACTTTTATTTCTCTCAATATATAATATGTACTTCAGTTATAAAACCTTAGGTGTAAAAAAGTTCCAAGTTTAGAATTTTGTTTAAAGTATTTTGAGATAAATTTCTTAAATTTTTCAGGGACAGCTATAAAATAACTCATCAAGACACATATGCATAATTCTTGATTAGCAATTTTCTGAAAATACAAAGATGGGGGAGAGAGTGCATCATGTCCTGTCTTCCAGGACCTACAGGATAGAGATTATTTTTTATTGAATTTTAATTTTCTTTACAGGTTAATTTTCTTTGTAAAATAAATTTTGTATCTTACTAGTGAACTATTTTTGAATCTCACTGTTGTGAAATTTATTTATTTATCAAAAAAATTTTTTTAAAGATTTTATTTATTTGTTTGAGAGAGACACAGTGAGAGAGGGAATACAAGCAGGGGGCATGGAAGGGGTAGAGGCAGGCTTCGTGCTAAGCAGGGAGCCCGATGCCAGGCTCGATCCCAGGACCCTGGGATCATGACCTGAACTGAAGGCAGATGCTCAACGACTGAGCCGCCCAGAAGCCCCTGTTGTGAAGTTTTTAAATAAGAGTAGTGAGGAGTTGTGTTAGAATCCGTGCTTCACAATACAAATACAAAAGTTTTTGTGTACTTTTTTTAGGCACCCATCAATGGCAAGTTCAATATGCAGTTTATTGGGAAACCATGGACCATGTGCATATATTGCTGTGGGGTCTCTCTTCCCTTCCCTCCATTAGTTATGGAATGTTTATCTTAAAGAGTCCTTACGTTTATAATTTATTTTTGCTTGAATTTTTTTAACTCATGAAGTTTCTTTTTAAAAATATTTTAAATTTTGGGGCATCTAGGTGGCAAATTCGATTAAACATCTGCCTTTGGCTTAGGCCATGATCTCTGGGTCCTGGGATCAGGTCATTCCTCCCTGCTCAGCAGGGAGCAAGCTTCTCTCTCTCCCTCTCTCTCCCCCCTCAGCTCTGCTCGTTTGCTCTCTCTCTCTGCATCTCTCAAATAAATAAATCAAATCTTTACAAAATATTTTAAATTTTATCCAAGTAAACATGTACATGGTTATAAAAAAGGTAAATAATACTTACAAGGCTTATAAGAAACATTTTCCTGTTCCACCCTTCCCCACGCCTGAATTAGTTACCTCAAATTCTTTTAGATGTGTATGTATTTAACTTCCTCCATTTCTAAGTAATATGCATTTTTTTAGTAATGTGTATGTTTTGCTCTTTCTTGATTTATAAATTTTAGACATTTTATATTGATTTCCTATTATAGAAATGGAAGATATGGCATTCTTCTAAATTGTCTTGTGCTTTCATTATTCCATCTTTGCAATATTGTTGTATTATAATTTTTTAACAAATGTGTATTGTTCATTTAATTATGACTTGGCAAATACTATTTCTGTATAGTAACATTTTCATCTCTTTAGGGAATCAGTATTTTCTTAGGCCTTATGTATTTGAATTGTCATGTTATTTTTATATTTGGCACCTTGGTTAGATATAATAGTTTTGGGTCATACCTTTTTTTTTTAATTCTTCAGAGGGCTCTCCCTGTAGCTACAGACTTTTTTCTCTTTGCAGGTAAATTGATTTGTTTGTTTGTTTGTAACCCCCAGAAATCTATTTTCCTTTCTTTGTAATCTGTAAAGATTAGTAAGTTTGCATCTCAGAGTGAGTCATCCTATATGATCTATATAGTCACTTCTTTCTTTATTTTGTAGAATTTTTTTGAACTCTTTTTTTTTTTTTTTTTGCTCTTCCAGGTGTTTTTTTTTTGTTCCATTTGTTATTTGTATGCTTCATAAATGCCAGTTATTCTATTTTACAGTCTTACTCTACTTTCACCTTTTAAAAAAATTGCTTTGTCTCTTTATATGCATTCATTTTATCTCGTCTTTTTATCAGTAATTTGATTTTCATTGATCTAATCTGTCTTTTTTTTTTTTTTTTAAGATTTTATTTATTTGTCAGAGAGGGACAGAGAGAGAGAGAGATAGAGAGAGAGAGAGCCCATGCGCATGCACAAGCCAGGGAAGCAGCAGACATAGGGAGAAGCAGTCTTCCTGCTGAGCAAGGAGCCTGATACAGGACTTGATTTAGGACTCAATTCTAGGACCCTGGGGACATGACCTGAGCTGAAGGCAGACACTTAACCAACTGAGCCAATGAGGCATTCCCTCTATCTTTTTTTAACAGTTTTTACTTAATTTGGTAATTATAGTTATTTGGCTTTTATTTACTCAGGTTTCAGTCTTACATTTCCTTTATTATATAATTTTATCATCTCATCTTTGAGCTTGTGTTTTCTTGAGTTCATGTTCTTAGTGTGGAGAATTTACTTTTGAAACAGAATATTTCTCCCAGAATGATTTGTCTTTGAATTTTTTTTTTTTTTAAGATTTTATTCATTTGACAGACAGAGATCACAAGTAGGCAGAGAGGCAGACAGAGAGAGAGAGAGGAGGAAGCAGGCTTCCCACTGAGCAGAGAGCCCGATGCCGGCTGGATCCCAGGATCCTGGGACCATGACCTGAGCTGAAGGCAGAGGCTTTAACCCACTGAGCCACCAGGTGCCCCTCTTTTGCATTTTTTTAATGTGCGTTGTGAATATGTTACACAGGTTTTGTGCTCTTTTCATATTGTGAAGACTTGGGAAGCTGTGGTACAGACGTTTGTTCTGATACAGTGTGACTTCTTAGTTTTATACAATCATACCTAAAGACAGTTGGTTTCTTCCTCTTAGTTTCAATTTGAGTAGTGTGTATTTTATGTTCTATTCTTTTTTGGTTTAGTAGTCTGGCATTTCGGGAAAGGAGTAATTTGTGGGATAGTAGATTTAGCCTCAGCAGAGACTGAGGATTTGTTTTTGTTTTGTTTTGTTTTTTAGAATGCCTGAGCATTTTTTCTAGAATCTTCCTAAATGCCCTATACAAGGATTCATGCCACCTAGTGTATTTCTGTGGAGAAATAGTCTTGATCTTTACATTATTTTTCATTATTCATTGTTTAATCCAAGAACTGTGCTGTTCAATATAGGGGGTACTAGCCCCATGTAGCTATTTAAAATTGAAAATCAGTTCCTTACATGCATTAGCCACATTTTAAGTGCTCAATAGTCACATGTGGCTAGTACCTACTGTATTAGATAGTGCTGATATAAAATGTTTCCTTATCATAAAAGTTTCTTTTGGACAGTGTTACCTCTGAGTCTCTTTACCTCTTTCAGGGAGAGTAAGCTTTGTTGTTTACTCTCCCACCTGCTTCTTACCACGTGTTTCCACCATTAACCTCTGTCACCAGCCCAAACACCCCCAGTAGAGTGAAAAGATAAGAATGACTGTTTTCTTCTGTCTAAATTTGGGGAGGAGAAGTTTGTTTATTTTTTAAAGATTTTATTTATTTATTTGTGAGAGAGAGAGAGAGATGAGAGAGAGCATGAGAGGAGAGAGGTCAGCAGGAGAAGCAGACTCCCTGCTGAGCAGGGATTCCTGATGTGGGACTGGATCCTGGGACTCCAGGATCATGACCTGAGCCGAAGGGCACCCAGGTGCCTGAGTAGAAGGTTATTAATGAACATTCTCAAGAAACAAGGAATATGTTTTGCTAGAATCTGCTGTTTTAAAAAACTTAAAACTTAAGTTTGTGCCAATAGATTGTGACCTTCTTGTTTTGTTAGTATTGAGTGAACTTTGTTACTTTTACATTTTTATTTTCCTCCCATTTTTTATATTATGGAAAGAGATTATATCCTCTGTCTTTATTTCACCATCTTTACCTAGAAGTCCTGGAATGTTCATAGTTTTAAGTATTTTATTACTTTCAGCATGTACCAACTTACTTTTAGGAGGAGAGACTTAGAGTTTAAGAAGTTGAGAAATGTGGTTCATTTTTTTGCCCTTCTCTTGTGTCTGTCTGCTAAGTTTTCTCTTTCTTCCTGAGCTTTTTTTTCCCATACATACTTACATTATTTTAATTTCTCTTGTCTGTATCATCCATTTTTCCTTATATTTTTCTCTGTGTTAGCCTTATTACTGTAGCATAAAGGAGTGAATACATTCAATAATGAATTTCATTCTTCTGACAAGTCAGTTATTTACATTAATCTTTAATTGTGTGATTTTGCTGCTTAATAGTTTTCTATATTCACCTCAGAAAAGATTACAATTTTATGTAAACTAATAATGTGGTAATTAGAAGCATCCAGTTTTATTCCATTCTGTTATATATTTAGTTGTGTTTATATAGACTTTAAATTTCTTTCTTTTTTTTTTTTTTAAAGATTTTATTTATTTATTTGACAGAGATCACAAGTAGGCAGAGAAGCAGGCAGAGAGAGGAAGGGAAGCAGGCTCCCCGCTGAGTAGAGAGCCCGATGTGGGGCTCGATCCTAGGACCCAGGGATCATGACCTGAGCCGAAGGCAGAGGGTTTAACCCACTGAGCCACCCAGATGCCCCTGGACTTTAAATTTCTGATATATATCTTAAGGTCACTAGTCTTCCTGGAAGTAGCAAGCTTTCAATAAATTCCACAGTTCCAAAGTAGGCATATCAGACAGATTCTTCCAGTGCATTGTTGTCTAGGTTATGTAGAGAATGCAGTATTGTTAGATGTCTCCAACAGCCTACCCCATTGGAAAAGATCTTCTTTGCAAACAGATTTTCTGCAGGGATTGAGCACTCACATACTTTTGAAGAAGCCATGGTGCTCCTCAGCCCAATCTAGTCTAGTTAATGTTAATAACTACATTCCTCTTATAGATGGTGGGTTTGGGAATGGGCAATAATGTGGTTCAATGGCATGTAATGGGAAGAGTGAGGAAAATGGAATGTGGAGGTGAGGTACATGAGAAAGGTTTATTTTCACGTAAAAAGCATCAAGACGTTTGACTTGCAGTTGAGATGTACTTCATGGACTTAGCATTTCAGCTTCTGCTAATGGAATGCCTTGATTTGGTTAACTCTAGAAAACTTTGCAAACACCAGCCATCTAAAGTCACTGTAAGACAGTCAAAAGAAGGAAAAAAAGCAGAGATTCTATAAATACAAGGCTGAAATTTCAAGGTGTGAAGTTTTTGAGTTTGCAGGTTTTTGTCTGAAATCACTCATGAGATTCCTACAATGATGGAAAAAGCCACAGCCTTACTTACATAGCTGTCTGAGAACAGACTTCAAGACTGGCTGAATACCTGAATATTTGGGGGAAATTCCAAAAGGGAGTGGCAGCCACAGAAGGGTGAACCCCTGGAAATATATAGTAAATAGATCCAAATTCTTGGCTGAACGATAAAAGTGTGGATGTGTGGGAAAGACTCTAGAGGGTCTAGCGAAAAAGCAGCACTTAGAAGATAAAAGAACTAAATGGAGATTTCACTTGCTGGCCACATAGAGTTTGCAGTTGGAGACCAGTAAAATATCTGCTATAACAAATGCCATTACACTTTAGAGGAATGTAGTATGTGGAAGACTTTCATGGTGTGTGGTTGATCATATCCAGAATACAGTTTTAAAACAATCAGTGGACATAAGAAACAAAAACATAACTGCTGCTCAAGAGAAAAACCAGTCAATAGAAAGTTACCTCAGTATAATCAAGAAAAGGCACTTACAGATAAGCAAAGCAGCTATTAAATATATGGCCAGCATACTAAAAGCAGTATAATTGTGTCGAATGAACAGATGAGCAGTCTGAACAGGAAAAGACACTGTAAGAAGGAACCAAATGGAAAATCCAGAGCTGAAAAATACAATGATTAAATGAAAAATATACTAGACAGGCTTGGTAGCCAAGAAGAGGCAGTAAAAGAATCCAGAATCCTAAAGGTAAATCAGTAGAAATTATGTAGTCAGAAAAACAAGGTAAGAGTCTCAGAGCCATGTGGAATAATATCAAAGAGAATGAAATAACTGTAACTGAATTCCCAAAAGGAGCGGAAAGAGTGAATGGAGCAGAAATAATACCTGCGGAAATAAAGGCTGAAAAAATGTCAAATTTAGTTGAAGGAGGAAAAATCCAAGCACACTGACCCAAGAAACTTAACAAATTCTTAACAGTCTTAAGAGATTCTCCAGCAAAACAAGTAAAAAGTCACACTTAAACTATGTCACATAAACATAAACATAAAGTGTTTTTAGTCACATAAGCAAAGTGTTTAGTCACGTAAACATAGTTACACTTCTGAATCAAAAGAGAAAAAAAACACTGAAAGCAGGCAGAGATAAACAGTAGATATACAGAAGAATAGTGATATGACTTAACTGCTGATCAGAAACAGTGGCATCTAGAAAACAATGGAATATCATCTTAAAATTATTGACAGGAAAAACTGTCAACAAAGAATTCCATGTTGAATAAATCCAGTCTTCAGAAATAAAGGTGGAATGAAGACGTTTTCAGAAGAACAAAATTGAAAAATTTCTACATGGGGAAATTGTGTTATAAGAAAGACTTCAAGAAATTGTTTAGTTTGAAGAGAAGTGGTAATAGCTGGTAATTCGTAACTGTAGAAGGGAATGGAGAATGAAATAAATGGTATATGTGGGTAAATATCATAAGTTATGCCTCTTACACAACATTTCTTTAACATAGAATTTCTGTAACACACACACAATTTATCTCTCTCTGACAATCACAGACTGCGCTTGCTTGTGCTTGAACTCTGAACTTTGCTATATGCTAATGAGCTGTAACTTTCTTTTTGTCTACATTGTCACAAGTCATTGTGTGGACATATGTTTTTATTTGTATAGGAGTGGAATTGCTGCATTGTAGAGTAAGTATATGTTCTGCTCCTTATCTCTAGTTTCTACTCTCTGAACAATCGATTATAATTCTTAGCTTTGTATTCAACTGGTTATCCATATATTATTTTTAGAACAACTTTAACTGCTAGAAGTGACTCAAAGGATATCATTTAATTTAGACATATGCATATTTTGGAATTAATCGAATAAATGCTCCCTTTGTAAAGTTTTATGTTTTATTTAAAGAGTTCTTCATAACCTAGACTTTGCCTTTTAAAGTTTTTAAATTGGTGTTTCTTGGAACCCTAATTTTCCTACCCTTGTTTTATCTGGAGTATAGATTTTTCCCCATAAAATTAATTTTTTCCCTAAAATATGAATTTTAGGGTTCTCCATAAGATTTAAAAAAAAAAAAAACCTTTACTGATTTATTCCCTCCTCCTTGAAATGTCTACAAATATTTTAAGACCTCTAACCTTATTCTTTTTAAAAAATGTCCTAAAGGAGGGCGCCTGGGTGGCTCAGCGGGTTAAAGCCTCTGCCTTCGGCTCAGGTCATGATCCCAGGGTCTTGGGATCGAGCCCCATGTCGGGCTCTCTGCTCAGCGGGGAGCCTGCTTCCTCCTCTCTCTCTCTCTCTGCCTGCTTCTCTGCCTACTTGTGATTTCTGACTGTCAAATAAATAAATAAAATCTTAAAAAAAAATGTCCTAAAGGAGAATTACATTCATTAATTTTAATTCATCAGACATTTACCTTCTCTAATACATTTTCTTTATTTCGGGGGGTAAGGTAAAGAGAGAATGAATACATGAAGAATCATGATTAGCTCTACTTAGGTTGATTTTAATTTTATTTCATAACTAATGATTGAATGAGAAGCACTCTACAATACATTCTCATAACAAAAAGCAGTTCTTATTTATTCCTCATCATTAAATAGGAATTATTTAGTTTTCATATAATTAGGATCCTTCTTTCTCATGTCTTAGAACCCTTAGACTTAAGTTCAGCATGTGTCATGAGTATATTTTATTTCAGAAAAACTTGAAAAAAAGCCTTACATAGATCTAGATTTCTTAGTAACAAAGTTTGGAAACTGCTGCATTCTTACTTACATATTGGAGCTGAACTTATAGTCATAAGAAATGAAAAGTGCTGTGGGCAATTGAACACTGTGAATTTCCATAGTGGCTCAACAGAAAGTTACTGGGCACAGGTGTTTCCATAATTGTGATGTATTGGGGGAGATTCAGTGTTCAATGGTCCTCAAACCCACACTTCCACCTGTGTGGCATAGTGGTCACTGGGCTGTGATATAAAACATGTAAAGTGAAGAGCATAGCATTTACCTCATGAAAGGAAAAAGTCTCAAACCAGTATACATATCCTGGTTTGTTTTGTATAGACATAATTTGGGGGGAGAGAGATGACTTCTTTCTTTCTTTGAGAAAAATATTAAATTTAAAATTTTATTAAACATGACTTTTTTTTCCTAGTGGATATATTTCTCTGATAAGGTGTTCTATATCCATACTGAATAGTTAATTTAACTAAGTGATTACGATATTGCTAATCACCTATCCACTCTGGTCTTTTTAGGTACATTTAACCCAGTGTCACAGAGATGTACCCCAGTATATTGCTGTGGTATCTGTGGACTGAAGTTTGTGTTCCCCAGAATTCATATGTTGAATTCCTAACCCTAAGGGTGATGCTATTTGGAGGTGGGGACTTGGGAATTTAACTAGGTTTATTATTTTTCAATTTTTTAAGATTTTATTTTCTTTTTAAGTAGTATCTATACTCGACATGGGCCTCAAACTTATAAGCCTGGATGGGAGTCACATGCTCTACTAACTGAGACAGCTGGGCACCCTGGAAGTAATTTGGCTTAAATGGAGTCGTGAGGGTGGGGCCTCACCATGGGAATAATGTCCTTAATAGAGGAGGTTCCAGAGAGCTTCTTCCTCTTTCTTTCTCTGCCATGTGAGGATGTAATGAGAAGGCAGCCATCTGCAAGGGAGTAGGTTCTTACCAGGAACGCAGTCTGCTGACACCTTGATCTTGGACTTGATAGCCTCTAAAACTGAAAATTAAATGGTATGGTATTTTGTTACTGTGCTAATACAGGTATCTCAGATCACATGAGACTGTCATGATGTATTCCTCTGCATAGCTTTTAAGCATTAGGTAATAGTCTGTGTCCACAGCAGACTGCAGAGATTATTTTATCCTGGTACAAATCTTAAGGTTATGCTAGGGTCCACTAGGCTATCACTGAATTTAGAAGGCAAGTGGGTACATTCATTGTCTTTTTATAAATGCCAAGTTAATGAGAGAGAGGACAAGATGAGGAATTATGATTTAGAGGTAAAATCCTGGCCCCACCACTTTCTGTCTGAGATTACTGATAAATTCAGATAAGCTTGTGTACCTCAGTTCTTTTATCTTGTGAAAAAGACAGTGAATACTTGCTTTGCTAACCTCATAGGGTTGTTTAAGGATCCCGTAAGATATTTGTGAAAAATCTTTGCTAACATTAGGGATTACTTCAGCTGAGTTGTTTATTTGTACTGACTCCAGTGTTATTGGTCACATGTTGCAGAAGAAGATGTTTTTCAGGGGTATTTGATTCCTTCACCAGTTTTCATATGGAAGCAGATTTTGCATTCTGTAATTTTCAATTGTCAGTTTTATTTTTTATTTCTTCTTACGCCTGTTGAACTAACATAAAGATCATAGTTTGTGTTTATTTCTTAGTTAAGATTCATTGAGATAAAATGAGCAAGTCTCCCTCTGTCCTAACATCTCTTAAAGTTTATTCTCAGAGTAAAAAACTGTGGGTTTAAACACTGACTTACTGTAATTTTTGTTAACATTTGCGTTTGGAGCTTCAGGTAAAAAATTTATGTACAGTATTACTACTTAAGTGTAATTTCATACTTTATTCTATGAGTCTTTGTAATAATAATGGTACTTTAAAGTTGTATAAACTATGACTTTATAAATACAGTTTATAGAATAGGAGGTAATTTTTTTTACCTTCATAAATCTTATATTTAATGTAATAATGTTTCTCTTTACTGTGAAAGTAAATGTTTTAGAGCAAAGTGAAAAGCTAACTTTATTCTGATGTTTTTATATTAGCATTTGGTGTGGTCATTACACAGTGAAGGGAGGCCTATATTCATATGAGATAGGTTCAGGTACTAAACTCACTGGTTCTCCCCCCACCCCCCAACTGGTTCTTTTTTTTAATTACAGTTTATTTTTTAGAGAAGCTTCAGGTTCATAACGAAATAGAGCAGAAAATGCAGTTTCCATATATTGTTGACCCTTGATAAACACAGGTTTGAACTGCATGACTCTACTTAAATGTGAATTTTTTTTTTTTTGCAAATACAGTACTGTAAATGTATTTCCTCTTCCTTAAGGTTTTCTTAATAATACTTTCTTTTCTCTTTTATTTAAGAATATAGTCTGTAATGCATATAACATGCAAAATATGTGTTAATTGACTGTTTATGTTATTGGTAAGGTTTCTGATCAACAGTGTTAAGGTTTTGAGCAATTCTGTGTTATGCTTGGATTTTTGACTGGGGAGGGGGTGGTGTCATTGCCCCTAGCCCCTGTGTTGTTCAGAGGTCATTTGTACTCCCTGTTTATTTACACACTCAACTTCCCCATTATCAGCGTTCTGTACCACAGTGATAATTTTTTATTATCAGTGAATGTATATTAGTATATCAGTTATCACATGAAGTCCATAGTTTATATTAGTGTTCACCTTTGGTGTTGTATATTCTGTGTAACATGACTCCACCATTATAGTCTTCTGAATAGTTTCAGTGCCCCAAGAGTCTTCTGTGCTCTGCCTAGTCATCTCTCTCCCCTACACAAACCTTGGCAATTAACAGTTTTTTACTCTCTCCATAGTTTTGCTTTTCTACAGTATCATATAGCTAGAAATAATACACTTTGTCGCCTTTCTAGATTGGCTTCTTTCACTTAGTAATATGCATTTAAGGATTCTCTACATCTTTTCATGGTCTATAGCTCGTTTCTCTTTAGCACCAAATAATATTCCATTGTTTGGATGTACAGCGGTTTATGCATCCTTCCACCTGCTGAAGGATTGTTTGCAGGAATTGGTTATTATGAACAGAGCTGCTATAAATCAGCTTTTTTAAAAGTGGTTTTTGTGTAGGACTCCTTTGAGTTTTTGAGGTTTTTGTATGAACTCATTTGAGTATGACCAATGATCATGATTACTAGATCCTTTGGTAGGAGTATATTTCATTTTCTAAGATGCTGCCAAATTGTCTTTGACAGTGGCTGTACCAGTTTGCATCCTCACTGGCAGTGAATTGAGATTTCCTGTTGCTCCACATTCTCACTAACATATAGTAATGTCAGTGTTCTGGATTTTGGTTATTCTCGTAGGAACATAGTGATATCTTATTATTGTTTCATTTTTGTTTACATTTCCCTGATTACATATGATGTTAAACATCTTTGTATATGTGTATTTGTCATCTATATATCTTCTCTAGGGATTTGTCTGCTCAGATCTTTTGCTTATTGAGTTGTTTGGTTTCTTATTATAGAGTTGTAACAGTTTTTTATTCAGGGGGATTCAGGCAGCATAGGAAGACACTGAACTCACCTCTTCCCATGTACACAACAAACTTAGAGCTATAAGTAGAATAATTTTCCTCTGAAAAGAACTTGAGGACTGGGTGAATAGCACTTCACACCAGAAGACAAAAGAGACACATTGAGATGGGTAGGAGAGGCAAAGACATGGCCTCACCCACAACCTTATCCCAGATATAGTGACCACACAATGAGGAGGAGCCTCCAAAATATGTGATTTTCCCTTGAGGAGTGAAGGTATTATGTCCCATTTTAGGCACCCCAGCTCTAGGGGCTTGCACCAGGAAGACAAGCCCCAAAATACCTGGTTTTAAAATTCAATGTGGATTAAGACTGAAAGAATCATAGAACTATAGGGAAGAGAGATTTTGGTCTTAAAGGGCTCAAGTGCAAACCCCACCTGTCCTAAGATAAGTGCAAAAGCAGCGGTTTGAAAACTCATACCATAAATGAGGGAGACCCATTTACTAATTTTAAAGCACCTGCCAGAGATATAGGAACCTGCAAGTTTTTTTGTCTGGGGATGGAAGTGCTGGTGGATACTATTTTTGCAATCTCATCCTGACTTGCTGGTGATAGAGGAAATAGTCATCATTGTTGGTGCTGTCTCTCTAGCTAGCTAGCACTGGAGAGAGGGCTCTGTCCATCCAGACTGTACCAGGTTGTGCAAGCACCCCACACCCTGTCTGTCCCATGTAGCACTGAAGGTGCAGCAGGGCCAGGCAAGCATGTTCAGCCCTGCCCTCCTTGGACAGTATTCCAGCCATCACTGGGCCAGATATAAGTCCTTAGCCTCACTCATCGCAAGTAGAGACTGAGTTGTAACTGGACTGGTCAAACAGTTTGAACCCTGCTTGCCCCACATAGTGGCTGAGCCAGGTCAAGTGAGTGTTTCCACTCCTGTGGAGCAGCCACAGCCCTATCACAGCCATTGGACACATAAAACCTACATAAGGGATGCGTGTAAGAGTCCCTGGCTCTGATGGCCAGAGGAGATAACACTTCTGATCCACATGGAACAGCTTATACACATGACCAATCCTCAGACTGAAGGACATAATCATTTCCCCTAATACACATAGAAAAACAGAGTGACAGACAAAATGGACAAACAGGAATATGTTTCAAACCAAAGAACAAGGTAAATACCTAGAAATAGTTACTAATGAGATGGAGATAAGCAACCTACTAGATTAAGAATTCGAAGTAATGGTCATAAAGATGCTCACGGTTCTCCAGAGAAAAATGGAGAAGTACAGGGAGAATTTGAACAAAGAGATAGAAAATATAAGTACCAAAAAGAATTTATAATTGAACTGAAAAATACATTGGAGGGGTCTAGCAGCCAAATGGTTGAAAGAGAAGTATGTATCGGCAGACTAGAAGACAAAGCAATGCAAAACATCAGGCAAAGCAGCAAAGTGGGAAAAAAAAAAATTAAGTGAAGATACCCCAAGGGACTTTTGTAAAACATCAAGCAGGATTGCATTTTCATTATAGGGCTCCCAGAAGGAGAAGAGAAAGAGTCAGAAAAATTATTTGAAGAAATTATGCCCCAAAACTTCCTTAATCTAGGGAAGGAAAGAGACATCTAGGTCCAGGAAGCCCAGAGAGTTCAGATAAGATGAACATAATTGATGGGGAGGGTATGTGCTATGATGAGTGCCGTGAAATGTGTAAACCTGGCGATTCACAGACCTGTACCCCGGGGATAAAAATACATTATATGTTTATTAAAATAAAAAAAAAGATGAACATAATTGAGATACATAATTAAAATGGTAAAGATTAAGGATAAAGAGAAAAATCATAAAATAAACAAGAGAAAAGCAACATATTATATAAAAGGGAAACCCTGTAAGGCCATAGGCAGATTTTTCAATAGAAGCTTTACTGGCCAGAAGGAAGTAAATGACATATCCCAAGTGCTAAAACGCAAAAACTGGCAATCAAGATATTTTTTACCCTATAGGGTTATCGTTTCAGAATTGAAAGATGGATTAAGAGTTTTCCAAATAAGCAAAAGCTAAGAGTCCATCACTACTAACATGGTCTTACAAGAAATGTTAAAGGAACTTCTGTAAACTAAAAAAGAGAAGGCACTAAGTAGTAATAAAGTATAAGAGAGTACAAATATCACCAGAAAAAGTAAATAAATAATAAAGGTTGTAGATCAAACACATAAAGCAAGTATGAAGGTTAAAAGACAAAGTAGTAAAATTAATTAAAGATGCAATAATTAGTTAAGGGGTACATAAAATAAAAAGATGTAAAATGTGTCGAGGGGCAGATGGGTGGCACAGTTGGTTAAGTGCTGGCTCTCTTTTTTTTTTTTGGCGCAGTCACGATCTCAGGGTTGTGAGATTAAGCCCCATGTCCTGGGCATGTGCAGGGCATGGAGCCTGCTTGAAATTCTCTCTCTCCTTCTGCCCCTTCCCCTACTTGGATGCGTACTGTCTCTCTCTTATGCACTATCTTAAAAAAAAAAAAAAAAAAAGTGTCAACAGAAATATTAAATGGGGTGAGGTAAAAATATAAAGTTCTGGAATGTGCGCAACATTAATTTACTATCAACTTAAAAGTGACTGTTACATACATAAGATGTTATATGGGGAACCTCATGGTAGGCATAAAGAAAAAAACTTAAAAAGTAAATATACAAAGGAAAAAGAATCTAAACATAACACTAAAGAAAGTTATCAGACCACAAAGAAAGATAGAAAAGAAAGGAACAGGGAGGAACTACAAAAACAGAAAACAGTTAAAGTGGCAATAAGCATATATCTGTTGATAATTATTTTAAATGTAAATGGACTAAATTTTGCATTCAAAAGACATAATATGGCTGAATAGATAAAAACATGTGACCCTTATAGGTTTTGCCTACAAGAAACTCCAGAAGTAATGATGTACAGACTGAAAGTGAAGGGATGAAAAATGTATACCATGCAAATTGGTTTGAAAAAATGTTGGGTATCAGTATTTTAAGATAGATCACACAGTAGGCCACAAAGCAAGTCAAAGCAAGTCTCCATAAAATTGGCATTTAAGGGCGCCTGGGTGGCTCAGTGGGTTAAGCCGCTGCCTTTGGCTCAGGTCATGATCTCAGGGTCCTGGGATTGAGTCCCACATCGGGCTCTCTGCTCAGCAGGGAGCCTGCTTCCCTCTCTCTCTGCCTGCTCTCTGCTACTTGTGATCTCTCTCTGTCAATTAAATAAATAAAATCTTTTCAAAAAAATTGGCATTTAAACCATAACAAGCACCTTTTTGGCCACAATGGTATGAAACTAAAAATCAGTTACATAAAAGTGGAAAAAAAAAACAACAAACACATTGAAACTAAATAGCATGGTATTAAACAGTGGGTCAATGAAAAATTCAAAGAGGAAATCAGAACATACCTTGAGACAAACGAGAATGGAAAGTCAGCAGTCCAAAATCTTTGGGACAAAGCAAAAATGGTTTCAAGAGGGAATTTCATAGTAATATAGGCCTACCTCAAGAAAAAAGAGGAATATCAAACCCTCTAACTTTACATTTAAAGGAACTAGAAAGGTGCACCTGGGTGGCTCAGTTGGTTAAGCGTCTGCCTCCAACTCAGGTCATGATCTCTGGGTCCTGGGATCAAGCCCCACATCAGGCTCCTTGTTCATGAGGGAGCCTGTTTCCCCCTCCCCCTCTGTCCCTCACCCTGCTTATGCTCTGTCTCTCAGTTTATCTCAAGTAAATAAAGTCTTAAAAAAAAAAAAAAGAAACTAGAAAAAGAACAAACGAAGTCCAAAGTTAGTAGAAAGAAGGAAATAATAAAAATAACATTTTGAAATAGATCAGAGATGTAAAAAAAAAGAAAAGAAAAGAAAAGATCAGTGAAACTAAGAGCTTGTTCTTAGAAAGGTTAAACAAAATCAACAAACCTTTGGCCAGACTCATCAAGAAAAAAAGAGAGCCGAAATAAATTAGAAATGAAAGAGGAGGAATTGTAAACAATACCACAGATATACAAAGGATTACAGGAGAATATTATAAATAGTTATATGCCAACATATTAGACAATGTATAAGAAATGGATAAATTCCTAGAAACATACAATCTTCGAAGACTGAATCATGAAGAAGGTGAAAATCTGAATAGATCAACTACTCAAAATGAATTGAATTAGTAATCAAAAACATCCAACATACAAAAGTCTAGGTCCAGGTGGTGTTACGGGTGAATTCTAACAAACATTTGAAAAAGAGTTAATACTTGTCCTTCTTGACTTACTCCAAAAATTGAAGAGGAATCATAACTACCAAACTCATTTAATGAGGCCAGAGTTACCCTGATAGCAAAGCCAAAGACACAACAGAAAAAGAAAATTACAGGCCTGTATCCCTGATGAACAGATGAACAAATCCTCAACAGAATATTAGCAAATTAAATTCTGGCAGTATATTAAAAGGATCATACACTTTGACCAAGTGGGATTCGTTTTAGAGATGCAAGAATGGTTTAACAAATCAATCAACATGATGTACCACATTAGCAAAACAAAGGTTAAAAGTCATAGGATCATCTCGTAAGATGCAGAAAAGGCATTTGCAAATATTTGACATCCATTTATGATAGGAACTCTCAACCAAGTGGGTATAGCAGGAACATACCTCAATATAATAAAGGCCATATATGATAAATCCATAGCTAACACCACAGTCAACAATGAAAGCTTTTCCTCTAAGATCAGGGGTATGACAAAGATGTTAACTCTAGCCACTTTTATCCTAGGCATAACAATTAGGCAAGGAAAAGAAATAAAAGACATACAAGTTGGAAAGGACAAGACTGACAAAACTGTGAGTGTTGATGATTACATGATACCAGATATGGAAAACCCTAAAGACTCAAAAAACTGTTAGAAGTAACTTACGAATTTAGTAAACTTTCAGGAAATAAAATTAATATATAGAAATCTGTTGTTTCTATATACTAACAATGAACTATCAGAGAAATTAAGGAAATAATCCCATATACATTTACATAAAAAAAAAAACCTAGGAAAAAATTTAACCAAGGGGTTGAACAACTTGTACTCTGAAATGTTTAAGAGATTGATGAAAGAAATTGAAGACGACACAGATAAATGTAAAGATATACCCTGCTCATGTATCAGGAAAATTAATAGTGAAAATGTCCAAACTACCCAAAGCAATCTACAGATTCATTGCAGTTCCTATCAGAATACCAGTGTCATTTCCCACAGAGCTAGAACAAATAATCTAAAGTCTATATGGAACCACTAAAGACCTTGAGTAGCCAGTGTAATCTTGGGAACATGGAACAAAGCTAAAGAAATTATGCTTCCTGACTTCAAAGTATATGTAAGCTATAGTAATCAAAACAGTATGTTACTAGCACAAAAGTGGACACATAGATCAATGGTGTAGAATAGAGAGCCCAGAAATAAACCCACCCCTAATGGTCTGTTCATGACAAAGACGACAAGAACATAGAATGGGAAAGAGTCTTTTTCTATAAATGGTGTTGGTAAAAGTGGACCACTTTCTTTTGCCATATACAAAAATAAGCACAAAATGGATTAAAGACTTAAATGTAGGACCTGAAACCATTAAAATCCTGGAAGAATACATATCAGTTTGCTATGAGGTATAACAATATTTTGGGGGGTGTGTCTTCAGTAGTTAAGTGCAACAGTAGCAAAAAAAAAAAGGGGGGGGAAATGGGGCTACATCAAACTAAAAAGCTTTTTTTGTTTGTTTAGTTTTTTTTTTTTTTAAGATTTTATTTATTTGACAGGGAGAGAGAGACAAAGCTAGAGAGGGAACACAAGCAGGGGGAGTGGGAGAGGGAGAAGCAGGTTTCCTGCTGAGCAGGGAGCTCGATTTGGGGCTCAGTCCCAGAACCCCGGGATCATGACCTGAGCCGAAGGCAGACGCTTAACCACTGAGCCACCCAGGCGCCCCTGTTTGTTTAGTTTTAAGATTGTATTTATTTGTCAGAGAGATTGAGAACACAAGTAGGGGGAGGGGCAGGCAGAGCGAGAAGCAGGATCCCCACTGAGCAAGGAGCCTGATGCGGGACTCAATCCCAGGACCTAGGGATCATCTGAGCTGAAGGCAGATACCCAAGTAACTGAGCCACCCAGGCATCCTTAAAAAGCTTTTATACAGCGAAGGAAACCATCAACAAAAAGAAAAGGCAACCTAACTGAATGAGGAAAGATACTTGCAAATGATATATTTGATAAGGGGTTGATATCCAGAATATATAAAGAATTCAATACACCTCAACAACAATAAAACAAAATCCAATTAAAAAATGGACAGAGGACCTGAATAGAGTTTTCCAACGAAGAGTTACAGATGGCCAACAGACACATGAAAAGATACTCAGTATCACTGATCATCAGGAAAGTATGAATAAAAACCACAATGTGATATCACCTCACACCTGTCAGAATGGCCATTACCTAACAAAAAGAAATAACAAGTGGTGAGGAAGTACAGAAGAGGAAACTATCATGCACTATTGGTGGGAATGTAAATTGGTGCAGCCACTGTGGAAAACAGTACAGAGATTCCTCAAAATATTAATAGAATCACCATATGATCCAGCATTGTCACTTCTGGGTATTTTTCTTTTTTCTTTCTTTCTTTCTTTCTTTCTTTTTTTTTTTTTTTTACTTCTGGGTATTTTTCAAAGAGAATGAAAACACTAGTTTAAAAGTTGTAGCTGCACCCATAAGTTCATTGTCATTATTTACACTAGCCAAGGTTTGAAGTAACCTAAAAGAGTTCATCAGTGGATGAATGGATAAAGATGTGATACATACACACACACACACACACACAAAGTGAAACATTAGGCATAGAATAGACATAGAATAAAAGCTTGCCATTTGCAATTACATGGGTGTACTTAGAAAGTATTATGCTAAATGAAACAAGTCAGAGATAAATACTGTGTGGTTTCATTTATAAGTACAATCTAAGAAACAAAATAAACAAACAGACTTACAGACACAGAGAACAAACTGGTGGTTGCCAGAGCGGGGTGGGTTATGGGGATGGGTGGAATAGATGAAGGGGATTAGAAGTTACAGATTTCCAGTTACAAAATAAGTAAGTCATGGGGAGGTTGTGTGTGGCAAAGAGAAGATAGTCATTGATACTGTAATAACTTTGTATAGTGACAGATGGTAACTGGACATGTGAGGTTTTTGTGAAGTGTAAAAAAAAAAAAAAAAAAGTCTTCCATGTTATTTTGGATAACAACTTTATCAGGTATGCTTTTTCCAAATATTTCTCCCAAGTCTGTAGCTTTGTCTTGTCTTTTCTTTGTCTTGACGTTGTCTTTTGCAAAGCAGATGTTTCTGATTTTAAAGCAATCCAGCTTAATGAATTAGTTCTTTCGTGGACTAATTCTTTGGTGTTTTATCTAAAAATCATCATTATATTCAGATTCATCTAGAGTTTGTCATATGTTATTTTCCGGAATTTTATAGTTTTTATGTTTTATAATTGTAAACCTTTTTTTTAATGAATTTTTTGATTATAAGGTCTGGGTCTAGATTGATTTTTTTGTTCACATAAATGTCTAGTTGTTTTAGCACCATTTGTTGAAAAGACTGCATTTTCCCCATAGATTTGCCTTTGCCCCTTTGTCAAATATCAGTTGGCTATATATTCATGTGGGTCTGTTTTTATGTTCTATCACATTAACCTGTCTATTCTTTCACTAGTACCATAGTGTCTTGAGTACTATAGCTTTTTAGTAGATCATCAGTCAAAACTCACTGTTCAAATTTTTAATTATGGAAAAAATTAAGCATCACAAAAATACCTAACAGTCTATTGAATACCCCTTTACACATCACCTATTCATCAACTCATGGCTGCTCTTATTTTAATTCTATCCCTTTTCAACTTCTTCCAGATTTTATATGAAATTATTGATACTCTAGATGTAATTTCATTTATATCCATTCAGAAATAATATCTTCACTTTAAGGAAACTAAAAAGCTTTCCTAAATATAAATTGGTTCCTTTTTTCTGAAAGAGATTTAAAGGGTGGTTTGTTTGGTTCAGGTAGAAGGTATACTTTTTTAGAAAGATGGTGAGTCTGTCTATTGTGATATATAGGTTTATTTTATACACACAGGTTATATTTTAAATCTCAGAAAATATGTAATTCATTTATAAGTCCAGCTTCTTAATACTCATTTTATGAATTTTACCACATACATTTTATGTATTTGTGTCCTGAATAAGTAGGATTTTTTTTTTTTAGTCACCTACTAGTTTTTCAAGGGTAGTATCTTTAATTCTGCGTGGGTTGTTTGAGATACACATCACTTAGACACTCTGAAAGAAATGCATTTCAAGCCTTCAGTGCACATTCACATGATATGAACATAGATATTATTTAGAATTATTCTGTAAAATATACCTGGCTTTTCTTTCTTTCTTATTTTGTTTTTAGTTATTTGCTTATGTAACTATGAACATAGAGATACTTATTTTATTTGGATTTAAGACTAATACTATTATTATTTAATTTGTTGCCCAAATTTTTCAGCTTTGGCCTTAGGGAGTTTGTTTAAATTATTTTTTACTTCCCTTTGCTTTAGAACCATCCATTTTCCCAAGGTGAAAGGAGCAGGTTTTAAAGATTTATTGTTTTTTTTAATATCATTCAGATTCCTTTGAAATGTTTCTATTTTTTATAATAGTAATATCAGTATCTTATTGAAGTAAAGGTGACATTACTTGATGACTGTGTGGTTTGAAAAATCACCAATGTAAACCGAAATATAAAGTGATTTAATTAATATCCTTTAGATACCCTATGTATGGTAATGCCTCATTTCTCCAGGCTCAATGGAAATAATATATATAACAAATGCTTTTTTGTCTTTTTACCTTATTGATGTGAATACTTCTAAAACACATTTCTATTTTTCTGCTCCTTGGCAGAATGAGAGATATAATAATTTCTTTTTTCTTTTTAAGCTTTACCTTTTATTATCTGTATATCAGGAAAACAGATATTAATATGATTAAAATTATATGTATAATATACTCTGAATAAGGACTTTATATTTAGAATAATTTTTAAGGGCTTCATAATAGCTAGCTCAGTGATGTAGAAGAGGTCTTTCTACTTAGTTCCAGATTCACAGGTGTATTAAATAAGTTGAGAGTGCATCAGATCAGTTTTTAGATAAGAAATACTGGAGGTGGGGCACCTGGATGGCTCAGTGGGTTAAAGCCTCTGCCTTCGGTTCAGGTCATGATCCCAGGGTCCTGGGATCAAGCCCCGCGTCGGGCTCTCTGCTCAGCGGGGAGCCTGCTTCCTCCTCTCTCTCTCTCTCTGCCTGCATCTCTGCCTACTCTCTCTCTCTGCCTGCCTCTCTGCCTACTTGTGGTCTCTGTCTGTCAAATAAATAAATAAAATCTTAAAAAAAAAATACTGGAGGATACAGAATAAGTTGTAATAATTAGACAGTGTCACTAAAAAATTAAAAATAGAAATACCATATGGTCCAATAAATCCACTACTGGGCATTTACCCAAGAAAGTGAAAACACTAATTCAGAAAGATACATGCACCCCATGTTTATTGTATCATTTACAATAGCCAAGACATGGAAGCAACTTAAGGGTTCATTGATAGATGAATGAGCAAGGATGTGTGCACACACACACACACAGAGTAATATTACATAGTATTAAAAAAGATGAGATCATGGGTGCTTGGATGACTTAGTCAGTTAACCGAGTGACTGATTACTGAAACCTGATTTCGGCAGGTTATGATCTGAGGATTGTGAGATTGAGCCCATGTCAGGCTTCACACTGGGTTGTGGAGTCTGCTTAAGATTCTTTCTCTCTCTCGGGGTGCCTGGGTGGCTCAGTGGGTTAAAGCCTCTGCCTTCGGCTCAGGTCATGATCCCAGGGTCCTGGGATCGAGCCCCGCATCGGGCTCTCTGCTCAGCAGGGAGCCTGCTTCCTCCTCTGTCTCTGCCTGCCTCTCTGCCTACTTGTGATCTCTGTCCAATAAATAAATAAAATCTTAAAAAAAAAAAAAGATTCTCTCTCTCTCCCTCTGACCAAACCCACTTCCCCCAATATCATTCCATTTGTGACAACACAGGTGGACCTAGAGGGTATTATGCTAAATAAAATAAATCAGACTGAGAAAGACAAATACTATGTGATTTCATTCATATTTGGAATTTTAAAAAAATAGAGGAATAAACAAATAAAAAGTAGAATCAGGCTTATAAATACAGAGACCAAACTGATCGTTGCCAGAGGAGAGGAGAGGGAGGGTGCATGGGCAAAATGTGTGAAGAGGAGTATGAGATACAGGTTTCCAGTTATGGAATGAGTAAGTCATGGAAATAAAACACACAGCATCGGGAATATAGTCGGTGATATTATAATAGCAATATATGGTGATAGATGGTGGCTGTAATTGTGGTGAGGGTAGCATAATGTATAAATTTGTTGAATCACTATGTTGTATATCTGAAATTAATGTAACATTGTGTTTCAACTATACTATATTCAAAAAACAAAACAAAATAAACCAGTGTCACTCTTTTAACTAAATGTTTTATTTTGGAAAATAATAGTTTTTTTCATTAAATATGTGTTATTAAAAAATAAAATACTTCCAAATACCGCTTTCAAGTACATATGGAAGTATATTAAAGTTTATTACCTGGTCTCTTCTCTCTAAGCACAAATTTTCTCTTTGAGATCTGTCGAAATTATAACACATGTAACATTAGTCAAAGTGAAATTTCAGAAGGTTACTGTGTTAACTCTATAAGTGGTTGCTGTTTTAGTTATAAGTTATAACACTTTATAAGTTATAACGCTTTATATCAAAATGGTATTAAAAATTGAAGGGGTGCCTGGATGGCTCAGTGGGTTAAGCCTTTGCCTTCGGCTCAGGTCATGATCGATGTCAGGATCCTGGGATCAAGCCCCACATCAGTCTCTACTTAGCAGAGAGCCTTCTTCCCCACCACCACCCTGCCTGCCTCTCTGCCTACTTGTGATCTCTCTCTGTCAAATTAATAAAATCTTAAAAAACAAATTTGAGTGTCAGGTTGAAATAAAGATGGTGGAGGAGAAGGGGACCCTATTTCAATTGGTCCCCTGAATTGAGCTGGTTATCTACCAGACCATTCTGAACACCCACGAAATCAGAAGGTGTATCTGGATGTCTACAAACAGAATCTCTCTGGCATTTAGTCTCGAGGTAATAAGTGGGGAGCTGTGATTGTGATTGTGCAGGCAGATATCGAAAGATGAAGGGGGAGGGAGCCTCCGTGATCTTGAGCCAGGAAGGCAAAAGCCTCCCTTGCTGGGGACTGGGCACAGACTTGAAGACCAGTAGTGGCAGGGAAAGGACTTTAGGGCAGTGCCACAGACTGAAACCTGGAGCTACAGGGATGCATATGCAAACAGGGGGCAACTTGTGGCTTTAGAAGCACAAAGGACAGAGATGTGCCTGGCCCTGGGAGCAAGGGCTGGGAGTGCTGCTGTGGGGTGCACAACCCAGGATGCTGTGGTTTTGCGTGTCATCCTTGCATGGGGACCATGCTAATCTTCTCTGTATCGTTCCAATTTTAGTATATGTGCTGCCAAAGCAAGCACCAGGATGCTGTGGTTTTTAGCAGCACAGACAGAATCGGAGACATTATGGCCTGGAGAGCTCGGTGAAGATCAGACTGCAATCTCTCTGTTCTGAGACATAGGTTTGGATGCAGTCACTTCTGCTCTGACTCTCAGAAGAGATGCAGAAGGCTACCAGAGAACAAAAGTCCCCAGAAATAGATTTACACTGAGCCTATCCCTACCCCTAGAGGGGACAAGGCAACTCTGCCCAAACAGGGTTTTCTGAGTAACAGCATGGCAGGCCCCTCCCTCAGAAGACAGCCTAGAAGAGCAAGAGGCTGACAACCCTAAGGTCCCATAAAACAGGTGCATCTTGCTTGGGTTGTGGTCAATAATTTGGACTCGGTACATTCCCTCAACTAGCCCTCAACAGAATGACTAAGAGGAGGAACCCCTAACAAAGGAAAGAATCAGAGACTGTGGCCTCTGCCACATAACTAATGCAAATGGGTATAACCAAGATGTCAGAAATAGAGTTCAGAGCAACAATTATCAAGGTGATATCTAGGCTTGAGAAAAATATTAATGACAATATAGAATCTCTAAGGACAGAAATGAGATGTAATCAGGCCGAACTTAAAAATGCTATGAATGAAATGCAGTCTAAACTGGATACTCTGACTGCCAGGGTAAGTGAGGCAGAAGCACGAATTAGTGAGCTAGAGGATAAGATGATAGAAAAGAAGGAAACCGAGGCAGCGTGGGAAAGACAAATTAAGACCCAAGGAATCAAACTGAGAGAGATTAGTGACTCAGTGAAGCATTCCAATATCAGCATTATTGGGATCCCTGAGAGGGTGGGGGAGGAGAGAGGTCTAGAAGATATATTTGAGCAAATTGTAGCTGAGAACTTCCCTAGTCTGGGGGAGGAAACAAACATTCATGTCCAAGAGGCAGAGAGGACCCCTCCCAAGATCAATGAGAACAGACTAACACCATGACATATAATAGTACAATTTGCAAATCTTAGATCCAAGAAAACAATTTTGAAAGCAGAGAGAGGGAAGATATTTCTTACATATAGAGGGAGGAACATCAGAATAATGTTGCACCTGTCCACAGAGGCAAGCCAGAAAGAGTTGGCAAGACATAGTCAGGGTACTAAATGGGAAGAACATGCAGCCAAGAATACTTTATCCAGCAAGGCTGTCGTTCAGGATAGATGGACAAAGAGCTTCCAACATCGACAGAAACTGAGAGGATATGTGACCACCAAGCTGGCCCTGCAAGAAATATTAAGGGGGGTTCTGTAAAAGTAGAAAGACCCCAAGAGTGATCTAGAACAGAAATTTACAGGGACAATCTATAGAAACAAGGACTTCATGCACAACATGATGACAATAAAATCATGTCTTTCAATAATCACTCTTAATGTGTATGGCCTAAATGCTCCCATGAAACATCATAGGATTGCAGATTGGATAAAAAGACGTGACCCATCCATATGCTGTCTGCAGAGACTTATTTTGAACCTCAAGGTACATCCAGACTGAAAGTGAAGGGTTGGAGAACCATTTTTCATGCCAGCTGACCTCAAAAGAAAGCTGGGGTAGCAATTCTCATATCAGACAAATTAGATTTTAAAAAAGACTGTAGTTAGAGATACAGAAGGACACTGTATCATTCCTAAAGGTTCTATCCAACAAGAGGATCTAACAATTGTAAATATCTATGACCCCAACATGAGAGCAGCCAACTACATAAGCCAACTGTTAAACAAAAAACAGACACATACTGATAATAATATATTAATAGTAGGAGGCCTCAACACTCTGCTGTCAGCCATAGACAGATCGTCTAAGCAGAAAATAAGAGCTCTGAATGACACACTGGACCAGATGGACCTCATAGATATGTAAAGAACTTTCCACCCTTAAACAACAGAATATTCATTCTTCTCAAGCGCACATGGAACTTTCTCCAGAATAGAACACATCCAGGGTCACAAATCAGGGCTCAGCTGATGCCAAAAAATTGAGATTATTCCCTGCATATTCTCAGACCACAGTGCTTTGAAACTGGAACTCAATCATAAGAAAAAATTTGGAAGAAATTCATTCACTTGGAAGCTGAAGACCATCCTGCTTAAAGAACTTAATCAATTCATGGAAACCAGTGAGAATGAAAACATATTGGTCTAAAACCTATGGGATACTGCAAAGGCTATCCTAAGGGGGTAGTACATAGCCATCATGGCCATCCAAGCCTTACTCAAAAATATAGAAAAATCTGGTATACCCACCACCTGGTTCCAGGTGGTGGGTATTAGGGAGGGCACAGATTGCATGGAGCACTGGGTGTGGTAAAAAAACAATGAATACTGTTACGCTGAAAACAAATAAAAAATTTAATTAAAAAAAAAAAAAGAAAAATCTGGTATATACCAACTGACTTTACATCTTAAAGAGCTGGAGAAGGAACAACAAATAAAGCCTAAGCGATGCGCAAGAAAAATTAAGAAAATTAAAAATTAAGATTAGAGGAGAGATCAGTGAATTAGAAACCAGAAATACAGTAGAGCAGATCAATGAAATAGAGGCTGGTTCTTTGAAAGAATTAATAAACTTGATAAACCACTGACTTATCCAAAAGAAAAGAGAAAGGACCTGAATTAAAATTATGAATGAAAGGGAGAGAGACTAACACCAAGGAAATAGAAACAACTACTAGAAGTTATTATCAACAACTATATGCCAATAAACCTGGAAGAAATGGAAGCATTCCTGGAAACCTATAAACTACCAAACTGAAACAGGAGGAAATTGACAACTTGAATAGACCAATAACCAGTAATAAGATTGAAGCAGTGATCAAAAACCTCCCAAAAAAATCAGTCCAGGGCCTGATAAATTCCCTGGGGAATTCTACCAAACATTCAAAGAGGAAATAATACTTTTTTTCCTGAAGCTGTTTCAAAAAATACAAACAGAAGGAAAACTTCCAAACTCATTCTGTGTGGCCAGCATTACCCTGATTCCCATGCCAGGCAAAAACCCCATCAAAAAGGAGTATTATAGACCAATATCCCTGATGAATATGGATGCCAAAATTCTCAATAAGATCTTAGCTAATAGGATCCAACAGTACATTAAAAGAATTATCCATCATGACCAGGTGGGATTTATCCCTGCGATGCAAGGATGGTTCATCATTTTCAAATCAATCAGTGTGATAGAACACATTAATAAAAGAAGAGACAAGAACCATATGGCCCTTTCAACTGATGCAGAAAAAGCATTTGACAAAATAGAGCATCTTTTCCTGATTAAAACTCTTCAGAGTGTAGGGATAGAGGGAACATTCCTCAATTTTGTAAAAACCCCCAATCAAATATCATTCTCGGTGGAGAAAAGCTGAGAACCTTCCTGTTGAGATCATGAACACAACAAGGATGTCCACTCTTGCCACTGTTGTTCGTCATAGTACTAGAAGTCCTAGCAACAGCAATCAGACAACAAAAAGAAATAAAAGGTATTCAAATTAGCAAAGAAGAAGTCGGACTCACTCTTTTTGCAGATGACATGTTACTGTGTAGAAAACCCAAAAGACTCCACCCCTAAATTATTAGAACTCATACAGCAATTCAGTAATGTGGCAGGATACAAAATCCATGCACAGAAATCAGTTGCTTTCCAATACACTAACAATGTAACTAGAAGGAGAAATTAGGGAATCAATTCCATTTACAGTAGCACCAAAAACCATAAGATACCTTGGAATAAACCTAACCAATGAGGTAAAGGATCTATACTCTAGGAACTACAAAAACACTCATGAAAGAAATTGAAGAAGACACAAAAAGATGGAAAAACATTCCATGTTCATGGATCAGAAGAATGAACATTGTTAAAGTATCTGTGCTGCCCAGGGAAATCTATACTTGCAGTGCCATCCCAATAAAAATACCAGTGGCATTCTTCAAAGTGCTGAAACAATTCTTAAATTGGTATGGAACCAGAGAAGACCCCGAATCACCCAGGAAATGTTGAAAAAGATAAACAGAGCTGGTGGCATTACATTGCCTGTTTTCAAGATATATTACAAAGCTGTGATCACCATGATAGTATGGTACTGGCACAAAAACAGACACAGATCAATGGAACAGAACAGGAACCCCAGATATAGACCCTCAACTCTGGTCAACTACTCTTTGACAAAGCAGGAAAAAATATCCAATGAAGGAAAGATGGTCTCTTCAATAAATGGTGCTTTGAAAATTGGACAGCTATATACAGAAAAATGAAACTGGACCATTCTCTTAAACCATACACAAAGATAAACTCTAAATGAATGAAAGACCTCAGTGTGAGACAGGAATCCATCAAAATCCTAGAGAACATAGATGGTAACCTCTTTGACATTGGCCATGGCAACTTCTTTTAAGACACATCTCCAAAGGCAAGGGAACAAGTGAAAATGAACTTCTGGGACCTCATCAAGATAGAAAGCTTCTGCACAGCCAAGGGAACAGACAAAGAAAGAAGCAACCCACAGAATGGGAGAAGATGTTTGCAGTGACACTACAGATAAAGGGCTGATATCCAAGATCTATAAAGATCTTCCCAAACTCAACAGCCAAGAAACAGATAATCATGTCAAAAAATGGGCAGAGGACATGAACAGCCACTTTCTCCAAAGAAGACATACAGATGGCTAACAGACACATGAAAAAGTGTTCATCATCTTTAGCCATCAGCGAAATTCAAATCAAACCCCCACTGAGATACCACCTTACACCAGTCAGAATGACAAAAATTGACAAGGCAAGAAACAACAAGTGTTGGAGAGGTTATGGAGAAAGGGAAACCATCTTACACTGTTGGTAGGAGTGCAAATTGATGCAGCCGCTTTGGAAAACAATGTGGAGATTCCTCAAAAATGTAAAAATAGAGCTACCCTATGACTCAGTGATTGCACTACTGGGTATTTTCTCCAAGATACAAGTGTATTTTAAAGGACCACCTGTACCCCATTGTTCATAGCAACATTGTCCACAATAGCCAAACTGTGGAAAGAGCTGAGGTGCCCTTCAACAGATGAATGGATAAAGAAGATGTGGTCCACATATACAATGGAATATTACTCAGCCATCAGAAAGGATGAATACCCAACTTTGGTATCACATGGATGGAACTGGAGGAGATTATGTAAGTGAAATAAGTCAAACAGAGAAAGTCAACTATCATATGGTTTCACTTATTTGTGGAACATAAGGAATAGCATGGAAGACATTAGGAGAAGGAAGAGGATAATGAAGGTGGGAAATCCGAGGGGGAGACGATCCATGAGAGACTATGGACTCAAGGAAACAAACTGAGGGTTTTGGGGGAGGGTGGGGGGATAGACTAGCCCAGGGATGGGCATTAAGGAGGACACATATTGCATGGAGCACTGGGTGTTATACTCAAACAATGAATCATGGCACACTACATCAAAACTAATGATGTCCTCTATGGTGACTAACATAACATAATAAAAAAATTTTAAAAAAAAACTGAATGTCACTTTTATATAACAACTAATAATGTTGAATTCCTTTCCAAAAGCTCAGTCTTATCCATGTAGTTCCTTGAACATATTATCCATAGTTATTTTACAGTCCATGTTAAATTTTTTGTTTTATCCCCATATCTAGCTTTTTTTTAACTTGCATTTTTTTCTTGATTTGTAGTCACATCATTGTGTCTTTTCTTATATGCATATTTTAAAAAGTTTTTATTGAAGTAATATATAATGTACATGTGGCAGAAGCAAATGACTTTATCAGGGAATTTTCATGAAATGAATATACATATGTAATGAGTAGTCAGATTAAGAAACAGATATTGCACATCTATTTCAGAAGCCCCTCTTTTGCCACTTTCCATATAATAACCTGTTTGTCTTTTGAAATGGAAACTGAATCCTTAGCCTTAATGACACTGTATTTTCTTTCTTCCCTTCTTTTCCTTCTTTGTAAAACATTGTTGAACTAATTTGAAGCTTTGGTTGTTGGATTTCAGTTTGCTTGTGGAATTATTACTAGGTAAGGATATCGAAAATCTGATTTACTTTATCACTTCAGTTATGGATTGAGACGATTAAAAGTTGGGCTTTAGTTTAGCATCTTATTCCCTAAAAGACTTGCTTTTATTTATTTACTTACTTAAATTAATTTATTTTTAAGACTCCCAGCTTTTAAACTAAAGACTGGGAGAGTTAGTAGGAATTTTGCTTTTTGGTGGATCTTAATGTCTAGTTTTTGTTTCTATGTTTTTGTGAATCTACTGAAAGCTCTGCTCAGATTATAGGCCTCTCAGACTCCTGTTAGGTAATAGCAGGTTTATTTAGGGAAAAGCAATTGCAAATCTCAGACGGATTTCTAGGTTTACTACTTCTGGGTCTTGCCTACATAATTCATCACTGTTCTTTTAGCTTGTTAGTGCCTTGAGATGTGTTTCATGGTTTCTCCCTAGCTTTTCTAGTTCTCACTAGAAGGGTTTGTTTCACATTGTCTATCTTATTACTGGAAGCAGAACTCTATTATCCTATATTACCTGTTTTTTTAAAAGTGATCTTTAAAGTCTTTTTATATTTATAATGACATTTTTTGTCACTGGAGTTTGGGACTTCTTATAAGCATCTATAACTGTCATTGATTAAAGTTGTTTCACTGTTCTCCAAACAGTATATCATGGTAAAAATGAAGTAGTCGTACAAGAGCTTCATGATACCTTTGTAAATTCTCAAATATGAGACAATCTCTTTTTGGAGGAGATTTTAGGGGTAAACTTTTCTTTATATTTGGCAACTCAGGATATTTGATTTGAGGTAAATTAGTGGTTTCTGTTATGTGGTTTTTCTAGGAAGAAAATTTCTTAATAAAAGCTGTGGTAATAGCTATTATTTGAGTGTTTAATAGGCATGAGGCACTAAGTGCCTCCACTAACGTTATCAATCTTTATAAATACTTTTATGATATAGATACTGCTTTTATTCCCTTTCACAGATGGGTAAATTAAGATAAGGAGAGGTCAAGTAATTGCCTGCCAGCACAATTATGGAAGTGGTGTGATGTGTTATATACCCATTTTGGTTGTGTACACCTGGCTTCCATTCTGTTTGGGCTGTTGTCCGTTCTTATGGATTGAAAACCTGTGAAAATATAGCCAGCAGCTCAGATGTATATTATTGGAGATTGGTTCCCATTCTGTGTGGAAGCCTTATCTCATTCATTAACCTCATGAACACATTAGCCCTTCATTTATTAATTAATCAAGCAATGCAAATGTCTTATTCAGATAATATAATTGAACTTTAATAAAGTGTGTTAATAGTGAAGGAGAAGTGGAATGAGTAAATGCTTAGTGATTAGCTTTTTATGTGCATTTGAGAATTTTGCTAGTTAGATTGTGTCAACACAGCAGTTCATCATATATCAGTTTCAGGTAGTATTTGAACATTTGTTTGGTTAAAGTTGACTAAGGATTGTAGGAGAGTAGTCATGCTTAGAGAATGTGATTATTTGGGTATCATTTTATTAATTTATTAATGCACATAATAGAATCAGTTTGGCCTGAAACTCCATAAAGGAAAGTCACTCAGATCTGGCCTTGAGTAACAGTGTATCATTTCTTCCTATAAGTGGGCTGAGATGATCTCTGAAAATGGTTCGCTATCTGTGTGACCCAGATAACTGTACAAAATCATGTAAAGCAAGAGGGTCAAATCTTTGAGTTCTCCCTGCCACACTGAGAGGGTCCTTACTGAAAAAGAGCAGACTGTTCCTAAATCAGAACAGGAGGTTGCATGGAAAAAAAGATATCCTAGTAAAAACTGAAGAAACAAAAACTTATGGCCCAGGAGTAAATTCTGCATAAAATAAATGTAAATAAAAGTAAAAAAATAAAAAGACAAAAGTGTATCTCATTTATAGTCTTTTTTTTTTCTTCAAAGGACTGGCAGACAAGTACAGTTGACCCTTGAACAACACAGATTTGAATGGTGCAGGTCATGTATACATAGATTTTTTTTCAATAAATATAGTATAGTACTATAAATGTATTTTCTCTTATGATTTTCTTAGCATTTTATTTTCTCTAGTTAACATTTTAAGAATTTAGTGTGTTACATATAACATACAAAGTATATATTAATCAGTTATTTATGTTATTAGTAAGGCTTCCATTAACAGGCTATTACTAGTTAAATTTTTGGGGAGTCAAAAGTTATGCTCAGATTTTCAGCGATGTTGGGGTTAGCCCCTAAATCTGTGTTCAAGGATCAGCTACAGTTTATTTTGAATTATGCATTCAAAGGAAAATGATAATGTTATAATTTATGGTTTATATTTGAAGGTGAGTATTTAAAAAAAATTTCTTTGGTTTCCAAAGAGTATAAATTTTGTGGTTTTTTTTTTTTCTGTTTGGAGATGTTCTTAAGATTTTTTTATTATGGATTTTAAAAACATTGAGATAATATTATGCTTACTTCTAAAAAAACCTAATAGTAATAGTTCTGTTGAGTATTTTCGTGATATTTAAGTCGAGTTAAGTGAAGATTGTACATTATCTGTACACACTTAACAAAGGAAAAGTACTTCAGTAAGTGATATTAACCTATAACATTTAAGATCACTTCTTTTATTATTGTAACAATGAATAAATATATACAAATAGCTTTTAAATAATTTATTGATTTGGGGCACCTGGGTGACTCTGTCAGTTCAGTATGTGATTTCCTTTTTTTTTTTTTTTTAAGGTTTTATTTATTTATTTGACAGAGAGAGATCATAAGTAAGCAGAAAGGCAGGCAGAGAGAGAGGGGGAAGCAGGCTCCCTGCTCAATAGAGAGCCCAATGTGGGGCTTGATCCCAGGACCCTGAGATCATGATCTGAGCTGAAGGCAGAGGCTTAACCCACTGAACCACCCAGGCTCCCCAAGTGTGTGATTTTTGATCTCAGCTGAGGTCTCAATCTTAGTGTCATGAGTTAAAGCCTTATGTTGGGCTCCACTCTGGTCATAGAGCTTACTATAAAAAAAAAAAAAAGAAAAGAAAAAGAAAAAGAATTTATTGATTTTTTTCTCCTTAATTTTATTTAATTGAACTTTTAATTTTACAATAATGTAGATTCACATGCTGTTTTAGGAATACAGAGAGGTCTGGTGTAACCTATGCTTCTTTTCCTCCAGTGGCAACATCTTATAAAACTAGTAAGGTATTACAACCAAGATACTGACATTTGTGCAGTCCAAATTCAGAATATTTCCATCACAGAGATCCTTCGTGTTGCCATTGCATCTCTGAAACTACTTCATGCCCTTTGCTTGACCTTGCCCCTCTGAACCCCCAGCAACTACTAATTGGTTCTCTATCTCTGTAATGTTGTCATTTCAAGAATGGTATACAAATGTAATAATACAATATGTAATCTTTTAGGATTTTTCTCACTCATCATACTTATCTGGAGATTAATTGGATTTGTGGTGTATATCATTATTTGTTTCTTTTTATTTCTGAGTGGCATTCCATGGCATAAATGTTTAACCATTTTATTTATCATTCGTTTAACCATTCATCCATTGAAGGACATCTGGGTTGTTTCCATTTTGGCTACTAGGAATAAAGCTGTTATTAATACTTGTTAACAGGTTTTTGTATGAGTATAAATTTCTATTTCCCAGGGATAAATGCCCAGGGGTGCAATTACTGGTATGGTAATTACAAGTTTAGTTTTGTAAGAAATTGCCAAACTGCAAGTAACTACAACCTTTTGGAGTTACCACCAGTGTATGAATGATCAGTTTGCTCTGTGTTCTCACTATCATTTGGTGTTGTCACTATGTTTTTATAGAAGATGAGAGCCATTTTGATATGTGTGTAGTGTAGTCATTTTGATATGCTGTAGGTTTAATTTGTGCTTTCCTAGTAGGTAATGAAGTTTTATTTTTTCATGTGCTTTTTGCTTTACGTTCTTCAGTGAATTTATTTGTTGAAGTCTGTATTAGTTTGCTAGTACTGCCATAAGAAAATACCAAACTGGGTGGCTTGATGGACAGATATTTATTTCTCACGGTCTCACAGTTCTTCCAGGAGGCTGGAAGTTCAATATCAAGGTGTTGGCAAGTTTGGTTTCTCCTGAGGTGTCTCTCTTTGGCTTGTGGATGGCTCTCTTCTCACTGGATATTCAAAAGGTTTTTTCTCTGTGCCACCATTGGCGTCTCTCTTTCTTCTTATACGGACACCAGTGCTGTTGGATTTGGGTGCCACCCAGATGGTCTCAGTTAAACTTAATGACCTCTTTTTAAACGCGCTAGTTTGTCATATAGTCACTTTGAGGATGAGGGCTTCAACATGTGAATTTGGAGGGTGAGATGTACAGTTCAGTCCTTAAAAATACCTTTTGCTCTTTTTCAAATTGAATTTTTTTTTTTCCGGTTGAGTTTTGGGAGTTGTCTTTATATTCTGGATACTAGTCCTTTATCATATGTGTGGTTGCAGATATTTCTGCCAGTCTAGAATTTTTTTATTCTTCATAAGAGGGTTTTTCATGGAGCAAGAATTTTTTAACTTTGATGAGATCCAGTTTATTTTTTTTTTTAAAGATTTTATTTATTTATTTGAGAGACAGAGATCACAAGTAGGCAGAGAGGCAGGCGGGAGGGGGCGGGGTGGGGAGGGGAAAAGCAGAGAGCCTGATGTGGAGCTCTATCCCAGGACCCTGGGATCATGATCTGAGCCGAAGGCAGAGGCTTTAACCCAGTGAGCCATCCAGGTGCCCCAAGATCCAGTTTATTAATGTTCCCTTTTATGGAGTGTGCTTTTGGTGTCAAGTTTAAAAACACTTTACTTAGTTATATAACTGTTTTAAAAACTCTTCTACCATATTGAAGTAAAAATGATTAGAGATCACAAATTATACATTTGGTTTTCTTAGGAGGAATTTGTGAATGTGTAGAAAGAGAATTCACTTAGAAATAAGGGTCGGTCAGTCATGAACAAAAGAAAATACTGGGAGATGGTTCTTCATTGGAATTCCTCATTTTTGAAGCTCTTTTGAGTAAAGGCCTTTGTAGGTTTTGTTTTAGACTATCTTTTAAGAATGTTTGTATAGCAAGAAGCCGTAAAGAAGAGAGAGATTCTTTCTCTCCCTGGACAAGTTTTCTTACCTGGTGACATAATTATCTGCTTGGTTATCCAGGCTGGGAATGGGGGCATCTTGTTTAAGTGGTCCCATTTCATCCTTCACATTCACTCACTGCATCCTATTGGTTTTAACTTCTAAGAAGTTCTTCAACTTATTTCACATTTTTATCCTCATCACTAATCACTCTGATTCATTACCAAATCCTCTCCAGTGTCATTTCTATCATGCAGCTTTCCAGATTTTTTCTCTTTGTCTTTAGTTTTCAGATGTTTGACTTAATATGTCTTATTATGGATTTCTTTGTGTATATCTTGCTTAGAGTTTACTCACCTTATTCAGTCTGTATTTTTATTTCTTTTGCCAAATGTAATATTTTGTCATCCATTATTTCTTGGAGTACTCTTTCAGCCCCACCCTTTGTCTTCTTTATTTCCAAGATTCAGATGACAAAAGGTGTTACTTTGTTATAGTTCCACAAGTCCCCGAAGTTCTGAGGTTTTTTTTGGGTGGGGAGGGGGGTGTTTTTCTTTTTCTTTTTGTTTTTTCTTTGTTGTTAGTGTGTTTTTTCACTGTTGTTCAGAATGGGCAATTTCTCTTTTATTATGGTTCAGATCACTGATAATTTCCTTGTCTCCTTAATACTGCTTTTCATCTCAGTCATTGTTTAATTTTGATTCTTATATTTTTCACTTATAACATTTCTGTTTGGTCTTTTTTTATATATTTTTTTTTCTCAAGACTTCGTAAGTCTTTGCTAAGACCTTCTATTTTTCCTTTTATTTCAAGGGTGTTCCTCATTTTCCATTGAAGCATTTTTATGATGGCTGATGTAAAATCTTAATCAGATATTTCTAATATTCCTGTTGTTGTAATGTTGGCATCTACTGGTTATCACTTTTCATCCAGCTTTATGTCTTCCTTGTTCTTGGAATGATCATTAATTTTTATTGAAACCTGAACATTTTGAATATTATGAAATTCTACATTTTATTCAGATCTTCTGTTTTATTTTTTATTTATATTTTTTAAGAGTTTATTTTATTTATTTGACAGCCGGAGAGCACAAGCAGGCAGAGAGGCAGGCACAGAGAAAAGGGGGGAAGCAGGCTCCCTGCTGAGCAGAGAGCCCCATATGGGGCTCGATCCTAGGACCCTGGGACCACGACCCAAGCCGAAGACAGAGGGTTTAACCCACTGAGCCACCCTGGCACCCTCAGATCTTCTGTTTTAGCTGGGTTTGTTTGATAACACTCCATTAGGGAAAGGTGGAGTGCATGCTCCCTCATTACTTCCAGGTCGTGGTGGAAGTCCAATTTCCCCACTTAGCCTCCATTGACACCCCAGGGAGGTTGTCTTCACTGTTACTGTGGCTGAATAGCTATCTGTCCTGATAGCTATTAGACTGGGAGGGATAGAAATGTCTCATTGCTGTTCTACGTTTCCTCCACTATTGTCATTGTTACCACTGGGTGGTGGTGCTATAAATCTTGAGTGTCCACAGAGTATTTTTTCTTAGACTAGCTCAGTGGGGAGGGATAAGGTCACTTTGTTCTTTTTTTTTTTTTTAAGATTTTATTTATTTGACAGAGGATAAGCACAAGCAGGGGGAGCGGCAGAGGGAGAGGGAGAAGCAGGCTCCCTGCGAGCAGGGAGCAGGACGTGGGGCTCCATCCTAGGACCCTGGGATCATGACCCAAGCTGAAGGCAGTCACTTGAACGACTGAGCCACCCACGTGCCCCAAGGTCACTTTGTTCTTGATGGGTGGACTTAGATATGCAAGTTCCGTACTTTGTCTTCATTGACACCGTGGGGATGTCATGTTATCTCCTGGGAATTAAAGTCTTGGCTATAGTGGCCTTTTCTGACATCATTCCAGTGGGATGATTGAGGCATCTCATTATAGCATGGGGCAGTTGGAGGTCTAGGTTCCCACGTCAGCCTTTGCTGATGGGGGTAGGAATGAGACCTTAGTTTTTTCTCTATTGGTAGCTACAGTAGAGTAGTTATTTTCTAAAAGATGCTTTGCTAGATTTTCTTTTGCTTGGTCCTTTTGGCTTTGAGAGTAGGCTTTTGGAGGGTTTATTTTATCTGTGCTTGGTGTTTTTGGCACTCAGTTTCTCAGTCCTTGGTAAAATGTGGTAAAAATGAAAACCCAAGGAACTTCTCTTGTTTCATTCTTTGGGTGCTGAGGTCCATATCCAGTCTTTCTTCTTCTCTCTGTCTTTCCTTACTCTTAAGTTTATTTTTTATATAATGTCTCCAGTTTCTAGTTGTAGGTAGAGGAATAGGGAAAAGTATATCTACTTCATCTTTTCAGAAGTAAAAAGTGTATTTCAGGTACTTAGTAACAAAAATTACCTCTAAACAGCTCTTGAATTGGATCTAGGTAGAAATTATTGTCTTTTAATGCCTTTTGTTTGTTTATTTTTAAGACTAAATGCCTTTAGGCAGATTTTGACAGAGATAACAATGAATTCAAATTACAAAGTAATTTGTACAAAGCAAAAATATAGAATCAACCCTTGTGGATATACATTAAGTATCACACTGAGTCTTTCTTGACAACACAGGGACATACTTAAATACTAGTTTTTAACCTGTCAAGTTTTATTATGATTTCTTTTATGCATGCTGCAGTTGAAACAGTTCTCTTTGTTCTGACTCTTTGATCCAGTTACAGAGTGACTGATAATGTATGGAAATAGTTCTCAGGTTTTAGGTAATCTGTTAGAGCTTTGTTAGAGTCTCATGGTCAAGTTTTGCCTTTAGTCAGCTATGGATATATCTATGAGGATTTAATATTTCAGAGGTTTACTATATAATAGAAAAGAAATATTATGTATATCACTAAAGGACAGTTACATTGTTACAAAACGTGAGAAAAAGCAAGGGCTTTCTTTTATACAGGTAGCATAAGATTTTCAAATTCCTTTCAACGGTGGTATTTTACAATAAAATACTATCATGATTGTAGATGTTAAAAAAATGTTTTCTTTGTATTTCTTTCAGGGTGATGGTTTAGAAGACAATGAAAAGAATTTCTATGAATCTGATGATGAACAGAAGGAAAAGACTGACCAAAGGAAGAAGCCATATACTATGGATCCAGACCATAGACTTTTAATTCGGAATACAAAGCCTTTGCTTCAGAGCAGGAATGCAGCGGTATGTTAAAACCCTTACAAGAAATAATTTATGGATTTTTTAAAACAGTTGTTAATAGTATGTAAGTTCAGTGAACAATTTTTCAGTGTGCTAAGGGAGCATTTGTTTATTTATTTGATCATACACCAAAAAAATCAGTTTTGATGAGGTTACTTGGTTTGGTAGTTATATGCCTATTGGACTTCATTTACTTTTTTGTGGTTTTGTTCATTGGCTTTTCCTAATATATGAGCTTAATATATTTCTCATTGGGTTGGAAGACTGCATATTTCTGTTACTTGGTTGTAGTTGAGAGCACTTAATCTGGTATCAGTCCATAATATTCATGTGAACGTAATAAGAGTTTTTAAGAGACTAACATATAAAGTGTCTAGCATAATGCCGCATACCTAAAAAATTTTAACTGGTAGGAATAGCAGTTAAAAATCATTTTCATTTGACTAGATGACATTTTCATTTGACTCATTTGACTACTGAGTATGTTTTCTTTTGTTTTACATCTTTTTGGTTTAAATACACTTTATATTTCATTTATTTATGTGCACAATAAAGAATTAGGAAATAGGGACCGGCAAAACTTTAAAGAAACTAAAACATCATATTCCATCACTCAGAAATCACTGTTTTGTTTTGTTTTGTTTTTAAAGATTTTACTTATTTATTTGACAGACGGAGATCACAAGTATGCAGAGAGGCAGACAGGCAGGCAGAGGGGTGTGGGGGAAGCAGGCTCCCTGCTGAGCAGAGAGCCTGATGCGGGGCTTGATCCTAGGACTCTGAGATCATGACCTGAGCCGAAGGCAGAGACTTAACCCACTGAGGCACCCAGATGCCCCTCACTGTTATGTGTTGGTGCATTTTCTTCCAGACCCTTTTTCTGCATAAATGTATATATATTCACCTGTGTGTTTATCTATACATACATATTCTTTAAACTAAGGTAAAAATTATACAGAACATAGTACTTTTTTAACCTTTTTTTCCCTACTCAGTCCTCTCTATTCAATAAAATTTCATCTCATTTAATACCAGTTTATTTTAAATTATCTTTTATAAATAGGTAATCCAAACCAGTATGTATAGTACCTGGTTGTTACAGCTCTTAAACCTCCCAAGTCTTGCAGAATGTTCTTCAGGGTTTTCTCTTTGCTTACTTTATAGTGCTATTTAATTTTTTTCTTCTGTGCTCTGTGTTTCCTGTTAACTGGAAGTTATATCTAAACATTTGATGGAGTCAGGTAAAACATATTCTTAATATTGTTAATTTAAAAAATGTTCTTAATGAATGGTTCTGTTCAACTAATAAAAACTTTGAAAATGTGAGTTATTTTAAGTTTTCCGATGCCTGCTGATTTAGAGCTTAGAGCTCTGTCTGTGTATCTTAGTAATTGGCAGAAGTTTTTATCTTATACCTGATAATTTAGTTTCTATATCATTATTAAATAACCATACACAGTAATAAAAAAATGCTATTTTACTAATGTTGTAAAACATGGTTATATTTCAGTGAGCCCAGCTTAGCTAGATTATATTTAAGTAGCTGTAACTTGTCACCTAAAACTCTCTTTATAGTCGACTCACTGTTTATCTTTATCTTGGGAATTGATTTTATAGTCCAAATACTTACTGATCAAAAATGGTGAAACAAATAGAAGTAGTTTGTACTTTCTTCCCCAGTATGTTTTGATTCCATACTTATTTGGTATATACCAAACAGAGTAATTTACTTTTTGTCCCAATATATTTTGCTGTCCTGCTAATTTGGTGCTGCTAAGTACATATAAAGGTTGACTGTTGAAGGATTGTGAGTAGATTTCCTTCTTCTAGCCTTACTCACAGTTAAAGGAGAAACTTTGAGAATTTTTTTCAGGAAACTTGGTCAGTGCTGTGTATTGCTTTGGAGATAAGGGGCATTGTCAGCAGAGTGTTGGGAGGCTGTCCAAACTGTAGATAAGGCAAAAGTGGTAGAGTAGTTAGGAATAGAAAAGTGCTTATAGGATATACTATATCATGAATGCACATAATTTAACTGTAGAGGACCCATCTATTTGTGTATTTTAGTCATTTTGGACTTTGGAGGTATGGGAGTTTCCCTCTTGGCTTTTACAAATTAGACTATAGATTTCAAATTCTGGTTGTGGAAGCAACTTCATATATTAACTTTCATTATTAACTTTTAGATTTGTAAATACTAGGGGAAAAGAAGAGTATGTATTCCTTGTGGGCTTGAGGGAGTGCCCTAATTAGTATAGTAGAAGAGATTACATACTGAGTGGCATCTAGAATCTTTAAAACATTGACACATACAGAAAGTACAGTTTACTTTCTTGCTAGTAGCATTGGATGATTTTTAATAGAAAAGGGCTTAATTTCTGTAAAATACATTACAATCAAGTTTTACTTTCTTTTCTATTATATACTAATACTTATTAGCCAACTGTATACTTTAGTATTTGTAAAAATGACTATTGCCTACTTGTAGATTAAGTCAGTCATAGAAATTTTATTTTATAAGATACTATTTTTTAAAATTTTTTAACATTAAAAAATTTTTATTTGAGAGAGAGCAAGTTGGAGAGAGAGAGAGCATGAGATGGGGGAGAGGGAGGGGCAGAGAGAGAAGCAGACTCCCTGTTGAGCAGGGAGCCTGACATGGAACTTAGTCCCAGATCATGACCTGGGCCAAAGGCAGATGCCTAACCGACGGAACCACCCAGGCGCCCTTATTTTATAAGATTTTAAATTCAGGACAGTTTTTTCAATAATTACAGTGTATTTGTGGATCACAAGTGAAGAATAAAATATCCTTAAGTTCCTCAAATTGCCAAGTAATATCTGAAAGCTATAAATCAGCCTTGTAAAAAAAAAAAGTACAGCAACGGGCCAAGAAACAGTAAATTTGGGACTCCGTGAGCAGTACTTTTTTTAAGTGCTTTTTAAAAATAAATAAATAGAATAAAAACATTTTAAAAATGTTTCTTAGTTTTGGAAGGAACTCCTTTTATCTCAAGCACCCTCAGCTGCTGTATACTCTTGAAGCGTATATAAAACTCCTGCCATATATTTGTTAGAACCTTATAGAACAAGCATAAGTAAAGTAGTATTGTTTTCTGAGCTAAAGTCAAGATGATATAACTACTGTAACTCTCTGCATTTGTCACAGGTTAAACTGAATCACTTTTCAGTTTGGACTTTTGATCTGAATCTAAGTGTAGAGGCATATGGGGGAAACATAGTTCTCTTATATTTTATGACAGAAGTTCTCATCACCCTTATAATGGCTTTGAAGCAAAGACTGTTTTTAAGGTTCTGCATTTTGAAAACAAAAGATTATTTCAAATGCTGTTGCTTTAGAGGAATTATTTTAGTAGAGTTCATTTAATTATAAATTTAATGTACTGATTTTTAAAATTTTCAGCTTACTTGTTACTTTTTCAAAAGTATTTGGGCTTCATTTGGAAAGGCATACTTACAACTTTTAAAATATTCCCAATCTCAGAGTAGCAGCAGCAGTGTTAGGAAGAGTATGGGGTTTGGAGTGTTATGTAAAGCTTTGCTGCGTACGGGCAGGCAGACTTTCGGTAGTTCATTTAACATCTGTTTTCTAATAACATCTATTTTCTTTTCCAGTGATGTATTGGTTTCCTAGGGCTGTCATAGTAAATTACCACAAACCAGGTGAATTAAAACAACAGAAATGTATTTTCTCACTTTTTAGTGAGAAAGTGGAAGTCTAAAATCAAGGCATCAGAGGGTTGGTTCCTTCTGGTGGCTTTATGAGAGAAACTGCCTTTTGCTAGTTTATAGTGGTTGCCTGCAATCCGCACTCAGTGGCTTATAGATTCATCACTCCAGTCTCTGCCTCCATCTTTACATTGCCTTCTTTAATGTGTCTGTGTGTATAATTTTCTTTATAAGGACACTTACTGGATTTAGGGCCCACCCTAATCCAGTGTGAGCTCATCTCCAGCATTACCTTAATAATATCTGGAAAGACTTTTATCCAGGTAAGGCCACACTCTTCAGGTAGACATGAATTCTTGGGAGGACACTGTTCAACCTGCTTCAAAGGGGGTAGCAGCATATTTCTCTTACTTCACAGGAATTTTGTAGGAGTAAACAGTATGTAAGAATGTACTTCAAAGCTGGAGAGTGCTCCCATGTTTATAGTTCTTATTGTTTTCATGCTTAATCTTTTAGGTGGTTATGGCAGTTGCTCAGCTGTATTGGCACATATCACCGAAGTCTGAAGTTGGCATCATTTCGAAATCACTAGTGCGTTTACTTCGTAGTAATAGGTAGGACATGATTTTGTTTTTTTCTTTTGTGTGGCTTCAAAAGTAGTGTTTGAACAACTGTAATCTATCTTTCAGACATTTATTACATGACTCTGCGTTCTGTCTATAAGATTTCATACTAAAGGGGTCATCATACAAGCCTTTATACAATTTATCTCTTAGTTGGTGATAAATATAAAATTTCTCTTAAACTCAAGCCCAAAGAGATTGAAAATATTTTGGCAATGTTTAAGATCAGATTTTTATTGTCGTTTTGTTTTCTCTGTTTTAAGAATTACAAAATAGTTTCAGCTATTTAGCTTACCCTGAATATTTTGTTATAATTAGTTACTTTAAATTTAAAATTTCTTTCATTGAGTGCTTACTTCTGCTAATAGAGTTGGGGGGAAAAGATACATGTAACAAGACCTTAGTGCCTTAGCTACTTAACTCTAGACTGAGTTTTGCCATTCCTTAGTGATATTCTTTGTGCTTAGGATCTAAACACCTTTGTGTTTTAGGATTCTTTGTGTGTAAAGACCATGTCTTTATACATGGTCATTCTTTTCCTTTTTCTCAGTTCAGTAATTTTTTCTTTTCTGTAACTAGTTCAAAGGCTACCATAAGGTTCTGGAATGCATTTTTCACGTGAAGCTTTATACCACATTAACTTCTACATTCATTTCTTAGATATTTGGACATAAAATAACACAGCTTTTTTTTTTTTTTAAATCTATTCATTCTGGTCAGAACTGAGTGACTTGGTGATCATCTGATCAAGAGTTTATATTAATGCTATGATCATGTTTATTCTGTTAGCCCTAAGAACACCTTCCTTGCATGTGTTCAGAGCAGCTATAGTTTTGGCTTTACATCTTAGGAATATAGTATTGTAAAATAGGTTTTAACTTTTCCACGTGATAAATCAAATCTTATTTATTAGTTTATAGGAAAATGTGTTTAAAAAGAAGACATAAATACCTAAGATTTACTAAAAACTGTTTAATATTTGAGTTCAGTATGAAACTTACTGCCTTTTTTTTTTTTTTTTTGCTTAATATACTGTTTGCATAAAGGTACTTACTTGGAAAACATATCCAATGAAAATTCTCCTTTCATTTTTAGGGAGGTGCAGTATATTGTCCTACAGAATATAGCAACTATGTCAATTCAAAGAAAGGTATGTACATGATGAACACATAATTCAAGGGAGAAATGAATGCATTAAAACCATAAATGTATTTATGTATTTCTTTTTATAATCTAGGGTATGTTTGAACCTTATCTGAAGAGTTTCTATGTTCGATCAACTGATCCAACTATGATCAAGACTCTGAAGGTACACATGCTTTTATTTTTCAACTACCCTTAGTACATCTTTATTTTGAAGATACTGCTATAACTTCTAGCATCTGCAAAATGGAGACCTGCATTTTCAAAAACACAGATAATTTTAGGGATTTTCTTTATACTTTCTAAACTTTATTATTATATCCAGTTATAATAAATGCTGCTGCATCTTAATAATCCTAAGTTTATACATGCTGCCTGCACCTTGAATAATGCTTTGTACACTGGACAAGTAGATAATTTCAGCACTGTGTTTTTTAAGTGATATTATAGAGATTTGAATTGAGTATTGTGCAGGATAGAAAAATAGGGTTAATTTTCTACGATTTAGAAAAGACTTGTGGAGGGGCGCCTGGGTGGCTCAGTGGGTTAAAGTCTATGCCTTCGGCTCAGGTCATGATCCCAGGGTCCTGGGATTGAGCCCCACATCGGGCTCTCTGCTCAGCAGGAAGCCTGCTTCCTCCTCTCTCTCTGCCTGCCTCTCTGCCTACTTGTGATCTGTCTCTGTCAAATAAATAAATAAAATCTTAAAAAAAAAAAGAGTTTAAAAAAAAAAAAGAATAGACTTGTGGGAAAGTTGATGTTTGAGTGGATTTTAAAAGAATATTTTTGTGAATTTTTTTATTCTTGTTGGTACATTGAATGGGAGGTGGTTGTAGGGTCTGAGTAGGAGAAAAGAGCAGTTTATGCTAACAGAGATTATGAAAGAGTGTTATGTTCAGGGAATAATAACTACACTAAAGAACATAGTTAGGGATATAAAGTTATGATAATTAAAACTGTGATATTTAGACAGAAAAATAAGTGGGATAGAAAAGAAAGCGTGGCAACATCCATGTATATGAAGATGTACTATATAATAGAGTAGACCTTACAAACCAGTGTGGAAAGGATGGACTTTTCAGCATATATTGGGATGATTGGTTACTCACATGAAAACTGGGTTCAATCATAAGGAAATCTAATACACATCAAAATTGTAGGATATTTTAGGAAATAACTGGTTTGCAGTCATCAAAAATGTCAAGGTTGTGAAGGTCAGAAAAATACAGAGAAACTTTCAGGCCAAAGGAGACTAAAGATAAAACTGAATACAATGTCTGATACTGAATTGGATCCTTTTATTATGATTGAGATAATTAATGAAACTTAGTGGAAGTGATGATTGCATGGAGGTATGTATAAGTATTAATTTTCTCGATTTTCTTGGTTCTATTGTGTTCTGTAGGACAATGTCCTTGTTTGTAGGGAATATACACAGAAGTGTTTGGGGATGATGTGGTGTCAGATTGACAACTCTCAAACGATTCAGATCAAAATAGTTCTTTTTACCTTTTCTATATGTTTGAGATTGTTTTTTTTTTTTTAAATTATATAAAAATGAAAATGTTTTTAAGCATCTGCCTTTGGCTCAGGTCATGATCCCAGGGTGCTGGCATAGAGTTCCACCTTGGGCTCCTTGCTCAGCAGGAAGCCTGCTTCTCCCTCTGCCTGGTGCTCTGCCTGTTTGTACTCACTTGCTGTCTCTCTCTCTAACAAATAAATAAATAAAATCTTAAAAAATAATTAAAATGTTTTCATCAAAATAAAATGCAGAGTGACACCGTGATCTGGGAAAAAGATATTCCCAGTACCTATATCTGAAAAATGACTAGTACTGAAAATATATATGAAACTTCTCTACAATCTATCCCTTTTAATTGGAGGGTTTAGACCATTTATTTTTAATGTAATTTGTGATAGGACTATGTGTATTTATACATCACACATACATCTTGTGTTTTGTTTTCTATTTGTCCTGTCTGTTCTGTTTCTTTTTTTTTTTTTTTTAAGATTTTATTTATTTATTTGACAGATAGAGATCACAAGTAGGCAGAGAGGCAGGCAGAGATAGAGGAGGAAGCAGGCTCCCCACTGAGCAGAGAGCCCAACGTGGGGCTCCATCGCAGGACCCTGGGATCATGACCCGAGCCGAAGGCAGAGGCTTTAACTCACTGAGCCACCCAGGTGTCCCCCTTTTTTCCTTTTTCATGCTTTCCTTCAGATAGCTTGAATATTTTTTATGAGGAAGAACTGAAATGTTTTTAGTGAGCCTATTGGAGATAGACTTTTAATTACATCTTCTTATAAGTATGAATCAAGAAGAGAGAATTAAAATGTCCAAGTATTTGGGATGGTAGGATAAATGAGAACAAATCTAAGAATTAATTGGTATCTGGAAAACAGAGGTAGTACATGGAGGGCAAGTTATTTTCTAACTTTATTAATAAAGGGGAAAAAAGCAACAAACTACCTTAAATTGTTTAGGTTAATTAGATATAAATTATAAAGTTGGGACAAACAGGGAAGATGGAGGATTCTCTTTTTCCTAATTGTTTTTGAAAATTATGTAATTACTTGTTTTCTACTTGGAGATGTAGGAAGACAAAATTCACCAGAAAGGTATAATGCCTCACAACATTTGTAACAGTGTGACTTTTTAAAAACAAAAATTATCATTCTATTCAATGCCTTGTCTTTATTAAATTAATCCTTTTTCTTTGTGCTTTACAATGTTACTCTTTCTTTTTTCTACTATAGCTTGAAATTTTGACAAACTTGGCAAATGAAGCCAACATATCAACTCTTCTCCGAGAATTTCAGGTTTGTATACACTGCCAATTATAAAATAACTTCTAAAATATTTGTTTAGTTTACAGTCAAATATATATCTTTCTCAATTTACAAATAGGTAATTGTGTTAAATAAAACAGTGATTTGGGACAAGATTGAGAACTATGAAATTTGTAAATTTTCATGAATCAACATTAGCTACAAATTTTAAATTTAAGAGAAATGAAATAGTAGTCCCTTTCATGTTTTCACAGCATTTGAAAGACTGGTTTATGACTGTTTGTTGTTGTTGTTGTTTTAAATTATATTATATTACTGGTAAGGATTCCATGTCTCTGCTGTCATCATCACTAGTCCATTCCATACTCTGCATTCATGAAAGTGGCTTCACTTTTTACCTAGTTGTCCTGTTTATTTGTCCTATCACTCTTCATATAGTGTCCTCTTAGCTTTATGTATTTTTGGTCTAAAATTGCTCCTGTTATGATGTTTTTGTCATTGTTTTTGTTTTGTTGTACTTTTTAAAACCTTTAATGCATATGGATAAGGTGCCTCCCCACCAAACACCCTTAAAAAATATTATTCAAAAATTATCTCATGGATATATGCACTTTAAGATAGAGGGGTCAGCTCTGGAGACTTAGTGGTACAGGATAGCAACAGAAAATCTACTATCAGTATTATGAATTTTGTACCTCATCAGCAGTTTTCTTAGTGAAAATGTACCACATTCTACATGCAAATCACAGTTTTTGTTAACTCCCAACTTTTATTGATTTCATTTATTTTGTTACTATAATCCTCCTGTATAACTATATTAAATTTCCTTTTAGCCAAATAGATACTGGATTTTTTAAATTGTATGATCTTATACTTTTAACAGGAGTAGTAGAATATTATAGAAGTAGAATATTATAGCATGTTATAATTTTATAACTGAATTGCTGTACTTCCATGGTATTTATTTTTCTAGAAGAATTTCTTGTAAAATTAGGATGTTTTGGGGTGCCTGGCTGGCTAAGTTGGTTAAGCATCCAACTCTTGATTTTGGCTAAGGTCATGATTTCAGGCTTGTGACATGGAGTCCCATTTTGGGCTCCACACTGGGTGTAGAACCTGCTTGAGATTCTCTCTCTTCTCTCTCTGCCCCGCCCTCCCAAAATAAATAAATAATTTTTAAAAATTAGGATGTTTTGGATATCTAGTCATCTTATATTTATGTATGCCAGAAAATATAGTATCTCAAGTTTTCATCCAGTAACCCATAGCTATAGAACATTGGTTAGATTTGACTTTTACTTCATTTTTATAAATTTGCTTTTATATATATATTTTTTAAGTTTTTAATTTTTGTCTCAGTGTTTTTGTTTGTCCTTTTTCTTATTGTAGGTAATCAGTTGGGCTGTCCTTTTGCTATAAGCTTCCTGCTTAAGTCAAGTTTACTGGGAATGTAGGCAGTGAATCTCAGGCAGTTTTATGGCATTGTTTAGTTATACAGAGGTGACACATTGAAGCTATCTCAAAATATTGGTAATCTGGCCATTTCAATTAAGATCAGCATTTTTAATAAGGCCACTTTCTGATATACTTTTTATGTATCTACTTTTATCACTGTCAATATTTGTACCTCATTTGTGTGGGTTATAGGTTATTCACTTTTTGAGTAAAATAGAGAATTTTTAAAAGATATTTTTTGTAATTGAGGAAATTAGGTCATCAACTGGGAAGCTGTTAAAATACAATTGATCTTTCCTACATGGAACTAAGAGAATTTGTGTAATTTATTTCTTCAGTACTTAATCTTGTTCTTAGTGCTGTTCTCACAAAATCTGTATGGCTTTAGATATTCTTAGATTTTTTTTATTTGTCATTTTGACACCATTTAAATGTACATCCTTTTTGGTATGTTAAATAACCATAGTGTTAATTGTACATTATGTACATATCATTTGAAGTTGGGAATCTTTTTTTAAAAATGTCAGTTGAGGAATGCCTGGCTGGCTCAGTCAGTAGAGCATGTGACACTTGATTTCAGGGTCGTGAGTTCAAGCCCCACATTGGGAGTAAAGCTTACTCAAAAATAAATAAATTTTAAAAAATTCAGTTGAAAATAGAATTTTAAATTTTGTTTACATACACTGTAATATATAAATACAAGTATGCATATTTAAAGCATATTTATTTCTGTAAATAAGAAAAGCTGAGTTTTATTTTTTTTAAAAGATTTTATTTATTTATTTGACAGACAGAGATCACAAGTAGGCAGAGAGGCAGGCAGAGAGAGAGAGGGAGGAAGCAGGCTCCCCGCTGAGCAGAGAGCCCGACGCGGGGCTTGATCCCAGGACCCTGAGATCATGACCTGAGCCGAAGGCAGAGGCTTTAACCCACTGAGCCACCCAGGTGCCCCAAAAGCTGAGTTTTTAAATTAGGAAACTTATAATCAAAGTGAAATTCTTTAGGGCTGTATTAAATTTTATAAAGCTCTTTTAACTTGCTATTGTTAAATCAGTGATTTCTTTTTAAGTTTATATAAATACATAGTTTACAGTATGTTTTTAAAACATTCTTTTAAAGAAAATATATTTCAAAAGTAGGGAATTCTGTTACAGACTGAGTATTTTTAAAGTCTTTATTGCAATAGTGCTCATTGTAGCTATTATAGTTTTACTGCCATTCAGATAACATTTTGAAAATGTTTGTCATTAGTGTATTTGTCCTCCTCTTCTCCCAACTTTAGATTTAGTGTCTCTGAAAAAGCAACCCTTTTTTTCATAGATTCACAGATGCTGCTGGTTAAATGAACTGAAACCTCCAAAAAGAGAGTTCTCATCATCTCTTTCAACCTTGCACTTAAACTAATTGCTGTCTTTGGGTGACTGCTCCCCACTATCTGTTTTGGAGTCACAAGCCTCTGTGGCCACAGGTGAATGAACCTGGCTTGAAAATGTGCCTCTTCTATAGGCACATTCTTTAAGTAAAAAAAAAAAAATTAAATTAAGCTAATCAGTTGGCCCTGATGTGCATATAAATGAGAATATTATAGATTCTAAAATTTGTATTTTTGACAAAGTTCAGTATATCTTTTTGTTCACTTGATGGTACCAAAGTATAAACTAATTGAAATGCTATTTTTTAGACCTATGTGAAAAGCCAGGATAAACAGTTTGCAGCAGCCACTATTCAAACCATAGGCAGATGTGCAACCAACATCTCAGAAGTCACTGATACATGCCTCAATGGCCTGGTATGTCTGTTGTCCAACAGAGATGGTAAGTTGATAATTTTATTTTATTTTCAAGTAATTTATCATTTGAGTACTCTTGGCATGATCTTCAAATTCTAACATTTTTACATTTTTTAACATTTCATTTTAGTGTTTCCTGTATGTCAGTAGCATGATCATATGAGAGTAGCAATTTATGCTCGAAATAGAAAGACACACACACACACACACACACACACACACACCCCTTTGTGGTGTTTTAGTAAATTAGATAATAAACTTGCAAACAGTATTTGTTTTTCCTAAATAGAACTAAGAAACTGTAGTTTGTTTATTTTATTTCTTCACAGTTTAATCACCTTCATTATGCCTTTTCCACAAAGGTTATATTTTATGGCTTGTAATGACACATAAGTCATGTATAATATTGGTTCACCTGCAGAGGGTGCTAAAAGCAGGCAAATGACTATAACATGGAGAAGTGGCTAGATCAAAAAAGTATGTTTATTGTGTACCTTCAGAGTTTTTTTGTGTTTTTTTTTCTTCAGAAATTCAGCTAATAATTTTATATTCAATATTAAATTCAATTTAAAAGTCATCAGTTTGCAACAGCTTTGTGTTTTTAAGCCAAACAACATGTAAACATTTTGTAAAACTTGATAGGTGATAACCAGTAAAATGCATAATCTAGATTTCATACTGTTCTGTGGTAAAATGTCTGTTATTTCTATGGTATGACTTTAGAATAAATAAAGCCATTTGGAGAAAGATCAGTATTAGTCCCTTTCACCTTTATTATAATTTATATAGAGGATTTTTATTATAATTGTATATTTAATTAAAACAGATTCTTTCTAGGACAAATTCTGTTTTCTGTGTAAAATCATTGAAATGATTTGTGGAATTCTAAGTATAAATATGTCATATTTAAACATAGGCATATAGGACATAGGAAATATAAGAAAATTGATTATATTTAAATTTTATTTATATTATTATTTGTATTTTCACTAAATAACTCTTTTATCCCTAATTATCAAATCCCACATGTAAATCTCTTTAGAAAATTACACTATTGTGATCACTACTTCTAATGAAAAAACTGAAACAAAATTTAGCCCAATTAAGAGTGATTTTTTATTGTGAACATAAAATTATAAACTTTAATCCTGTAAATTCAAGATAATATGATGGATAGAACATTTTTCTACATGTAATACTAAAACTAAGTGGCAACAAAAATTATCAAGGAAAGTGTGTGGTTTTTTTTAATTGACTATAGAAAGTAGAGGAGATTAGGTTGCAAAATGTCATTCATTTTACTTGTTTCTACTTTTCATTCTTTTTGTCTCTATTTCTCTGTTGCACTTTAAAATATGAGTTGAAAACATGTTTTATTACCTGTATCTTAATAATGACCTATTCTATTATTTATGATACATTTCTTGGGAAGATATTTCCAGAACATTAAAGATTATGAACCAAGATTTACCAGGGTAATTTTTCTTTTAAAATTCAGTTGCATACAAAAAGTACTATAAATTAGAACACTCATTAGTTCTTTTAAACACAAAATATATTCAAGGTTTCTGAATTTTAGTTTTTGACCTTTTTTTCTCATGTGAAATTGTTGTAGATTTTAAAGCAATTATCTCTACTTCAGTTTTGTAATATATTAATTTCTTGAAAAATACCCTTTATTGACTTTCATTTAAAAGACAAATATTCTACCCCAGTAGCACTTTGAAAGAAAGAATAGATTGTTTTGTAATTATGTGATGGGAGATTAAAATAATCTGTATTCACTCTTAAAAGTAGGAGAATTTACTTACTTAAACTCTGATATTTTGATGTTTAGGCTTTTGTTTTTGATAAATCAAAACCATCATTATAACAATGGCTTTTTCCTCTGTAGTTTAATATTTAGAAACTTTAATTGTTCAGATTTTGGTTGTATAATCATCATTAGCCTATAGTTTCTGATTCTTTAATTCTTTTTCATACGAGTACACGTTTGTAGTTTGGAAACCTCATTAAAATTAGTAAAACAAATAAGGAGAATATTTATATTAAAATCAGTAGCATTAAGGAAAGTGATAATATTTTTAACTTAAAAATGGCCAATTCTGACAACAGAACTCCTTTCTTCTATTAAAAGATCTGCTCTTCGGGATAGGTATCTAGAATGAGGCCTCAGTTTCTTTAAAATCTCTAGGATCTTTTGAAGCTCTAAGATCTGTTACTCTTGATTTTATGTTAATACAAATATCTGCTCATCTGTTCAGATAATGTATCTTAAACCCTTAGGGGCAGCCTTTAGGCTCCATTGTTTCTTTTACATATATTTAACACATTGTTTTTAGACCTGTAGGTTGTTTTGTTTTGTTTTAAAGATTTTATTTATTTATTTGATAGACAGAGATTACAAGTAGAGGCAGGCAGGGAGAGAGGCAGGGAGATAGGAGGAAGCAGGCTCCCCGCTGAGCAGAGAGCTCGATGTGGGCTCTATCCCAGGACCCTGAGACCATGACCTGAGCTGAAGGCAGAGGCTTTAACCCACTGAGCCACCCAGGTACCCCATGGTTTTTTTTGTTTTTGTTTTTTTTTAATGTTACTGACTTCTCCCTTCTTGACACGGAGAGGACTTTTCAAGGCAGACTTGAAGCTTGCCTAAAACAATTCAGTATCACTATATGAGATTAATACGACAAATTTCTCAAGGATCTTTATGAGAAACTGCACTTCATTTGGCTGAATAAACTTACCATCTACTGTAAACTAAAAGGATTGGGGCAGAGGACTATTTTTTATTTCATTGAGTTTTATATAACTCAGTAAATGTTTATTGAGAACTTGAATATAGTTGGGGTATTTAGTAAGTGTTAAATAGGTTAATAGGTTAAATGAATAAGATATTCATTCAGCCTATAAAAAGTTCCTGCCTTTACAGAGTTAACAGTCTAATGAAGGGATACAGTAATATAAAACAAGTGTATTATAGTTTTTCTGTGTATTGACCACTTACTCTGTTGGGGGCTGTCTGCTTGCATGTAGAACTAGACTACCTATGTTTGAATGTTAATGTTATCTTGAATAAATTACTCAATCTCCCTGTGCTTCAGATTCTTCATTTGCAAGATGATGGTAATAGTACACTGTAGTAACCTTGAAGGCATAGGCTAACTGAAAGAAACCTGCCACAAAAAGCCATATACTGAATGATTCCACTTGTGTGAAATATCTAAAATAGTCAAATTCATAGAATCAGAGAGTGGAATGACAGTAGCCAGGGGTGGGGGAAAAGGGAAATAGGGAATTACTAAACAGCAAACATAATATTTCAATTAAGTAAGCTGAATAAGCTATAGAGATTTGCTGTACAACATTGTACCTATAATCAACAATAATGCAGATAAAGTTTTGTAAGAGGGTAGATCTCATTTTAAGTGTTCTTACCAAAGTGAAGTTAAATTAAAAAAAAAAAAAGTAGGCTCTATTTCTTACAGTAAGGACCCTTAAGTCTTGTTAAGAACAAAGAGGAAGCTAGGAAAAGTCTAGAACACCGGGTCATTTTGTGCTTTTGGTAGAACAGCACTACAGTCCTGTGGTCTTTGAAAAACAGGAGATAGAGTAAAAGAAAAGTAGGGTGGAATTACGTGAAGGGGTGAGAGGGCACATGGGGTGGGTAATAAAGACCCCTGCTGCAGACGTCCAGGTTATTATGCCCAGAACCTGTGAATATGCTACCTTCCATGGCAGAAGGGATTTTGCAGATGTGATTAAGATTCTTGATATGGAGATCAAAAGGGTCCTTTTAAGAAAAGGAGGGAGGTCAAGATGTCAAGCAGAGATTGAAGCGATGCCGTTGCTAGATCAGGACCTTGAGTCAAGGAATGTGAACAACCTGTAGAAGTTAGAAAAGGCAAAGAATAGATTTTCTCCTAGAACCTCCATAGAAAGGTAGTCCTATTGACATCTTGCTTTTAGCCCCTTACGGTCTAAACTCTTAACTTCTAACTCTAGAACTGTAAGACACTGAATTTGTATTGTGTTAGGCCACTAAGTTTGTGGTAATTTATAACAACAATAGGAAAGTAATACAGCATCAAAGGATAAATGATACCAAATATATTTTTCAGCTATAGCCAATCCTGCCTCTCCGTGTGTATAATTAAAATTATACAATATTTTTTCTTTGTCTAGTTTTATAATAATACATTTTAAAAATAAAAAAAAATTTTATACTGTGGATTCTTAAAGCCACATTTACCGTATTTTACTTTGCATAGTAATTACTTTTAATTTTTCTTACCTAGAGTATAAGGTTGACAAAGTCGGGATCTTAACCTTTGTTTTCATCAAAGCTCAAAGCGGTGGTCTTTGTATAGTAGCTGCTCCTCTTAACTTAGAATTTAGAGATGAAATGGTACCTTTTGAATTCTGGATAAAGTCATATAGTTCTAGGGCATTTGTCTTTCTTTATCTTTAAAATAATGAAAATAAGCTACCTACCATATGTTACTATAGAAGAGAAAGAAATATTTTATGTCATAAACTAAAGCATTGTATAACCATCAATTTATCATTCTGTTGGAGAAAGTGCTATGTAATTTGAAATACGTATGTTTAATAATGATTAAAATGATAAAAAATTTTACTTGTATTCTTAGAGCTAGATAAGAAAATATGTTTTAGGGGCGCCAGGGTGGCTTCATCGTTGAGCATCTGTCTGCCTTCAGCTCAGGTCATGATCCCCAGGTCCTGGGATCAAGCCACATATTGGGCTCCCTGCTTGGCAGAAAGCCTGCTTCTCCTTCTCCAACTCCCCCTGCTCGTGTTCCCTCTTTTGCTGTATCTCTGTCAAACAAATAAATAAAATCTTTTAAAAAATATATACATTTTTTTTTTCAGAGAAAAGAATAACAACACAAATCATGGTATTTCTAGTATAATATTAAAATGTACCTTTGTAGTGTATGCCAGGGGAATTTCTAATGTCCATGAAGCTCTATCAATAAAAAATGTCAAAATAATAAGTTAAGGCATTGTAGACTTATTTATTTGCCTTCAGTAGCATTAGTATTTGTTTATATAAGAATCATTCCATAAGTTCTCTCAATTGTAATCTAATTGGATTACAGTTATCTGCTGGTGCCACCAAAAATGTAACTCTGGACTAGTAATTAGCCACTTCAGTGTGATAACTCAATCTCAGAATCCCAGTTTCAGGAACTGCTTCCTTGGAGTCACTCCCAGGACCAATTATTATATTAGTTAATTATAATAATAATATTATATTATATTAGTTATAGATATACTAATATATTATATTAGTTATATATTAGTTATGTTATATTAGTTAATGTTATATATTATATATATAATAAATATATTTCTTGCTCTGGCAAGAAACAGATGGCATACTTAAAAGGTATGATTGAAGAGAATTTAATGAAGGGACTATTTATTTATTTATTTATTTATTCATTCAAAGATTTTATTTGACACAGAGAGAGATCACAAGTAGGCAGAGAGGCAGGCAGAGAGGGGGAATCAGGCTCCCTGCTGAGCAGAGAGCCCAATTTGGGGCTCGATCCCAGACTCTGAGATCATGACCTGAGCCGAAGGCAGAGGCTTAACCCACTGAGCCACCCAGGTGCCCCTGAAGGAACTATTTATAAGATGTGGGCGGGATTAAGAGAAACCAAGAAGGTATGATATAATGTCCTGAGGCTAACAGGTTATTTATTGACCGTGGAAAGCCGCTTTATCATATCTAGAGCTGAAGGAAAGGAGTGTGAGGAGTGTGAGCAGTTCAGCGGGCGAGATCCATTCAGGAGAACTGAAACTGCCAGTAGAAGAATGTACACATTGCCAGGGAGACCTGGTAGTAGAGGTCCATGATAGCAAAAATTCTCTCCTTCTGCCCCCTTGATCTCCTGCTGGTATGTCCTATCAGCTAAACATAGCTGGAAGCCAGGGACAAGGGAGTCTGGTTGATGCAATCTGCAGAGGTCAACCTCTAAAGACAAAGAGTGGGTCAGGAAAGGCAGAGAGTGGATTCACTGGACAAATGGAAATAATCCAGCACATAAGCCCACTCTTTCTGGCTCTGAAGTGAGTGCTATTTCTATAGTAACACCCTTCTTACCATTAATGATCTTCAATACTCACTTTTCTGGACATACCCCTTAAGGAATTTTTTTGTTTTTAGTTTGCTGTTTTCTTTAGAATTGGAAAAAAAGTTATTTAGATTGTAGGTGTTTGATTCCCACTATGTAGTTGATAGGAACCAAATAACTTACATGGTGGCTATTTGATTACCACCCTATGGTAGAAATCAAGTATTTGAAAGCTATAGTTAAAAGCCAAAGACACTTGAATATTATGGTGAGCAGCAAAATCTAACCTCATGTTGCTTTTCTGACTCTAAGAGGTGGGTATGGGAAGGGGTTATCAGAAGTTAGGAGGCAACAACAGAAGTTAGAAATTAAAGTATACTCCTCTGCTTAAGACAGTATTCACCCTCAAAGTTTGGACATTTACTTGTGGTTATAGTTTTCACCTAGTCATTTGAGACATGTAGAATATTTTACTAACTTAAATTCATATTTTACCAGGAATATTGCATTTGAATTGCATTATGCATATTTAATGTGAACAATCTCTTTTTCAGAAATAGTTGTTGCTGAAAGTGTAGTTGTTATTAAGAAATTACTGCAAATGCAACCTGCACAACATGGTGAAATTATTAAACATATGGCTAAACTCTTGGACAGTATAACTGTGAGTACCAATTAAGTGATCTTTCTGAATTTAACTGGATTTTAGTCAATAAATTATAGTGTTGTTAAGATAAATGGACATCTTAAGATGTAGTGGCTAAGAGAGCTTAACTATCTGGATTCAAATCCTGGTTCTGAGATTTTACACTGTTGTGGAAGGGAGTTACAAATCTGGAAAAGGGGAAAGATGCAATAAATGCTGCATTGTTAGATTGGAAATGGAGATATCAGTGTAAACTTCCTGACTTTATAAATTGTAGATGTGTGTGAGTGTGTAAATGTGTGTGTGTCCACACACATTTATGTATACACATATGAATGCATGTATTGAGTATACGATCATCTGTTTTTTTGGATGGGCCTGCATGCAATAATGCCTCAATACAAATGAGCACACCTAGTGCCTAGATCTTGTTTGTTTTTTTTTAACTGAGATATAATTTTATACCATAATATGCACTCATATAATATAGCAGTTTTTGGTGTATTCATAAGGTTGTGCAACCATCACTACTATGTAATTCCAGTATGTTTTCATCATTCCAATAAAAGAATCCCATGGCTCAAACTGATTCTCCCTTTAGTCCAGCCCTTGTCAGCTAACTAATCTACTTTGTCTCTATGGATTTGCTTATTTTGGACATTTCATATAAGTGGAATCATATGTCAAATGGCCTTTTGTGTCTAGCTTCTTTAACTTAGCATGTTTTCAAAGTTTGTGCATGTTCTAGAATGTAGTACTGCATTCCTTTTTTGGTAGACCTTGGTTTTTAAATTTCATTCACCCCTTGAAGGACAGGACTGCTTAGAGAAATGGCTGATTTTAGAACTAGGGCAAGGAAAGAACAAGATGATCTGGGAACATCTTGTTGGGCAAAAAAGGCAAGGAAATGCTCACAGAATGATAAAGACGTGTCAGAAAGACACAAAAGCCGGCTTGAAAGACACAAAAGCTCCCACTGGCCAATTTAGAAAACAAAATAAATTATAGTAAAAGGATTATGGCCTATTGAATAGGGTAAGACTCTGTTGAGACCACCCTGGGGTGAATGAATGAATGAATGAATGAATGATTGATTAAGGGAGAAGGGGAAGCTCTTTTTTACAGTACAAAACAAATAAATGTAGGAGGAATGATGGAATTAGACTATCACCATTTACAAAGCATCACAATAATAATAGACTGAGGTAAGACTTATTAACAAATGGTAAAAAGTAGGGGGTAAAAGTTTAGGTAGTCAGAGGATATTTGTACAGTTTCAAAGTATATTCTCATACGGTACTTAATTACAGAACATAAATTAAAGACTATTAGCTTTTACAATGGAGAAACCTTGCAGGTGTTACCTGAACCAAATGAACATGGTTTACATTGCCAGCAATGGGATTAAACACCACCTGATATGATATAGTGAATAGAACTTAACATCAGGTCTGTTGAATTCTTGCAAAAGTGAATGACTTGAATATAATCAAGAAGAAACACGAGACAGTAGACTCTGAGAAACAAACTGAGGGTTTTGGAGGGGGAGGTGGGGAGTAGGATGAGCCTGGTAGTGGGTATTATGGAGGGCACGTATTGCATGGAGCACTGGATGTGGTGCATAAACAATGAAGTCTGGAACATTAAAAAAAAAAAAAAAAAAAAAAAGAAGAAGAAGAAGAAGAAACATGAGACAAACCCAAATGGAAGTATACTACAAAATACTACAAAATAACTGGCTATACTCCTTAAAAATGCATATATCATGAAATGTTAAGAAAAACTCGGGAACTTTTTCCCATTAAGAGAGTTTAAAATGATATCACAACTCTATGCAACACATATTTTTTTATTTTCTTTTTCTGTAAAGGATTTGGGAAGATTTGGTAGGGATAATCGGCCAAATCTCAATAAAATCTGTAGATTAGGTAGTAGTATTGATTCAGTATTTAAATTCCTAATTTTTAAATCATTTTACTGTAGCAATGTAAGAGCATTCCTTTTATTACAAAGTTTGCAATCATGTATTTTGATGTTTAAGGATAAATCTACAACTTCTTTCAATTTAGGAAACAAAATATCTGTGTATATATAGAAAACTAAAGCAAATATAGTAAAGTGATGACATTTGAGGAATCTGGGTGAAGGGTATTCAGAAGTTCTTTTTATTCTTCCAGCTTTTCTATAAATCTGAAATTGTGTTTAAAAAATTAAATTAAAAAATAAATATTAACTTTGTTCCACTGCTTACCCACTCTGTGCTTTTATATTAAAATCTCCATACTTTTCCCAACTTAAAATGGTGATAGTAAATGAAAATAAAACCTGATATTTTGTACATAATACATTAGTTAATATATGTCATGCTCTTAAGAATATTTCCTAGCACATGGTGGTATTATGTAAGTGTCTCCTGTCTATTATTTACGTCCTATTTCATTCCCTTTTTCTAATTTTATTTCCTCTTTTCAGAGTTCCTCAGTCTGTCTCAGTCTGATTTTGACTCCCCAGACTCCACTAACACTGACTTTTCCAGGGTCATTGACTATCTTCTTATTAAACCCAGTGGATTATTTGCTGTTAGTGTCTTTCATGATCTTTTGTTAGCATTTGACTTCACATACTGCTTCTTCCCTTTTGAAATATTCTCCATGGCTTCTTTCTGGTTTTTCTTCAAACGCTTTTCCATTGTGTTTGCCCTTCACTATGTCTGTCCCTTCAATTAAAGTTGCTTTTTTTTTCCATTGTTGGTTAAAGTTTAAGACTAATGTTCTATAAGTGATAGGGATGTAGTTTAGGGGGAAATACATTATTTTCGTCTTTGAAGATGGGATAATGTATACTCTGAGTCTGTTCAGAGGGATTGTATTTGTGTGGTTTAAGACAGAGTTTGGAAGCTGCATCAGGATCAATATTTAATATCTCTGGTAGCAAAATTTTCTTTCCCTCAAGGTCTTAGTAAAGCTCGTAGGGCAGTTATATATGTATCTTAAAGCTAAGAATAACACTCACAGGAGTCTCTTAGCATCTGAGCTCCCACCAAATCTCTCACCAGAGTGTTCTTTGTCTTTATATCTACTCTCATTATCGATTCTAATTATCAAAGCCAGGACCTCTCAGAAACTGTGTATGAGAGGTATAGGGATTAAGAGAGTAGATTTGATATTAGCAAATTTAGGAAGCTTAAAACCATACCAACTTTCTTTTCTCACCATAATGGTATGAAGCTGAAAATCAACAATAAGAGGAAAGTGAAAAGGTGTACAAGTATGTGGAAGCTAAACAACACTCTTCTCAGCAACCATTGAGTCAAAGAAGAAATTAAAAGAAAAAAAATTATCTTGAAATAAGTGAAGATGAAAACACAACATATCAAATATTATGGTATGCAGCAAAAGCAGTTTTGAGAGAAAAATTTATAGCAATAAACACATATTAAGAAATTAGAAAGATCTCAAAAAAAAACCTAACTTTATATCTCAAGGAACTACATTTAATTAAAACCCAGAGCCAGCAGAAGAAGAAATATAAGAAGTATCATAGTAGAAATAAATGAAATAGAGACCAGAAAAATAACAGAAAGGATCAATAAAACTAAGAGCTGGTTCTTTGAAAAGGTAAGAAAAACTGACAAACCTTCAGCTAGACTAAGGGAAAGAAAAAATAAATAGATAAAATTAGAAATGAAAGAGGAGAGGAGACATTGAAACTGATACTACAGATATATATAGAATTATCAGAGACTACTATAAACAATGATATGCCAACAAATTACATAATCTAGACGAAATGGGTACCATTTTTAGAAACACACAACCTACCAAGAGTAGAATTCTACCAAACATTTAAAGAAAGAATTAACACTAATCCTAAATCCTAAACTCTTCCAAAATAATGAGCAGGAGGGGACACTTCCAGACCCATTCTGCAAGGCCAGTATTATTTTGATACCAAAAGCAAATAGGATACCACAAGAGAAGAAAGCTGTAGACCGGTGACCCTGATGAATATAGATGGAAAAAATTTCAGCAAAATATTAGCAAACTGAATTCAGGAACACTTTAATAGGATTATACGCCATGACCAAATCGGATTTATCCTTAGCGCGCAATCACTGTATACAATACATCACTTTATACAATACATCACTTTAATAAGCTGAAAGACAAAAACCACATGATTATCTGAATAGAGTCAGGAAAAAGCATTTGACAAAATATAACATCCTTTCATGATAAAAACCCTTAATGGATTGGTTGTAGAAGGAACGTATCTCAACATAGTAAAGGCTGTATATGACATACCTACAGCTAACATTATACTCATTGGGAAAAAATAGAAAACGTTTCCCTGAGATCAGGAGCAATGCAAGGATATGATATAGGATACAATCCTATATATAGCAAATCCCAAGAGTTAGTCAAAATACTGTTGGAATTAATCAGTGATTTCAGTTACAAGGCATAGAGACATAGAGACATCAGTTACATTCCTTTACAGGAAATGAAACATCTGAAAAATAAAAATATCCCATTCACAATAGTATCAAAACAATAAAATGATTAGGAATAAATTTCAACAAGAAAGTGAAAGATCTGGGGTGCCTGGGTGGCTCAGTGGATTAAGCCTCTGCCTTCTGCTCAGGTCATGATCCCAGAGTTCTGGGATCGAGCCTGCACTGGGCTCTCTGCTCAGCCGGGAGCCTGCTTCTCTCTCTCTCTGCCTGCCTCTCTGCCTGTCTCTGGCAGATAAATCTCTGTCAAATAAATAAATAAAATCTTTAAAAAAAAAAAGAAAGTGAAAGACCTGTATAAGTAAAGACAACCCACATTCATGGATGAGAAGGATTAATATTGTTAAAATGGCCATACTACTTAAAGCCATTTAATGTAATCCCCATCAAAACACAAAACACATTTTTCACAGAAATAGAAGAAACAATCCTAAAATTTGTGTGGAACTGCAAAAGACACCAAATAGGCAAAAAATCCCGAGAAAAAGAAAGAATAAATCTGGAGGTATTGCACTCTCTGATTTGAACCGTACTACAAAGCCATAGTAATAAAAGTAGTAGGGTACTGGCACAAAAATAGACATAAAGACCAGTGCAACAGAATAGAGAGCTTGGAATTAAACCCTGGCATTTATGGTCAACAAACTAATATTCATGCATACCCAATGGGAAAAGGATAGTCTCTTCAACAAATGGTGCTGGGAGAATTAGAGCAACACATGGAGAACAATGAAACTGGAAAACTGTCTCACTCCACTCACAAAAATTAACTCAGAATGAACTCAGAAGCCTGTTTTTTGTTTTGTTTTTGTCAGAAGATGATGGTTAGTAGAATATGGAAGTATGATAGGAATTTCAAATTCAAAGGGGAAAAAGGGAAACAATTGTAAAATAAATAATAAATTTTTAAAAATAATAAAGTAAGGCGGAAGGGTAAAAATCCAAATATATCCTACCCTAAATATGAAGGGACTTAATTCTCTCATTAAAAGACTGACTTTCAAATTGGAGTGAAAAACAAAAGCTAGCCATTTACAATTATAACACCTTAATCAAAGTGATAAAGATGGAAAAAAGAAGATAGGAAAAGAGATATTAAGTGAAGATGAACAAGAAAGTGAGATTTAAAATTAATTAAAAGCAGAAGGAAGGATGCCTAGTGGCTTAGTCAGGTGTCTGCCTTCGGCTCAGGTCATGATCCTGAAGTCCTGGGATCAAACTCTGCATTGGGCTCTCTGTTCATCAGGGAGTCTGCTTGCCCCTCCCCCTGCTGATGCTTGCTCTCTCTGTTTCTCTCTCTCTCTCTCTCTCTCAAAATAAGCAAAATCTTTTTTTAAAAAAGGCAGGAAGATAAAAAAGAACATTATACAATGAAAAAAGACAATCTACAAAGAAACTGAGAGGCATAAACCTATATGCACACAAAAATATGGCAACCAAATAAATATATAATGGAAAAATCCATTAGAAATGCAAGGAGAGGGGCACCTGGGTGGCTCAGTCTGTTAAGCATCTGCCATCGGTTCAGGTCATGATCCCAGGGTCCTGGGATCAAGCCCCACATCAGGCTCCCTGCTCAGTGGGGAGCCTGCCTCTCCCTCTGCCACTCCCCCTTCTTGTGAGCTCTCTCTCTCTCTCTCTCCAATAAATGGATAAATAAAATCTTTAAAAAAAAAAAAAAGAAAAGGGGAAAAAGGGGAAAGAAAAAAATGCAAGGAGAAATTTGTGGATGACTTTATGCTTCTCTCATATCTTGATATACCCAGCAGATTTTGAGTAAGATATGCACATAAAGATAAAGAGTAATTAAAAAATAGAATACATATTTTATTCAGTCCTGTAGGTAAAATTTTATATTTCTTGAACAGATAATACCCACTTTTGTGGGTGTATTCATGAAACAATTTACAAAAAATCAAGAATGTACTTGGACATAAAGAAAACTTAAAGATTTTATGTTTTTTAACCATAAGCAGTAAAATTAGAATTAATCTGAAAGGGTACCAGAAAAATTTTAAAGTAAGAAATATACTTCTAGGTGAAAGAAGGTTTAAAAGAAAAAAATACAAGCTTTATATAAAATACAGGAAAAGAAAACACTTTGTTTTAAATGTGTGGGGTATGGCTAAAGTGGTCACTGCTACCATTTTTAACGTAAAGAGACCAGAAATAAAGGGATTTGGTGTTTGTCTTAAGAAATTTGAAAAAGAGGGGCACCTGGGTGGCTCAGTGGATTAAGGCTCTGCCCTCGGCTCAGGTCATGATCTCAGGGTCCTGGGATCGAACCCCACATTGGGCTCTCTGCTCAGCGGGGAGCCTGCTTCCCCCCCTCTCTCTGCCTGCCTCTCTGCCTACTTGTGATCTCTGTCAAATAAATAAATTTTTAAAAAATCTTAAAAAAAAAAAAGAAATTTGAAAAAGAACAGTGAAATAAAACATGAAAGCGGAAAAGGGATCAAAGTTGATTTTGTAAAATAGGATACCAAAAAAAGATCATTGAAATTGATAAATGCATCTTAAATCTCCTTTGGAAAGTCAATAGAGTAGATAACCCCTCCTGATTCTTTTTTTAAAGATTTATTTATTTATTTGAGAGCGAGTGCATGAGCATGCAAGTTGGGGGGAGGGGCAGAGGGAGAGGATGAGAGAGAGAAGCAGACTCACTGCTGAGTGTGGGGCCCACCATGGGGCTGGGTCCCACAACTCTGAGATCATGACTTGAGCCAAAATCAAGATTGGGACCTTTAACCGACAAAGCCACCCAGATATAGGTGCCCTACCCCTCCTGATTTTGATAAGGCAAAGAGAGAAAACAAAAGTGAACAAATTGGGCATGTGATTCAAAGGGAGATTCAAATAATTAAAACTATATATAGTTCTATAGCAAAATTTTGAAATTTTAGAGAATTAAAAGGCGATGAGTTGTTACTGTTTACTTAATGTATCTGAAGAAGTTGGAGTGTTTGAAAGTGGGACAAGGAAGAACAATGCAAGATAGTTTGTAATGCAGAATCCTAAAAATGATTAGGGATTGGCGGTACAGATTATGCCAGAAGAAGGTGGTGAGGGATATAACTGACAGCAGCTTGAAAGTCAGGAAAGGGGAGTGACTGAATCCCTAGAATCTGTTTCCTTCAAATATTCAAGAGAGCTGTTTATTTAAAGAGTAACAGACGTGGAAAAGGAAACAGGGCTTTATTATTCTGACCAAGCACTTAACGACTCTTAAATGTGGGTAAGTGATTGATTCTGAAATGGGAAGGTAAATCTGAGAGCCTCAAAGGAGACCTTTTTTTCCTGAATCTCTGTATATTTCACCCTACATCCAGGGATAATATCTTAAACCAGTACTGGTTAGAAAGAGCCAATCTGGACAATGTCAAAGGACAAGAGGACACTTTGAGCCTGTTTTCTCTCAATGCTTAAGCCACTTTATCAGGATAGAATCCTGGGCTCATCTACCCTCCAGGAGGGGTAACAAAAATGATAGCCAGATCTTTTTCCATTCTGGCCATCTTATCCATAGAACAAGAGATCTAAGGAGGTGGGGAAATGCCCCACATGCATACATGCAGGAATTGTCAAGAGAATGGCCTAGAGTTCTCCTGAAAAGCCAGCTCTTGGAAAAGCTGCAGATGAGGCCATAAAGGAGCCATTGTACACCATGGCAGAAGAACTGGGCCAAAGGAGTAATCCTTCATTTGATTTATGAGTAAATGAGGCCTACTGATGTCAAGTTATTTGTCTCCATGATTTACATGATCGATCCAGGACCAGAACTGGTCTTCCTGCCTTGCTGGCTGGTGTTTTTCCTCGTATAAAACACTCATTTTTTTCTCTGTCCAGTAGCCATGGTGAACTCTGGATTCAGACTTGGACTTCCAGTCTTACTTCTACCACTGACAAGCTGTAAGATGCTGGGCATGTTTCTTAACCCCTTTGTGCCCCAGTTTCGTCATATATCAAGTGGGAATAATGGTAGAGCCTACTTTCTCAGGTTTTTGTGTTATATAATAGACTGAGAAAACAGGTAAAGTCTTAAAACAGTGCCAGATGCATGGTAAGAACTCAGTAGATGTTGGCTATGTGATTTTTTTAAAAAAGGAACTTAGATTTTGTTGTTTCAAGATTTTGATTCCATTTGTTATTTATTAAGTTACTATTTATTAAGTGACATAGTTGAAAATATGAGAACTAAAATTTAGATTCTACTTTTTAAATTCAGATTGAATAAGTTATATCTGTGTAGGTAGTACAGTCAACTTACATGTTTTTGATTGTGAATATTTATCCTTTGGACTATACTTCATGTCTAGTGAAGACTCCTTGTAGAGCAGTTTTTCCAGAATAAAATGCATGCTACATGAAGATTACTCTATCAGAGTTTTATACAATGTTTTATGGGACAGAGAAGAACTTAATATCATAAGAGAGTAATTAAAAGATGTTATTTTGTGAAGACTACTGAGTAGTATTGAAATAGCACTTTATGTACTCCTTCCCCTGGTGCCTCCCTGAATGCCTGCCATTTCACAAGGTAACTAGCCTTGCCCTGTTGCCCCAACTTAATTCATGCTATAGTGTTAATGCATATTAAGTCCAGATACAGAATATTGGATCTGATTTGTTAGTTTTATGCAGTTTGTTTAGATGCTTAGTGATTTTGCCTTTGACAAATTTAAATAAATAAAATTGATGTTGCAGAATTATTTTACACTACTGCACTGTGCAGTGGCTAGTGTTGAAATACAATAGCTTTTACATTGAACTGCTTACAGAGTGATCTGTAAAATCTTTCTATAACTGCTGTGGTCAGCTAGGAATCATATTTTTTGCAGGCAAGTTAATGGGTTAAAATGACAGTGGAAACTGCTTTCTTGTAGAAGGGTTAAAAAGTGCACTTAGAGGGGCGCCTGGGTGGCTCAGTGGCTTAAGCCGCTGCCTTTGGCTTGGGTCGTGATCTCAGGGTCCTGGGATCGAGTCCCACATCGGGCTGTCTGCTCAGCAGGGAGCCTGCTTCCCTCTCTCTCTCTCTGCCTGCCTCTGTCTACTGTGATCGCTCTCTCTCTCTCTCTCTCTCTGTCAAATAAATAAATAAATAAATCTTAAAAAAAAAAAAGTGCACTTAGAACCACTTGATCAGGGCATTTAGAATAAAGAATCAAAGTCATTTACAGTCCAGCTTGTCTTTGAAAATATTGAAAAGCAGAAGTTCATAATAAAAGTATTATGTCTTATGCATACGTATATTATTAATTTGTATATGTGTATTATTAGTTTGGTTTTAGTTCAGCGGTCCTGTTCATCCTGTGATTGAAAAGACCATGGAGAACAAAAAGTGACTAATTTTCTGATTTTAAATCTTTGAAAGTGGTGATGCTATGAATCATATTATCAGTGGTGTGCAAATGGGAGTCCTGTAACTTAATTGGGAGAGAAAGGTAGGGCTGGAATTTGAAAATCTTAGGATTCTGGTTGCAGCCAAACATACAGAAACACTGGGCTTGTCAGTTTCCTAAGCTTTTTAATAAATTGCTGTCACCAAGAATTTGGTATAAATATTTTTATATTGATATTATTTCCTGTTGTGGAGAAATTTTCTGAAGTTTTTAATATGTTTACTTGGAAGTTTAATTACCTCAGTTCTAGAACCTCTGAATATTACCCTGCCCTCTACCACCACCGTCTTGAGATTTTTTTCATTGTGAGAATTACAATTTATTGATTTTCATTTTTCCCAAAGAATTGTATTTTAAATGTATGCATTATGAATGTTTAGAGTGTTTAAATATTGTTATTTTAATCTTAGTATATTAATAAGTAGGAATATAAACAATCTCTTAAAACTTTTTGAAATTGTCTTCTTAATTGCAAAAAAGAATTATAACTGTGTTACCAGAAGAAAATTACTTAAAGTGGGATTGTAGGTTAGAATATGTCTTAGAATTCTAATTTTTATACCAGTAGCATATAATAAAATATTTAAGAAAAGTAAATCTAGCATAACCAAAATCTGAAGTTGTACATATATTCTTATTTAGAGGTACCTTTCATGAAGTCAGGCAACTTGAATTGCTTCATACTAGAAAATTTAATGTACCACTCAATTACTATTCTTTAGTCCAATTTAAAATAATAGATTGGGAATAAGGTTTTAATGCAATATAGCCTTTGGAACATTAGAAATAACCTCTTTTCACAATCAGTATACAGTAAGGGTATCAGTTTTATCATACTTCATGAATAGATTTATAATAGCATTTATTATTATATGTATTATTTATACTTACTAAACTTATTACATGAATACTGTGATTTCTTCTCTGTTACTAAGGTCATTCTAATATTAATTTATAGATAATGCTATTGTCATAGTATGTGAAAATATATACTTTGGTTTTAAAGCTTTCAGATGACCTCATTTTGCTTCTGGTGAAACACCCAAGTTAGGAATGTCTTAGTAGGGGTGCCTGGGTGGCTCAGTGGGTTAAAGCCTCCGCCTTCGGCTCATGTCATGAACCCAGGGTCCTGGGATTGAGCCCCACATCGGGCTCTCTGCTCAGCAGGGAGCCTGCTTCCTCCTCTCTCTCTCTACCTGCCTCTTTGCCTACTTGTGATCTCTGTCTGTCAAATAAATAAATAAAATCTTAAAAAAAAAAAAGGAATGTCTTAGTAGTTTTATACTATTTCATAAAATGAGTGTTTTGAAAGAATTTGAGGTGGTGGATATTGCGATAAAATTTTAGTTGTGCAAAGGTCCCTACTCTCCCTTTCTTCTTCCACACTTATGCCCTGTACACCTGTGAAACAGTGGTGAAAATATTAGGACTTTATTTGAGGAATTGGAAAGGATTTCATAAAAAAGACTATTTGATGCTACCTCTTAATGATAGTCATTGGCTTTTTCATTTATTATGAAAAGCAGATTTTCTATAGTAGGTGAAAATGTTCACAAAAACTAATTTACATACCCCTTCAAATCTCTTTTGGAGTAAGAAAGGATACAAATAAACAAATAGTAATAAAACTAATTTGCATACTCTAAAATGTTGGTCTTAATGGTGCTGATGGATGGTTTCCAATTTGTAGCAAAGCAATTAAAAAAGAACAAATTATATTGAAATGTACTTTATTAAAAAATAAAATGCCAAAATACAGTATCAGGCAGATTTATCTTATCCCTGTTTCTTTTGTTGATGACCAAATAATAGACCAGGATTCATGATTTTATTAGTATACTTTGATGATTTTGTCAGTTTTATGTATCCCCAGTACTGTAGATGCAAATATATAGAGGATAGTAAGAGTTTTAATTTGAAGTCATGGTCTTTAATGAATCTATTTCTTTCTTTCTGTTATCCAATGGATTCTCAAAACATGGTTTGCAGGCCTCCCATCTTAGAAATCATCTGTGATGCTTCATAAAATGTAAATTCCTGGGCCCCATAACAGAGCTACTGCCTGGACCTGATACCAAAACCCTGTAGTTTTAGTAAGAATTCTGGATGATTTTTATGGGCATTGAGGTTTATTAACCAGTGCCCTAGAGCAGAAGTCAGCAAACCTTTTCTAAAATTGCTATATAGTGAATATTTTCAGCTTTAACACCCTCCTGAAATATCCAGGTTTAACTTTGACTCCCCAAAAACTTAACTGCTGATAGCCTACGGTTGACTAGAAGCCTTACCAATAACATAACAGTTGATTAACACATGCTTTGTATGTTCCATGTATTACAAACTTGAGTTCTTACAATAAGCCAGAAAATAGAAAATGTTATTATGAAAATCATAAAGAAGAGAAAATACGTTTACAGTATTATGCTGTATTTATTGAAAAAAAATCGTTAGTAAAGATTCACTATAGTTCAAACCTGTATTGTTCAAGGATCACCTGTACTTACCTCTGCTATTGTAGGACAGAAGCAGCACCAGTAATGCATAAACAGATGTGCATGAACTTGCGCATCTATGATAGAATCAAGATGCTAGACAAATGGTTTTTTCTCTGTGAATGTTTTCTAAGGCATTATCTCTGAAATCAGTTTTGATGATAATTCCTGGGTGTTTATTTTTTGATAACTAAGGAAAACCCATAACTAAAAGTACACATCCTGGGTATACATATTACGTGAGTGGATATAAAACCTTTATTATATTTAGAGCCTTTTGTATGTTATTGTCAAGGAGTGAGTGTGATTATCTTATTTGTAACTATATAATCTGCTTCTCATGTTAGGTTCCTGTAGCTAGAGCAAGTATTCTTTGGCTAATTGGAGAAAACTGTGAACGAGTTCCTAAAATTGCCCCTGATGTTTTGAGGAAGATGGCTAAAAGCTTCACTAGTGAAGATGATCTGGTAAAACTGCAGATTTTAAATCTGGGAGCAAAATTGTATTTGACCAACTCCAGACAGGTAAGAGTCTAAATCTTAGTCTACCTATGTGACACCTACTTTCCTCTTTACTCTAATGAAGCAGCTAAGGTCTTTTCATGCATTAGATTGTCTATTCAACAATTACTAGGTGTCTGTTTCTTTAAGGTTCTATATTAGATGGTAGTGGTGCAGAGAGATAATGTTCTGGTCTAATGGGGAGAAAAACATAACTGAAATAGTACGTGGTAACCACTATAATAGAAGTATTAAGATATAGTGGAACTTTAGAGGAGAAAGTTATTGAAAGTCTGAAGTAGAATGAAGTGAGCAATGAGAGAAGGTTTTGTAAAGGATAAAAAAATTTTTTTTTAAGATTTTATTTATTTATTTGAGAAAGAGTGAACAGAGAGAGAGTGTGTGTTGGGGGAGGGACAAAGGGAGAGGGAGAAGCACACTCTTCGCAGGAAGTCTGACATGGGACTAGACCCTGAGATCCTGGGATTGTGACCTGAGCCAAAGGCAGAGCTTAACCGACTGAGCCACCCAGGCGCCCCTCAAGTAGGAAAAGAGGAGAGCAGTGAGAGTCATGAAACAGCTATGTTTGTTGTATCTTGTTTATTGATAAAACACCATGTTAACCTAATACTGTAAATCTATGTAGTATTGTGAAAGTCATTATAACACCTAGAATTGGCTATTCTAAATGTATCTAGTTTCTAGGTTATTATAAAATTAATACAAAATTATAATGTTAATCCAGACCAAAAGTAGTTATGTCTTACACAACTAAATGAAGGTTCTGTTTTTGGCTGTGTTTGTAGCTATAAGGAAACAGTAATGGAAAAGTAGTATTTTCTGTTCAGAAATTGTGAAGTGTATTCCATATCTTTTGAATTTGAAGACAACATAGCTTGCACTCGGACATATTTTCTTGAGCTATATTATTAAATGAAGTTTTGGAGCTCAGTTTCTGAAGTGTTCTATTGTATATTTTAGAATGATACTTCTAGATAACCACAAATTGACTTCACCACCAACTGGTAAAAGCATAATGATGTTTAGAAAACATGCCAAGTTTTTATATGTATTTTTACAGAACTCATTATTTATTAAATGATTAAATATAAAAGTAGATGAGTGGCAGTGTCTGTAGGGTTGTGTCTGTTCTCCAGTTTCTCATTTCTCAAGAAAAGGGGTCTTGAAAGAATTGGTAAACTAAGTATTAGAGAGTAGTTTTTAATCACCATCAACTTGACAGCATTTTTAAGTTGTATGGTTCATATCTGTTGGATATGACACAGAGACTAAAATGATTTACTTGATCTAAATGTAAAAACTTGTTTTCGTTTTTATTTTAGCTATCTTGAAAAATGGATTAAGGAGACCAAGCCACAGTGCTTAGGGACTGGTTGGCCATGAAGTCCTGATATTTATTTGTAGATCTGAATTTCCTGTGGCTTAGATACCTCAGTGAGCATTCCAGAATTGTTAATGAATTATTTAGTTATTGGGACCATGAGATCATGACCTGAGATCTAAGTTATTAATTTTTTTTTACAGTGTAGATGAATTTTTTTTTGTTCAATTCTATGAAAAAAGACCAAAGGTTTTTTTTGAAACTCTGTTTTACAAAAACTTGCTAGAATTCTGTGAGACATTTTGCAAATGGAATTAGGCTTTAGATACTTTTGTTAAATTGTTGATTTTTTAACTATTCTGTTTTTTTTATTTCTTATCTTGTTTTTTTTAAATTAACATGTAATGTATTATTTGTTTCAGGGGTACAGGTCTGTGATTCATCAGTTTTACACGATTCACAGCCCTCACCTGAGCACATACCCTCCCAGTGTCCATCAGCCAGCCACCCCATCCCTCCCACCCCTCTCCCCTCCAGCAACCCTCAGTTTGTTTCCTGAGATTAACAGTCTCTTATGGTTTATCTCCCTCTCTGGTTTTGTCTTGTTTCATTTTTCCCTCCCTTCCCCTATGATCCTGTCTTGTTTCTCAAATTCCTCATATCAGTGAGATCATATGATAATTGTCTTTCTCTGATTGACTTACTCTGCTTAGCATTCTACCCTCTAGTTCCATCCATGTCATTGCAAATGACCAGATTTCTTTTTTTGTTTTGTTTAAGATCTTATTTATTTATTTGACAAAGAGAGAGACAGTGAGAGAGAGACAGAGCACACAAGCAGGGGGAGTGGCAGAGGGAGAAGCAGGCTTTCCGCCAAGCAGGGAGCCTGACGTGGGGCTCGAATCCCAGGACTCCGGGGTCATAACCTGAGCCAAGGGCAGCTGCTTAACAACTGAGCCACCCAGGCACCCCAAGATTTCATTTTTTGATGGCTGCATAATATTCCATTATGTATATATACAACATCTTCTTTATCCATTCATCTGCTGATGAACAGCTATAGTTTAGCTATAGTTTGGCTGTCCATAGTTTGGCTGCTGTGGACATTGCTGCTATAAACATCGGGTGCACATGCTCTTTTGGATCACATTTGTTTCTTTGGGGTAAATATCCAGTAGTGCGATTGCTGGGTCATAGGGTAGCTCTATTTTCAACTTTTAGAGGAACCTCCATACTGTTTTCCAGTGTGGCTGCACCAGCTTGTATTCCCACCAATGGTGTAGGAGGGTTCCCCTTTCTCCACATCCTTGCCAACATCTGTCATTTCCTGACCTATTAATTTTAGCCATTCTGACTTGTGTGAGGTGGTATCTGATTATGGTTTTGCTTTGTATTTTCCTGATGCTGAGTGATGTTGAGTACTTTTTCATGTGTCTGTTGGCTATTTGGATGTCTCTGCAGAAATGTCTGTTCTTCTGTCCATTTCTTTATTGGATTATGTGTTCTTTAAGTGTTGAATTCTTAAAGTGATAAGTTCTTTATAGATTTTGGATACTAGCCCTTTATCTGATATGTCATTTGCAACCATCTTCTCTCATTCTGTTGGTTGTCTTTTGGTTTTGTCAGCTGTTTGCTGTGCAAAAGCTTTTGGTCTTGATGAAGTCCCAATAGGTTATTCGTGCCCTTGCTTCCCTTGCCTTTGGTGATGTTTCTAGGAAGAAGTTGCTGCAGCTGAAGTCAAAGAGGTTGCTGCCTGTGTTCTCCTCAAGGATTTTGATGGATTCCTATCTCATATTGAGTCTTTCATCCATTTTTAGTCTATTTTTGTGTGTGGTGTAAGGAAAATAGTCCAGTTTCATTCTTCTGCATGTGGCTGTCCAATTTTCCCAACATCATTTGTTGAAGAGACTGTCTTTTTTCTGTTAGACATTCTTTCCTGCTTTGTCGAAGATTAGTTGACCATAGAGATGAGGGTCTGTTTCTGGCTTCTCTATTCTGTTCCAATATCTATCTGTCTGTTCTTGTGCCAGTACCATACTGTCTTGATGATTACAGCTTTGTAATAGAGCTTGAAGTCTGGAATTTTGATGCTGCAACCTTTGCTCTTCTTTTTCAACACTCCTCTGGTTATTCAGGGTCTTTTCTGGTTCCACACAAATTTTGGTATTATTTGTTCCAGCTCTGTGAAAAAAGTTGTTGTTTTTTGATAGAAATTGCATTAAATGCATAGGTTGTTCTAGGTAGCATAGACATTTTCACAATATTTGTTCTTCTAATCCATGAGCATGGAGTCTTTTTCCATTTCGTTGTGTCTTCTTCAATTTCTTTCGTGGGTATTCAAGAGTTTTCTGAGTCCAGATTCTTTGCCTCTTTGGTTAGATTTACTCCTGGGTATCTTATGTTTTGGGGTGCAGTTGTAAATGGGATCGACCCCTTAATTTCTCCTTTTGTCTTTTTGTTGGTGTGTAGAAATGCAACTGATTTCTGTGCATTTATTTTATATCCTGACACTTGAGAATTTTGGCATCCATATTCAGCAGGGATATTGGTCTGTCATTCTCCTTTTTGATGAGGGTCTTTGTCTGGTTTTGGGATCAAAGTCATGCTGGCCTCATAAAATAAGTTTGGAAGTTTTCCTTCCATTTCCATTTTTTGAAACAGTTTCAGGAGAATAGGTATTAATTCTTTTTAAGATGTTTGGTAGAATTTCCCTGGGAAGCCATCTGGTCCTGGGCTCTTGTTTGTTGGGAGGTTTTTGATGTCTGCTTCAATTTCCTTACTGGTTATGGGTCTGTTCAGGTGTTCTGTTTCTTCCTAGTTCAGTTGTGGTAGTGTATACATCTCTAAGCATGCATCCATTTCTTCCAGATTGCCTAATTTGTTGGCCTATAGTTGCTCATAATATGTTCTTGTAATTGTTTGCATTTCTTTGGTGTTGGTTGTGATCTCTCCTCTTTCCTCTGTGATTTTATTTATTTGGGTCCTTTCTCTTTTCTTTTGGATAAATCTGTCCAGGGGGTTATCAGTCTTATTAATTCTTTGAAAGAACCAGCTCCTAGTTTTGTTGATCTGTTCTACTGCTTTTTGGTTTCTATTTCATTGTTTTTGGCTCTAGTCTTTATTCTCTTCTCTTGCTGGGTTTAGGCTTTATTTGCTGTTCTTTGTCCAGCTCCTTTAGGTTTAGGTTGTATCACAAAGATTTTGAACTTGTGTTTTCATTTCATTTTTTTCCATGGATATTTTAATTCTTTAATTTCTTGGTTGACCCAGGATGCTCTTTAACCTTCATGTATTTCAGTTCTTTCCAACTTTCTTCTTGTGATTGAGTTCTAGTTTCAAAGCATTGTGTTCTGAAAATATGCAGGGAATGATCCTAGTCTTTTGGTACCCGTTGAGACCTAATTTGTGACCCAGGATGTGATCTATTCTGGACAATGTTCCATGTACACTAGAGAAGAATGTGTATTCTGTTGCTTTGGGATGGAGTGTTTTGAATATATCAGTGACATCCTTGTCATCCAGTGTGTCATTTAATGCCTTCATTCCCTTGTTGATCTTTTGCTTAGTTGATCTATCCATTTTGTGATGGGGGTGTTAAAGTCTCCTAGTATTATTGTATTATTGTTGTGTTTCTTTGATTGAAACACAAGTCTTTGGTTGAAAATCTAGTTTTTCTGATATAAGGAATTCCATCCTAGCTTTCTTTTGATGTCCATTAGCATGGTAAATGTTTTTCCACCGCTCACTTTAAACTGGAGGTGTCTTTGGGTCTAAAATGAGTCTCTTGCAGATAGCATTTTGATGGGTCTTGTTTTTTTATCCAGTCTGATATCCTGTATCTTTTGATTGGGGCATTTAGCCCATTTACATTCAGGGTAACTATTGAAGAATATGAATTTAGTGCTATTGTATTGCTTGTAAGGTGACTATAACTGTATATTATCTCTGTTCCTTTCTGGTCTATGTTACTCCTGGGCTCTCTCTTTGCTGAGAAGACCCCTTTCAATATTTCCTGTAGGGCTGGTTTGGTGTTTGTAAATTCTTTTAGTTGCTGTTTGTCCTGGAAGTTTTTTTTATCTCTCCTTCTGTTTTCAGTGTCAGCCTAGCTGGATATAATATTCTTGGCTCTGTATTTTTCTCGTTTAGTGCTCTGAATATATCATTGCCAGTCCTTTCTGGCCTGCCAGGTCTCTATGGATAAGTCTGCTGCCAATCTAATATTTCTACCATTGTATGTTACAGACTTCTTGTCCTGAGCTACTTTCAGGATTTTCTCTTTGTCACTAAGACTAGTAAGTTTTAATATTAGATGACAGGGTGTGGACCTATTTTTATTGATTTTGAGGGGGGTTCTCTGTGCCTCCTGGATTTTGATGCCTGTTTCCTTCCCCAAATTAGGGAAGTTCTACTCTATAACTTAGTCCAGTATACCTTCTTCCCCCACTCTCTCTTTCTTCTTCTGGGATCCCAATTATTCTAATATTGTTTCATCTTACGGTATCACTTCTCTCTCGAATTCTCCCCTCATGATCCAGTAGTTGTTTATCTCTCTTTTTCTCAGCTTCTTTATTTTTCATCATTGGTCTTCTATATCACTAATTCTCTTCTTCTGTGAGGTAGATGTTTGAGGTTAGCATGTTTTGTCATTTCTACAAAGCCCAGTTCAGCTGGTAGCCATTCTCTACCTTCACCTTTTCTTGCAGATAAAATCATGCACAGGCAAACACAAAATTGACGTTATACAACTGAATTGGAACAAATGTACATTTTCAAAATAATTAAGAGCACCACTACTGTCTCTACCTCACAAATTTATTAAAAAGATTAAAGGAGACAGTCCAGGTAAAGCGTTAGGATTTCCTGGATCATATTAGTGCTTAGTCCATGTTAGTTATTACACTTTTTTTTGTATTCCTAGTTTATACTACTAACCAGCTGCTGGATTATTCTTAGAGAATATTATTGTTTATAGTAAGGGAATTAATCCCTTTACTGGAGTATCTATTCTCATGAGTAAAAACACTCCATTTGGGTTTACCCCACTGAGAAAAGGGTGGTGAAAATCTCTCTTATTATGAAGAAAAAATTGTTAGATATGATTATCAAGAGTAGAAAATGCTATTAGAATACTCATACAAGGAGAGTAATTTCACTGTTATACAGGTGGAGAACCTGAAGGACTTTGAAATCAGCTGAAGTTGCTGAAGCTCTACAGCTCTTAAGACATAGTGTAAAGGTTGAACATAACTTCCTTGAAATAGTCTACTGAGGTCTGAGAGAGAAAACTAGGAGTTGATTAAACTGGTTAATAGCGGTTAAAAATTAGTGAATAATGGGTACATTTTTTTAAACTTCCTGTAATCTTTTAAATGTAGTGATAAGTAATATAACTGTTCTGCTTGACTCATATTTTTCTTTTTCATTATAAAATAATGCAAACCTATAGAAAAGTGCAAAATGGTATGAATACATATGTATCTACCACTAAGATTAAGTCGGTGTTTTCACCGTAATTGTTGTTTTTTTAAGGGAGTATAATAAGTAAAATTAAATCCTCAGGTTCCTGTTCATACTGTATTTTCCTCCCCATTGGTAGCTGCTGTCATTGGTGGTGCGCTTCGGTCTTGTTTTGTTTTACATGTTTATTACACAAGTATATATCTGTGTACTATGTTACTGGTTTGTGGGTTTTGAAATTTTGCTTGCATACTCTTGTAACTTACTTTTTTTCACGTAGTACCATGTTTTTAAAATACTGACATGTATAATATAATTCATTTAAGTAACTGCCTCATTTTCTGTGAGACAGGTTTCTGCTTTTCTGCCATTAGAAAAGAGAGTGAGTCATTGAGTATCTTTAATACTTGTAGTTTCTTTATATTGCTTTTTGGACTCTTTAGTAAGATTCTTAGTAAGAAATTTCATAAATCGTAGTTATATTTGGGGGATCCTTCCTGAAGTTATAAACAAATTCCCTCTTGGGGTGTCTGAGTGCCTCATTCAGTTGAGCACCCGTCTCTTGGTTTTGGCTCAGGTCATGATCTCAGGGTCCTGGAATTGAACCCCACTGTGGGCTCTGTGCTCAGCTTGAAATCTGCTTGAGATACTTTCCCCCTCTCCATCTACCTCTCCCCGCAGTTTGCATTCTAAATAAATAAATTAAATAAATAAAGTCTTAAAAAAAAATAATGACACAAATTATCTCTTGACCTGTGATTCAAGTCTTTGGAGAAATTGGTCTCTGCCCCCAGCATGACTTAACATGATAGCAAAAGGGGCTTAAGCTCTGTGTAGTAACATCACTACCCTTTTTGGATATATTTTCTTGGCATTAAAAAACTCAAGCAAATATAACATATAAGGAAAGAACTTACAGAAAACTTTTCAAGTTGACAAAAATATGGATACTGTTAAGTTCAGGAAATTTCACCCTGGTTGGTCGTGAAATGATGAAATTGATTACGTGGAACACTGGTACTGCTTAGATTTCCCTCTGGTATAGGTTAAGAATTCATGTAGCTTTCTTTCATTTACCAAACCATTTGCCAATATCTTTCTTTTTCAAATTAACAGCTGTATGGAACTAATATTAGTCTTCGCTCTGCTAAACGCTAAATTCTGTGTACTTTTTTATTTTCCTTAAAGAGTCTATCTCAGCTGATTTTAGGACTATATTTTGAGATACCTTTTTTATTATTTTGTGCTGACTTAATAAACATTTGAAGAAAGCTATTTTAGCAAATATTTATCAGTTTATTACTTGCTAGAGTGTTTAGTTAAAAATACTATGCTCATATTTTAAAAAGTTTTTTCAAGTAATGATTTTTAAAAATTTTATGTAGCATTCCCCAAAAGTCATTTTCCTTTGTCCCACTGACTTAGAGACAGTCTGAAAGGAATGTGATTGGTATAGTGTCTGGGTAGCATTAGCTGTTAGTTGATACCAGTCACAATCCCTTAAATCTAAGGAGAAAAAAATAATGTGTAATCAAAATTTAACAAATAAGTTATTAATGTTTCTGTTATTGAGGTACATTGTAATATTCTCTTTGTTTCATAATTTTGTGAGTAAAACCTATTTAAAAGAACAATTTAATGTCCCATCTGGTTTTGGATTCAGTTTTTGGTTATCTTAAAATGCTCATGATTATTTATTTAACCATTGTTTCCTTTTTTGCCACTGTTATCCAGGACAGACTTAATATAGGTTTGTTATCTGTGTGTCCTATCCAGTTTAGGATTTGCTCCAAATTCTTCGTTTTTGTTATTAATAGTTGTGTTAAAATAGGACAGAGAAAGTTTGTAGACTTCTGTATTGTACTTTTAACCTCTGCTGTGGTTTTGTCTAATGACATGGAAACACAGGTGTAACAAACAAGAGATTTCATTTTAATATGTAAGACATTTAAATCAGAAAGACTTTCTTTTTCCAACCTTTTTGGGATATAACATAAGTAATTTTTCTTTTAGAGCAGCATGCAGAATGTGTGCTGATTGTGCCCTAACAGGGCAAATAGGAAAAAGCTAAATCCTTCCTTTTTTCAGTGGTGGTGAGATAAGTGTTGAAGTGTTTCATCTGCTGGCAACTTGTACCAGCAGGTTATGCTGTGGTCTGTGCAAAGCTTGAAACTCCCAAGTTGTCAGTGGATGGAGTCAAAGGAAGACGTGGGAAGGTTGGGGCTGGTTGTAGATGAAATATGTGCAGGAGACAGTCCTGCCGTAGATCATTGGTGAGTGGTCAGAACACTCACTTTAGTTCTTTTGTCATTTATCATGCAGTGTAAATCTAAAGCCTATTTATATTATTATTTGGTAGTTCTTCCTTTATTTTGTTATAAATCCAGCAGTAATCAGTTCTTAAAAATGGAAGTGTATACTTAACTAAGTACTGAATTTCTTTCTTGGTATTTAATATGCACAAAATGTTTATCAGTATTTACCATCCACTCTGACAGTTGCAGTGGTATCACTGACCACACAACCACCAAAAGATAAAATGTATCTGCTTAAAAAAGCATCAGCATCTATTTTAAAAAGCCTAAGAGTTATTTTAAGAAGGTTGTGTGGCAATATCACAAATATTTACAGGCACAGAAGATGTTTACATATCTCTCTGTGATACAGGATCTCATTTAAGTAACTTTTTAAAAGTTTATTTTCTTCATATTATATTCCAAGTTTTCTTTTGCACATATGAAAAATGAAGCAGTAACTGTTTCTGTATTGGCTCCATTAGCAGAAAAAGGACCTAAACAATGCTAGTTTTAAAATAGAGAATCAATTAATTCCAATAATAGGTTGACTTTTTTCACTCAAAGCTTTTGTATGTTTGCTCTGTCAGTGCTATAAATGGAATCAAAGGAAAGCTTTTAGAAGTTTATTCTGTCAAAAGTGTTGTAAATGCTCTTGTAAATTTAAGAGGTCAACATGGAAGATAAAATTACTTGGTTTTGCTAAAAATGTTGTCATGGTAAAATCAATTTCTTAATAAATTAAGAAAACTATGGAAGAGAAGCATTTTGAGAATTGGTTGTGGTGCACATAAACCATCTCTGTTTGTTCTGTCTACTGAAATAAAATTATAATGTTCAAATATACTGATATTTGATATATATAGTTTAATTGGACTATAGAATTCTTGTCATGAAGCTAACACTGAAAACACATACTTACGTATAACAGTATGCACTATTGTACACAGTTTTTTTGCTGCATGTTACCAAATGGATCCTAAAAACATGATTTGTGAAAAACTGCTTTGTAAATTAACCTAACCATCCTATGTTGGCTTTCTTTTTTAAAACCAGGGGAGGGGATGGGAGTAAGCAAAACATCTATTTGTCAGGTTTTGATTCAGAATCAATTGGAAATCTTTAAAGCATTTACCAACTGAATGCCAGAAACCTTCAACTTCTGAAAATTTTAGCAAATGGCAATTCTTGAAAACAAATCTTTCAAGCAGGGAGTTTTTGAAATTTATCCCTTCAAGTTAAATGTTAAGACCTCAAGATTTATTTTAGACATTCTGTCATTTGCAGTATCTCAACTAATATAAAGACTTTTTTTGATGGAGCTTTTACTTTGTATTAGAGTGAAATGATATTGAGAAGGTAATTTTTGCATTTTCTTAATTTGGTGAAATATTTTAAAAAGTGTAAATAGAGAATGACTTAAAAGTTTTGTCTTATAGAAATAATTATAAAAAAAATTGGAGGGGTTAAAGTTAAGTATATGGGCTTGATATTTTTACAGATGACAGCATGAAAGAAAGCATGATGAGAATATGCTTCTATCTACAGAGTTTTCTTTTTGCTTACCAGATTGTTTAATACTGTAAAGAGGGTGTTTTCTTCATTAAAAATATTATGGTCTATAGAAAAGAGTAAGTTGAAGATGTCAACAATTTCATAATTGTTGATCATAAAATTCAGAAGGATTGTGGGCAGTCTTATTTTTTAAAAATAGTTCAAGACCATGTAGAAATATGTTCTTAAGAGAAGTATCAATGACTTAGTATTAGTCATTAGTAATTAGTATTAGGTACTCCAAAGAAACTGATTGAAGTATATGAATATATGGTGAATAATTATTCACTTATGTTTTTAATGCATCATTATACATAGATAGGTTTTTATCTTTTAGAAAGAATTTTCATTTTGAAAATTCTTTAATAGAACTGTTTTTATAAGCCCACCAATATAATCAAACAAGTTTTACTGTCAATAAAGGCATACTTTAAAAATTATAAAACTTTAATCCTGAAAATCCCCTAACTCTTGATAGTGTCTGTTAATATATTGAAATAGTTTAATTTCCTAAAAATTAATTTTGGGGACCAGACATAGAAGCAAAATACATCACTCCACTGGCTCAAAAAGGAAAAAAATCATTCAGTCACTGTATCGTACACCTGAAACTAAATAACACTGTATGTTAACTATATTGGAATTAAAATTTTTAGGAAATAATTGTAATGAACAGACTTATTTTATTTCTCTGATTTATTTTAATTGCATCTTCTAAATCGCCACACTCAGATGGACTTCAGAGTTACCCTGGTTGTAAATTCTCACTGTGCATTTGAGAAAACTAATGGTTAGTATATTTCCTAGCCTTTCTCAGAAAGCTAATAACCTAGTCCAAGACACGTCACTTTGTTTTGAGCTGCATTCCTCATTTGGTGAATATTTTGGCAATTGTTTTAAAAAATGAATCATAGAATTTTTCTTATCTATAGTTGAACCAACGTGGTCTAGTAATTAGCGAATAGCAATTATTGGTAACCAAATTCAGAATAGCTCTATTAACATTTTTCCCTTTTATTTTTTATAGTTCTGCTTTATTGGAACTAGGTTAATGCTTTTTAAAAACATTGTTACTGCAAGAAGGTTGCTTTTTATCCAAATCAATTATCTTCACCAATTATAACTGTTAAAGTTTACCACACCATTTGTGTACTTTGACTTATTGTTCTAGAATTGTCTTTAGCTCTGCCTGACTTGATTGATTTGTTTTGTGTGCATTTCTAACATCTACAAAATGTTCTAATGTAGATGTTTCTTTCTTCCATGTATTATGAATCCTATTTAATTTATAGCTACAATTGTATTTATGTAATCTAAATTAAAACTAAAATTAAAACTATGCTTTTTCAATAAAATAACTGGAGTTTAAAATACAAACCTATTTTGATAACATTTCGATTTTGGTTTAATTACTATTAAAATTATCTCAATGTATGTTAATGTAGTACATTCAGAAATTGACTTTGGAAATCTTATTACAGTGTAAAAGCTACTATAATAAGTTGCTGCCTTACATAAATAAATAAATGACCAATATTACTAGAGGCTATAAGCAGCATGGGAAAAAAATGGAAGGAGTCTTTTATCCTAGTTTTTAGAGGGCATCAGCAGCTTGCTTTTATGAAAAAGTAACAGCTAAATGCACTGCAAATAATTTGCAGTAATCCAGTTCAGTGATTCATGTGTCTGCTTTAATGGGTCATAATTCAGGGTAAAGTAACTGAGTGCAGTCAGAGTGCAGACACTGCTTATGCCAGGGACAGTATCTCTTCATAAAACACACCTCAGGAGAAGCAGTTTGCCAGCCCCCTAATACTCTCTGATGTTTTGATGTCCTGCATATTTTTCCGATTAAGTTTTGAGTGCCATGTTTTTAGTTGTATTTCCACATTCATTATTCTCACGTAGACCCTTCAGTGGGTTTGCCATATATGATTATTTTTTTAATGATGCCTTTCTTTCCACTTCAGCAGTTTAATAATCTAGCACATGGCTGCTTCTCAGTACTCAGCATTCACCTCCCCAATACTGAAGAGGACATGTGCTTTGGCTTCAAAATTCCATTTGCAGCGTTAGAAATGCATATTCCCTACGGAACAACATTTGTTTGACATAACCATTCATTTTTATTACCTCTTTAAATATGTTTATCCAGAGTTATCAATAATCATAAATAACTGTATTCTCATCTTGTTCTGTTTTTTTCCAACAGACAAAATTGCTTACCCAGTACATATTAAATCTCGGCAAGTATGATCAAAACTACGACATCAGAGACCGTACAAGATTTATTAGGCAGCTTATTGTTCCGAATGAGAAGAGTGGAGCTTTAAGTAAATACGCCAAAAAAATATTCCTAGCACAAAAACCTGCACCACTGCTTGAATCTCCTTTTAAAGGTATTATCAGAATATAACTGCAAAATATATTACGTAAAAAATTATGACAATATGTCCCATTTCTAATACATTTAAAATTTATCTGTTAAAAATTTAAGTGATTAACCTATATAAATGTATAAAAACAGTATGCTTTCTACTCAATGTGTTCTCTAGAGCAACCTTTATATTAAGGTTTATATCTTTACATGCTTTATTTACCTAAATAATTTCATTCTTTTGATTTTATTCTTACTAAACAGTTTAGCTGAATAATAGATTAAAGCCGTGTTGTTCTACTAGACATTGACTTCATTTCTATTTTAAATAGCTTTATTTAATAAGGAATCTAATTTTTACCTTAATGGTGAGTTGTTACTAATTAAATATTCTGTGTATACTAACAAAACTTTTCTAGGAAGGATTATTTCATAAAAATATCCCTTTATACATAAATTTGTTTTTCAAAGATGGAAGTTGACTTATTTTTCCCAGCTTTTTAGAAAGAGTAATTATTTTATCAGTTTAACAAGTAGCCATTAAAATTAGAATCAAACAATTATATACCCTGGTTTTCATATTGTTTCTTATTTAATTGCTGGTGATAAAAAGCAGTTCAGTTTTGTAGAAAAACTATTAAAATTCTGGATGTGTTTGTGCTAAGACATGTATATGGATTGTTTAACTGTGCTGTCATTCTTAATATTCACAGTAAAGTAATTTTTAGAGAAGCTACATTTCAGAGCAACACCTCTAAACACACTGACTGATTAGCTTTTTTATTGACCATTATGGGAGAGATTATTGTAATCTATGGACTGAAATCAGTATTTTGACCTATGAAGAGCTTCCTAGTTTATATTTATTCCTTGACATTTGAGGTAATATGCCAATTACCTTGAGCTCTGATTAGGATTGTTCTCTGTTAGATATAGCTCATATTGTTTATTTTATATTTTCCTCTATTTTAATAGATAGGGATCATTTCCAGCTAGGCACTTTATCTCATACTCTCAACACTAAAGCTAACGGGTACCTGGAATTATCTAATTGGCCAGAGGTGGCGCCGGACCCATCAGTTCGAAACGTAGAAGTAATAGAGTTGGTAAGTTGACCTTTCTGAAATTAATTTTGTCAAGCAGTAGGAGATTCTAGAATAACTATTGTTTTATATAAAGGCTTTTTTGGGGGGTTAAAATTGAAAATTGTTCTGGTATTTCTAAATGTAATGTGTTAGATATATCTTGCTGTTATGAGAACTGAATATTGTAGTATTCCTGTGTCATTGTACATGTACTGTTCCTTTTCTTCGAGGAAGTAGAGAATCGAATTCTCCTCATCAGTGCCACCCACATTTTTGGTATTGCGTTTTTAGCTGTGTAGGTTCAATTTCTAAGGTATTTAGTGTCATTGGATTGTGCTTTTTCTAGTTTGTTTAGAGATTCGTAAGCTTCCTGTCAATATTTTTCTAAATGATTTTTGGTGTTCTTTTCCAGAAAAACCATACAAAGTGTTCTTCTGAATTTTCTGATGAACATATTTTAAGTGAAGTCTAAACATAAATGGTTGCATTGTGTACGAAAAATGTCCTTAGACAAGGTCATAGCTAAAATGAATAATATGTTGCTTTCACATTTAAAAAAAAAACTCTCTAAATAAATACACTTTTTCCTTGATCTTTAGAAAAAAATTGCTGGCTACCAAAATAAAAGAATTAATGTTATTTTCTGATATTTTTCTCTCTTCTATGAACAAGATAAGTAAAGGGAAGGGTCTTTTTATTGTCTTTCGCAATTGACTATGTGAATATATCCAAAACTTTTAAAAGTAGAATTAATTAAAAAAAGAACAATTATGTATTACATTTTGGGTGCTTTTCTAATATAAAAGATGTACTGAACCAGGATTCAGATAACCAGAGTTCTTTGCCACTAATTCCTCTGGGAAAGTCAGTTAACCTCCTTGCCTATTAAATTTTCTGTATAAAATGGAAGGAAATCTTTATTACTTAAAATAGAAGAGTTTCTATAATGGGCCCAGCCATGTAATTTGGTCCTTTGAGAAATGTGTTTCTCTTAACTATTCAAATTTATCCTGGCTTTGAAGCATGGCCAGGAACGATAATAACTCTTATTGCCTCCATTTAGCAACCCCTGGTCGTAGTGTACTTTGATAATGTTTTACATACATTATCTTGTTTGAACCTCATAGTAATTGTAAATGATGGTTATTTTATTCCCATTTTACAGATGAGGCAACAGGGTTCAGAGAACTTAAGTTGCCCAAGCTCTTTGGGCAAGTTAGTTAGTAAGCTAGTTAGTAAGTGATAGAACTGGTATTCCAACCCAGTTAAGAGTTCCTTGTTTGTGCTGTTAACTGAATTTTATTATGTAACATGAGGAGAGGAAGCTTGAGCTTGTTTCCGGATGTGTGCTATTCTTAGTACTTAGCACTGTCATTTTTATGTTGTGACAAATTCTCTCTATTTAGAGCTGATTTAAAGAAATGTAAAATTTATTAAAAGTAATTGTATGTCCATTCCTCCTTGACACTACATTTGTTGATTTTCACTCACATCTACATGCCCTTAAGTATTCTTCATTCAAAGATTGGCTTATTTGTACAACTTTGTTTTGGATGCTAGCATACGAAGAAATGTTCTTTGTTATGATTCTTTCCATAGATTTAATCTCTCTCCTAATTTCTTATTATGCCTGCTCATTGTTCTTATGGTCCTGTCCTTTTCCATTACTGGGTATATAGTGTTTTGGCACACATACAAACATCCTTTTATCCTCTCCCCACTTCTCCCCTATCCTTCCTCCTTGCTGCCCCATTCCGCCAAAATAAAAATAAAAATAGTTTATCTTCCCAGAAATTGATAGCAATGCTATGCAATTTAATTTGGTTTCAGCAGTATCCTTGTATTGGCTGATGGATTGGTTGGTTGGCTGGCTTCTTCCATTGTCTTGTGCTCTTCTAAGCATAACTACCTTATAGGGACAATACTTAAATAACCTATTTTCTTATGTTCATTTCACCTATCCAGTTCAACAGAGACAAATTGATTTCTTTTTCATTTTGCTGACTGCATTCTAAAAATTAATAATTGGTGACTTATTATGGAGAATAATTAAAACTGATGGAATGGGTTAAAGAAAACTGTCACTATCCATTGATACTATACAAAAACATTTTTAATCTACTGGTCTCTAGATACTTTGGCTTAAAATTATACTGTAAGAGATATAATTAATTTTAAAAAATACATCATTTTAATATCAAATGCAGCTGCAATAGTGCAGAAAGTAGTGTTCCTTATAGTCTTTCCTGCCTTTCACTCTACCACCCATCCTACAAAATCACATCAATATATTTCATGCACATAATACACTGTGTTATCCTAGTTTTACCATAAAGTGATCTTACCAGGGTCGCATCTCATTATTATGAAATATAACCTTAGTTAAGGAAAATGCCTAGGTTTAGGTTATCTGATAGGGAACCTGGTTAGATTGACAGTAGAAGTCACTTAGGATTGCACACTACCATTTCCAGGATATTGGATGTAACATATATTTATATTATACCAGTAAGTTTTGAAAATCCTTTAGAATTTTTTTTGCCTAGTTCTAGAAAATCCTGCCCTCTTAGAGGAAGATTGTCTTTTGTACATGAAATGTATTTTGCTTTATAAAACACATCTACTTTTGATATTTTATTCCTCCAAGGACCTTTCAAATTAGTCCTTCACTGTTCTCTTCCTCTGTTATTTCTTTTGCTTAGAAATGATAGAACTATCATAATCATAAAGGACCATAAAAAAGTTAAAATTGTTTTTATTGTTTAAAACCTAAAACTCAGTTGTATCAAGATAATTTGCCCCTTTGAGCATGGAAGCCTAATTTTCCTTATTTGTTGATTTGGTCTTACCCTGAAAGCCATCTAATTAAGTAATTTTTTTTTCCCAAACATTGATCTGGCACACTTTTTACCAGGCTTCAGAAAAATATGTTTAAGGATTTAAGAAAAAATATGAACTGCTGTGTTTACTAAATATAGGAGAACTTTGTTTATAGAACAGTACTTTATTCATATTTGGAAGACAGAGCATTTTACATAAAAAGAAAATAGTACTGCTGACCTTATGTATCTTATTCAAATATATTCAAGGAATTTTTACTCATTTTTCTATTATTGTCCATTTAGTAATTTCCAAGTTATTGAAGCTTATCTTTTTAAGCAACATACTTTAAGCCTGAAGGCCCTCTAGATCAGGGTTTTACAACCCTAGCTGCATATTATAATCACATGGAAACCTATGTGAGACTTGCAGCAAACCATTTAAATCAGAATCTTAGGAGATAAATCTCAGGTATCAGCTTTTTAGTATATTTTTTCTTTCTTTTAATATTGTAAGAAATATTCTCAGATGATTCTAATGTGTGTCCAGTGTTGAGAACTGTTCTTAGACCTCTGTCATATACTCTAGCAGACAGGCACATAGTAGAAACTCAATTGAAAGTTTGATAAATAAATGAGTCTTAACCATTTTTGACCTCTTAAAAAATACAGGTTTCCCTACCCTTTAACAGAGTATATGTAAGATGATTTAATTTTTTCTGGGTTAATTAAAGTCACAATTATGAAAATAATTTATTTTACTTTAATGCAGTATATTAGAGTCTTTAAGGAGCTATTCACACAACTAATCATTTTTGTACCAGACACTTTTGAGATATATCTGTGTACAAAGTATTCAAATATCCCTGCTGTGTGGAAGCTGAGTTGTAGCAGGGATAGACTGGCAATAAAAATAAATATGTAAATTGTATAGTATGTTGGAAGTACTGAGTGCTGTGATGACCGAAAAAAAAAAAAAAAAGAAGAAGAAGAATAGAGCAAAGTAAGATAAGTGCCAGGTTTGGGAGGTTGGAATTTTAAATAGAGTCTCTCTGAGGTGACTTTTGTGCACAGACTTGAAAGAAGTGAGGGAGTGAGCCATGTAGTTACCTGGGGGGGAGAGCCTTGGAAGGACAGTCAGGTGGGGAAAGGCCCTGCAGGGGAGCATGCCTGAAGTGTGTAAAGGAACAGTTAGGAGGCACTTGTGCAGAGTGGGCCAGAGGGAGAGCAGCAGCAAGAGGTCTGAAAGGCAGGGAAGGTCTGGTCCGGTAGGGTGAGTAGATTATTCTAAGGACTGGCTTTTTCTGAGTGAAATGGGGAGCTGTGGCAAGCTTTCAAACCCAAGAGAACCTTGATCAGACTTCAGTTTTAATTCAGTCATTTTAGCTGCTATGTGGAGCAAACTTGGACTTGGGGTATGGGGGTTATGAATAGAAGCAAAATAAGCAGTTGCAGAAATCTGAATGAGATGGCCCTGACTGATGGTAAAGGACCAATGTGGCTAAACCTTTTTGGGGGGGATTAGATGTTTAGAATATGAAGGAGAGAGAGAAGTTAAAGCTTATCCCGGGGTTTGGGCCCTTGAGATGGTTAGGGTTGATTGCCTGTACTTTATTCAGGGTTGTTTTTTGTTTGTTTGTTTTCTTTTTTAACCTCAGTATTTAGCTATGATCTTGCATTTCTTGTTGCTGTTACTATGTCTGCCTCTAACTGCCTTCACCTCCTCTACAGCATTTTTTTTTTTCCTCTACAGCATATTTAGTTCAAATCTCCTGCGGACCAGCAAATTCAAAAGTATTTAAAACTATATGTGAAATAAGGGTGTTGATTTAACAGAATGTGCTCTGAGTGAAATTTGACTTCCTCTACCTAGGAGTAAAGGGGAATCAGCCTTAATGCCAGGTCTTCTAACAGTTGCCTTCTCTTTTGAGACCTGCAACTTTCTTTTGGATTCACATTGTATTCTGAATGATTCTTTGCTAGAAGACTCAATCCCTTAATGAGAATTCATTTGAATTTACAGTTTCCTTTTTTTTTAAACAGGCAAAAGAATGGACTCCCGCTGGAAAAACAAAGAAAGAGAATCCTGCTAAGAAATTTTATTCTGAATCTGAGGAGGAAGAGGACTCTTCTGATAGCAGCAGTGACAGTGGTGGGGTTTTTAATTCATTGAAAAAACTTTGTTCACTACAGTTTATATGCTATACTTCTAACAAAACAATAAGGCCTAGTATATAATATGCACCAAGTGGGTTTATACTATTATGATAATGCCTTTCATTTACATATCATTGTATAGTTTTCAAAGTAATTTCTAATCTTTTCTCATTTGACTTTGCCTCTTGAACACCTAGCTAGGAAAGTAAGAGTTGAAACAGAAACTCGTGCTTTTCTGAATTCTAACCCACCCTGCCCATTATATTCATAGCATATTGAAAAACATGATTTTATATTTGATAAGCCTTTAGTGGGAACTTTAAAAGCAACTCTGTTCTGTAAAAATGTAATGTTTATTTTAACCATTGAGCAATCTGATCTTTATCCATTTTATACTTTTATTTCTACCTTTTTTTTTTTAAGATTTTATTTATTTATTTGACAGACAGATTACAAGCAGGCAGAGAGGCAGGCAGAGAGAGAGGAGGAAGCAGGCTCCCTGCTGAGCAGAGAGCCCCACGTGCGGCTCAATCCCAGGACCCTGAAATCATGACCGGAGCCAAAGGCAGAGGCTTTAACCCACTGAGCCACCAAGGCGCCCCCGCCCCTTTTTAAAAGATTTTATTTATTTATTTGACAGACAGAGATATTTCTACCTTTAATTGAACCTGTATAGACTAAAGCTAAAATTAATAAATCACTTGTGTATTATAAAGAATCAAAGAGCTGAAACAATTAGGACAACTGTATACAATGAAAAGAATGCTAAATAGGAAGGATTTAGAAGTGTCACATTTTAGCTAATGCCAACTGAATAAGGTACTTACTTTCTCTGTCTCTGTTAAATGAAGAGGTAAAGTTAGACGCTTTTAAAGCCCTCTAGTACTAAAATTCTGTGAACAATAATGCATAATGAAAAATATATTGGAGTTATTTTCCAACATTCTTTTAACAGTTAACCTCAGAAACCTATCTGACCCAAGATCAAATGACACCTTTTTCTTTTATAACCTTTTTTCCTTGGAGAAACTAGAGCTCTGCACTATTACTTGCTCATGCATTACCTTACTCTAAGGTAATACATTCACTTGTTCCTCAGTTTCCCCTATCAAAATCTTTGTTTCCTGTATCTGATAAATTATTTTGTGATGCATCACGTTCTGAAATGATAAGTTGAAAATGGAGAATATACTTTGGTGTAGAGTGTTAATTCTAAAAAACGGATTTCAGGAATGATGTAGATCATTAAGAAAGTTCTGTTGTATAGTTAAAAGTACACCATATGGATATTTGTCTACATCACCTTTATTCATAAGGTCATGCCTGTTCATAGGCTAACATTTTAAAATACATATTTGAAATATTCTATTAAGACTTCTCATGGGTTAATCTGAGCATGTGGCGGTAATTCCACTCTAGCTACTGGAGGAAAAGGGTAACTTTTTCATTAGAAATTATGAGATTATTTTCCCAGTCAGTAAGTCTTCTAGAAGATAAACAAATTTCCTCAAGGATTTTACTAACTTTGACATAAAATTAATACTGAGTAAAAATTTATTCACTTAAATAAAAAAAAAAAGGTTGGAAGGAGGGATTTTACTAACTCGAAAATTTTAAGTAGTGGGTCCTGAAGTGAGCTGGACCAAGACTTTTGTTGAATTCCCATGTAATTAACATGAGAGAGTAACTTAGGTGCTATAATTTTTTTCCTTATTTATGGGATAAGTCACTTATCTGAGTGTGTGTGTATATATATATATATATATATATATATATATACACACACACGTGCATAACTTTCATATCATAGCAAATTTAAAATATCCTACTCAACAGTTTTATAAAATTTGGGTAAGGTAAATTTTTCCCTTTGTAGAAACTGATGGTAATGAATGCCTTACCTAATGTGGCAGGCAGTGTTGTGTCCTCATCACCTTTACATGTTTCAAATCCTTTAATCTTCACAACAGCTAGGTAATCCTAGCTTTTCACTGTGTGATACATAAATAAATCCTCATAAAGTAGATGCTGTTTACCTGTTAGATGTTCCTGGCTAAGAGCACTTCAGCAGATAGATAATAGATGAGGGCAACAGTTTGTCCTCTTATTTAGGCTAGTGCTTTGCACTTATTATCATTTCATATAGTAAAAAATTATGCTTCATATTTAAAATACACATGAATTGTATGTATTACTTCTGGGAAGAGTCCTAGTATGCCTTAAGTTATACATAAAACATTAAAATGTATAGCTTCATAGGATAATTTTATGATCTCTATGACCTGTGGAAAGCTCCTACACTAGCTAAAATAAGTAATTACTTTTTAATTAGTAATTTTGCTTTTGGCTTTTGAATTGAGAAATTTTTATAGATGATTCAAATGGCTCATTCCCATCTCAAAATTTATACCTAATAAGATTCAAGTCTTGCCTACTCTCAATAAAATTTCTCACTATCAGAAGAATTAAAAATTATTTCTTCATCCTTACATCATTCCTTTAAAAAAAGGAAGTTATTGCTATAAATAGATACTTAAGGATTTGAAAAGCAAGATTCTCTCAAATTTGGTTTACTTGGTTCATCTTTGCTCTACTGTACTCACTGTCAAGTGTGTTCTCTGTCCTGTGGCGTTCCCCACACTCACTCACACTGCTGCAGGAATGTGGAGGTGGAGGGACTGAATGACAAGAGTATGGAAATGGAGTGTTGTACAAGTGGGGTCCAGTAAACTAAAATTCAACATCTGGTTTCATTTCTGATGAATATTGACACTTACTTGGGTCCTTATGTCTACTTAAATAGCTATAAATCAAGGGGCATCTGGTTTTATTTTTTCAGAGAGTGAATCTGAAAGTGCAAGTGGGGAACAAGACGAGGAGGGAGGAAGTAGTGATGACAGCAGTGAGGACTCCTCCAGTGAGCATAGGAGTGACAGTGAAAGTGCGTCAGAAGTAGGAGACAAAAGAACAGCAAAGAGGAACTCCAAAAGCAAAGGGAAAAGGTAATATTTTGTCAGAATTTCCTTCAAAAAATATTCTGTGGCATTTTCCCCCAGGACACCATTTCCCTTCAATACATAAAGTGAGTGAGAAAAGAAGTGTATTTTTTCCCAGACACTGAATCTTGTAAAATTAATTAGAATACTAGTTCACATTATTCTACTACTTATTATACTTAGTTTTCATTTTGAACTTGAACAAATCTTGGGGTTACATTTTGAAAATTGGTATAACCTTGGAAGGCTGAGTTAAGTGATCAAGAAGTAGGTATGAAACACTTAATTACCTTCTGTAGCAATTTTGCTGAGGACTAAAATTAAATCCTTCAACACTTTGCCATTATGTAACTAAGACAATTGATTTTTCTAAATAATGTTATAGTAAAAAGATTATGATCCAAATATTAGAGTCAAGGGCTGTGAAGGGAGACGGTCATAAGATATTTAAGTGTTAGCGCTTTTTAAGATCTCCCATTATCAACATTATCGTGTATTAAAGTGTCATTAAAATTTTGAGTAATTGGGGCTAATACCTTGGATTGTATGAGTCTGTTTTCCCCATTGCTGTCAGTGAGTGGCCTCTGCAGGCATGATGGCCCTTTCCCTGGGAGTCTGCTGCCCGCTCACTTGATGAGCTTGCAGCCCAGCTCAGTCGTGGCTGACAGCACTGATTGGGGCGCAGTACGCTCTCTGCTCCTTTTATTACAGACAGTAATTAAAGCAGCTCGCCCTGCCACTTCCATAACAAACACAGCATAATGCCCTAATTATGACTTTATTAATTTAAGTCAGGATTTAATGATTTTAAAAGTGATTTATATTGTTTTTCCTGTTCAGAACAAATGAAATCTGTAGGTTAAATTAATACAGGCTTTTCATCATTGCAAAGTTAAAAAGCTAGTTACCAGTAAATTCTTTTCATTAGATTAACATCTGAAACTCTAAGCAGTAAGGTAAACAGTAATTACCCATCAAAATTGAGTGCTGCATAACAAAATAACACTTTTACCTTTAAAATTTTATCTAAAAAGCTGTAAGTTAAATGTATGCAGAATCATTCACTTGTTGCAGCAAAGGATTTACTTGGTTTGTAATATCCTTTCCTTTGAGAGAAATTTTGTACTTCTGGATTAATATCAGAATATCTATGATTATGTAGTTTATAAGAAGCATCTTATTTCCAGGAAGGGAAAATTTTGTTCAGTGCACTCAGTATTTTCCAAATAGCAAAAGTCAATATGCTAGAAATTTTTAATCGTGTATTTATATTACTTTCATTTTGTGTTTTTTCCTTCAGAAATGGAGTTTTCTTTTTGCCTATGTTTTAATTTAAAAGAATCATTTATTATATCAGTGGGAATCTTGAATACGTTGAAAACCTTACATTTTTAAGTACATGTTTTAACCATTGAGTTGGGGATAATAAATTGCTATTTTTTGCTACGGGGAAAAAAACAACATATTTTTTAGTCATCGAATATAATTACATGTGCTCTGAGATGTTACCATGACTTCATTTTTAATAAACAGCAATCGTATTTCTTCCACAAAAATCAATTCTAGGAAATATCGATTCTTCCCTTGTCTCTCCACTCTCTCTCCCACCATGTTTTTCTGCCTGTCTCTTAGAATTGTTTTTGAACTTTGCTAGTGTAGCTTTATGATAAGTTTTATTAAAAGCTTTTATTTTTAAGTAAACACTACACCCAATGTGGAGCTTGAACGTACAACCCTGAGATCAAGAGTCGCGTGCTCTTCCCACTGAGCCAGCCAGGTGCTCCTGAGTGGTAATTTTTTAAAGCTAAGGAGCTTTAAGTTTCTTTAAAACCACCCTTAGTAGTCATAACTATGATTAAATTTGAGTTTTACACTCCAAAGTATTTTCTTTTTTTTTTTTTAATATTTTATTTATTTATTTGACAGAGATCAAAAGTAGACAGGGAAGCAGGCAGAGAGAGAGGAGGAAGCAGGCTTTCCGCGGAGCAGAGAGCCCGATGCGGGGCTCGATCCCAGGACTCTGGGATCATGACCTGAGCCGAAGGTAGAGGCTTTAACCCACTGAGCCACCCAGGTGCCCCCAAAGTATTTTCATTTGAAGGAAGCTATATGCTGTAGTAGGGGAAACATGGTCTTTAGAATAAGACAAACTGAGTTCAAGTTCCAGTTTTGCCGCTCCAGGCAATGTGTCCTTGAGCAAGTTACTTAAGTTTCCTGAGTATTATAGAATAATATACCCACTAAGAATATGCTGAAATATCTAAGTTGGTTAATTGGTATGAAGTTTCTAAAACTGCCTGGCAGAGGAATTTTTTTTTTTTAAATACACACACGAAAAGAGAATTAGACCTTCAGTTTTGAGAAAGTGTAGAAGACCATAGTATATCTCTCTTTGAGAAGAGACCTTTGGGTTACCTCAGATGTTATTCTTTTTCCATGGAGAACTACCTCCCTACCCAAGACTATCCCTACTCCCTGCGTTATTCCTGTTTCTCAGCTTACGTGTTTCTTCCTCTAGGAAGCATTCCCTATTTTGGTTCACTTTGTTTAGATGATCTCTCTTGACATTATGCTTTATTACTTATTACTTACCATACTTTTTTTGTCATCGCCATCTTCTCTGTATTCCCCAGTGCGGTGTAGACTCTGAAAGGGAGACACAGGGATCATCTGTATCTTATTAAACATTGTTATCCTAGCACTAACATACTGCCAACACATGGTGAGTGGTCAGTTAATATTTTTTAAATGAGTGAGTGAGTGAACAGATGAGTGAGTAGCATCAGCATTTAGGTTTGATCATTTGTTTTTTTTCTTTTTATTTTTTTTTTCAGTTTTCTCGGTTTATTTTTTTCCAATATTTTTATTTTTTTAATTTAAATTCAATTAGCATATAGTGTGTTATTAGGTTCAGAGGTAGAATTCAGTGATTATCAGTCTTACATAATACCCAGTGCTCATTACATCACATACCCTCCTTAATGTCCATCACCCCGATACCCCATCTCTCTTCCCCCTCCCCTCCAGCAACCCTCAGTTTGTTTTCTGTGATTAAGAGTCTGTTATGGTTTGTCTCACTCTCTGATTTCATCTCGTTTTATTTTTCTCTCTCTTCCTCCTGATCCACTGTTTTGTTTCTTAAATTCCACATATGACTGAAATCATATAATTTTCTTTCTCTGATTGACTTATTTCACTTCATGATGCCCTCTAGTTCTATCCATGATGTTGTAAATGACAAGATTTCATTTTTTAATGGCTGAGTAGTATTCCATTGTACATATACATTACATATGTGTGTGTGTATATATATGTACAGACAAACACACATATACACATACACACACAGGTGTGTGTATAAATAGATACACACACACACACACACACACACACACACACACTACATTTGTATCTTTGGACTGAATACCCAGTAGTGCAGTGGCTGGGTCATAGAGTAACTCTATTTTCAACTTTTTGAGGACTCTCCATATTCTTTTCCAGAGTGGCTTGCATTCCCACCAACAGTGTAGGAAGGCTCCCCTTTCTCTGCATCCTCACTGTTTGTTATTTCCTGACTTGTTAGTTTTAGCCATTCTGACTGGTATGAGGTGGTATCTCATTGGGATTTTCATTTGTATTTCTCTAATGCCCAGTGATGTTGAGCATTTTTTCATGTGTCTGTTGGCCATTTGTATGTCTTCTTTGAAGAAATGTCTTTTCATGTTTTCAGCCCATTTCTTTATTGGATTATTTGTTCTTTGAGTGTTGAGTTTGTAAGGTTTTTTAGATTTTGGATACTAGCCGTTTATCTGATATGTCATTTGCAAATATCTTCTCCCATTCTGTCTGTTGTCTTCTGGTTTTGTGCAAAAGCTTTCTATCTTGATGAATCAGTAGTTCATTTTTGCCTTTGTTTCCTTTGCCTTTGGAAATGTGCCTAGCAAGAAGTTGCTGTGGCTGAAGTCACAGAGGTTCCTGCCTGTGCTCTCCTCTAGGATTTTAATGGATTCCTGTCTCCATTTTGAGTTTGTTTTGTGTGTGGTGTATGGAAATGGTCTAGTTTCATTCTTCTACATGTGGCTGTCCAATTTTCCCAACGCCATTTGTTGAAGAGACTGTCTTATTTCCACTGGATATTCTTTCCTGCTTTGTCGAAGATTAGTGACCATAGAGTTAGGGAGAATTCCTTTGGGAAGCCATCTGGCCCTGAATTCTCGTTTGTTGGGAGATTTTTGATTACTGCTTCAATTTCCTTACTGGTTATGGGTCTGTTCAGGTGTTCTATTTCTTCCTGGTTCCGTTGTGGTCGTGTATACATCTTTAGGCACGCACTGTTTCTTCCAGATTGCCTAATTTGTTGGCATATAGTTGCTCATAATATGTTCTTATAATTGTTTATATTTCTTCAGTGTTGGTTGTGATCTCTCCTCTTATTCATGATTTTATTTATTTGGGTCCTTTCTCCTTTCTTTTGGGTAAGTCTGTCCAGGGATTTATCAATCTTATTAATTCTTTCAAAGAACCAGCTCCTAGTTTTGTTGATCTGTTCTATTGTTCTTTTGGTTTCTATTTCATTTATTTCTGCTTTAATCTTTATTAATTCTCTTCTCCCGTCGGGTTTAGGCTTTATTTGCTGTTCTTTCTCCAGCTCCTTGAGCTGTAAGCTTAGGTTGTATTTTTGAGACCTTTCTTTTTTCTTGAGAAAGGCTTGTATTGCTAAATACTTCCTCTTAGATCTGCCTTTGCTGCATCCCAAAGGTTCTGAACAGTGTGTTTTCATTTTCATTTGTTTCCATGAATTTTTAAAATTCTTCTTTAATTTCCTGATTGACCCATTCATTCAAAGAGTATCCAGGATACTCTTTAGCTTCCTTGTATTTGAATTCTTGCCAAATTTCCTCTTGTGATTGAGTTCCAGTTTTAAAGCATTGTCTGAAAATATGCAGGGAATGATCCCAGTTTTCTGTACCAGTGGAGACCTGACTTGTGGCCCAGTATGTGATCTGTTCTGGAGAGGATTCCATGTGCACTCAAGAAGAATGTGTATTCTTTTGCTTTAGGATGGAATGCTCTGAATATATCTGAGAAGTCCATGTGATCCAGTGTGTTATTCAAAGCCCTTGTTTCCTTGTTGATCTTCTCCTTAGATGATCTGTCCGTTGCAGTGAGTGGGGTGTTAAAGTCCCCTACTACGATTGTATTATTGACATGTTTAAGTTTGTTATGAATCAGTGTATATAATTGACTGCTCCCATGTTGAGGGCATAGATATTTACAATAGTTAGATCCTCTTGTTGGATAAATCCTTTAATTATGATATAGTGTCCTTATGTCTTATTACAGTCTTTAGTTTAAAATCTAATTTGCCTAATGCATTAGATGTTAATAAAAATAATTAAAAAAATAAAGGACTGAAGTGCAGTTCGTAATGGAGGTTCACTCCAGCTGACTCACAAGCCTAGTGCCTACTTTGAAATCTTTCAGTTGCTACTTCTGTGTCAATTAAATAAAAATTTTAAAAGAAAAAATAAAATAAAATAAAATCTAATTTATCTGATATAAGGATTTCCACCCCAGCTTTCTTTTAACGTCCATTAGCATGATACATGATTTTCTGCCTCCTTACTTTAAATCTGGAGGTGTCTTTGGGTCTAAAATGAGTCTCTTTCAGACAGCATATCGATTGGTCTTGCTTTTTTATCCAGCCTGATACCCTGTGTCTTTTGATTGAGACATTTAGCCCATTTACATTTGGGGTAACTATTGAAAGATATGATTTTAGTGCCACTGTATTGCCTGTAAGGTGACTGTTACTGTATATTGTCTCTGTTCCTTTCTGGTCTTTGTTACTTTTGGGCTCTCTCTTTGCTTAAAGGATCCCTTTTAATATTTCTTATAGGGCTGGTTTGGTGATCACAAATTCTTTAAATTTCTGTTTGGCAAGGTTTTTATCACTTCTTTTATTTTCAGTGAGATCCTGGCTGGATGAAGTATTCTTGGTTGCATATTTTTCTCATTAGCAAGCTGAATATATCATGTCAGTCCTTTCTGGCCTGCCAGGTCTCTGTGGGTAGGTCTGCTGCTAATTAATGTTTCTAGCCTTTTAGGTTATAGACCTCTTGTCCCCAGCTGCTTTCAGGATTTTCTCTCTGTCTCTCTGAGATTTATAAGTTTCACTATTATATATCAGAGTGTGAACTTATTTTTATTGATTTTAAGGGGGATTCTCTGCCTCCTGGACTTGAATGCCCCTTTCCTTCCCCAGATTAGGGAAGTTCTCCACTATAATTTGTTACAATATACCTTCTTCCCCTCTCTTTCCTCTTCTTCTGTGATCCCAGTTATTCTAAGATTACTTCACTTTGTGATATCACTTATCTCTCGAAATCTCCAGGTGATCCACTAGTTCTCTTTTTCATAGCTTCTTTATTCTCTGTTATTTTGTCTTCTATATCACTAATTCTCTCTTCTGTCTCATTTTAGCAGTTTCAGCCTCCATTTTTTATTGCATCTCATTAATAGTCTTTTTTATTTTGACTTGATCAGATTTTAGTTCTTTTATTTCTCTAGGAAGGGATTCTCTAGTTTCTTGTATGCTTTTTCCAAGCCCAGCTAGTATCTTTATAATCATTATTCCGAACTCTAGTTCAGACATCTTATATCCATACTGACTAGGTCCCTTGCAGTCATTACTGCCTCTTGTTCTCTCTCTTTTTTTTTTAAAGATTTTATTTCTTTTATTTGACAGACAAAGATTACAAGTAGGCAGAGAGGCAGGCAGAGAGAGGAGGAAGCAGGCTCCCCGCTGAGCAGAGAACCCGATGCAGGGCTCGATCCCAGGACCCTGGGATCATGACCTGAGCCGAAGGCAGAGGCTTTAACCCACTGAGCCACCCAGGTGCCCCTCTTGTTCTCTTTTTTGAAGGGAGTTTTTCCCTCTTGTCATTCTTGCAGAAAGTGTTGCTTTTCTATTTTTGTAAAGTTGCAGCTATTCTTTTCTTAGATCTCTGGTTAAGTTGGCAGGTGTTCACAATGATTTAGTAGCTATCTAGCTGAATTCCTGGGATCAGACAAAACTAAGGTCTCCTACTTCTCTGCCATCTTGGACTTCTCAATCATTTGGTAATTTAAAAAGTTTATATTTGATGATCTTATGTTGTTAGTAAGACTTTGCATTATAAGAAATATCTTTTGAGGGGCACCTGGGTGGCTCAGTGGGTTAAAGCCTCTGCCTTCAGCTCAGGTCATGATCCCAGGGTCCTGGGATCGAGCCCCGCATCGGGCTCTCTGCTCAGCAGGGAGCCTGCTTCCTCCTCTCTCTCTGTCTGCCAAATAAATAAAATCTTCAAAAAAAAAAAAAAGAAAAAAAAGAAATATCTTTTGATCTAGTTAACATTTTCTCATTAATACGTTTACAGGTCACATTTCAGAACACATGTGAATAATTTTCTTGGACAAAACAATCTATAGAGTGCAAGTCTATTTTAGCAAAAATAGATGTATAAATATTTAAATTTATGAATGAACATTTAGTATTTTGAGACAGCGTTTTAAAATCAGCCTTACGTATCTTTGAAGTTGTTACTATTAGCATCTAACATATATTCCTGGTAAATCAAATGTATAATTATTAATTATTTTCTGCTTATATCATTTAGTATCATTTTATAACCTTTTGCATTTGAAGTATGTGTGACGTGGTAGTATAAGTGATTTTTAACAGGTTCTGATATATCTGGTATAGATAATACTACCTTTTTTTTTTATTAATGTGTTCTGGAATTTTAAAACCATTTTTATTGTCTTTTACATACTAAAATAAGTGGGTACTCAGTGAAATATGTTTTTCTAGTAAAGATTCTGATTTATAGACAAAATGGACATAGAGCACCAATTTGCCATGTATAAAGGATTTAAAGTTGATATTTTTAAATCTATTACTTACAGTGATTCTGAAGATGGGGAGAAGGAAAATGAAAAATCTAAAACTTCAGATTCTTCTAGTGCTGATTCTGGTTCAGAAGAAGAAAGTTCTTCAGGTTCTGAATCAGAATCTGAAAGTGAGTCTGAATCAAGAAAAGTTGCTAAGGTAAGAGATTGCACATTGCTGTAATTGAAAGAAAATATTTTCATAGCCTTTATCCAAAAGAATAAGTACTTTTGAAAATCAGTGTTTTGGGGGTGCCTGAGTGGCTCATTTGGTTAAGCATCTGCCTTTGGCTCAGGTGATGATCCTGGGGTCCTGGGATCAAGCCCTGCGTCTTCCTGCTTGATGGAGAGTCTGCTTCTTGTGCTCCCTCTACCTCTCCCCCCAACCTCAGCTTGTGCTCTCTTTGTGTCTCAAATAAGTAAATGAAATCTTTAAAAAAAAAAAAAAAAGAAAGAAAATTAGTATTTTGTTGAAAATCAAGAAATTGAGAAATTCAACATTGTCACTGACAACTAAAATAAATACTATCTTTATTCATCTGTTTTTTGTTTTATTAGATAATTGGTTCCTGTTTACCTCAATCCTACAGAGACATTAGAAACTTTTTTTTAAGATTGATTGATTTATTGAAAGAGAAAGAGCAAGAGCGCGGCAGGGAGGGTCAGAGGGAGAAAAGAATCCCAAGCAGAGTCAGCGCTGAGTGCAGAGCCTGACAGGGCTGGATCCCACAACCCCAATATCATGTCGGGATCCAAAACCAAGAGTCAGTCGCTCAACTGACATCCCAGAAACTTTTTTTAACCTCATCTTTTGCCACTGAAATTACAGAGGTCAATATCAGTTACAGCCCTTTTTGTTGTGAGCTAGCATGTGACAATGGAGGCTTTTGCAAAAGGGGAAGTAAGAGGAAGTCACAAATAATATTGAGCAAAGTAATATAAATGTATGTACATTATAACAAACTGAGACAAATAATGCTTTTTAAAAATAGGTGTTTGAAAAAAATTTTTTTAAATGAAAATAAAAATAGGTGTTTGGGTAATAGAATATTTTTAAAGGTTAAATTAAAGGATATAGATATTTAACTAGTTAATAAAAATTAAGTAGCCATCTATTTAAAAACAAATGCAAGAATCACTTATGCAATAGAATGATAATGCTTTCTGATATCATATTTGTAACACTGAAACTTGTCTGCCTAGCAGCAAAAAATAAAAGTATAAATTGAAAAAATGTAGTTATTAATATAAAGTTGAGACCTATTGCATATTTTTCTGATCTTTAATTGTTACCCCTTTCCTATAAATGGGTCCTGGACTTCAAATGCAGTAGTTTTTTAATAAATAAACTGTTTATCCCATATGTTGAAAATGTGGTCAAACTTTGCCTTTTAGTGAATTCAGTTTTTAATCTATTATCTTTCTCATTTATATTTTCTATTAACTTGAAATTCTTTAAAAAGTCATCTGAGTAGCCAAGGATAAAAATAAATTCACTGAAGTAGATAATTGCCTTTTGCCATCCAGAGATTTATTATTAAAGAATAAGCATATATTTTTTTAAAAAAGAATAGCATATTTAAAAATTGGCTAGTTTTTGTCTTACCTTATTGCAAATATTCTTGTATATAGTGAAACCTATTTTAAACAGGAATTTATATTTAAAACTTGTATCTGTTTATGTATATAATCTAAGATTTCTATTTTCAGAAATTCACATAAAATCTTAGTGATTTTTATGTTTATTACTCTGACCTCATATACAAATTTATCACATGTGAGTTTGATGTTCTCTCATTTGCTACTTATATTAAATAATTTATATCAAATTATTCATTTCCTACTTATATATCTTAAAATTTAAGATGTTATTTAAAATAAAAGAGCTTTAGAAATTGACAATAAGTACAATCCAGAATAAGAAATCAGTGTTTTAGAAAATGAGCAAGCAAGAAATCAATGAATGTCAAGTGGGTAAAATTAAAGTGCATTATTCTTATGAAGTTTTACAGAAGTTGTAAAATTGTAGACTTTAGTGCCTACATAGTATTAGAAGCAGAGGTTTGAGAACCCCATTAAAAAGCCACAGAAGTATCCTAGGTTAGCAATTCAGTTTGTTTCTTTGTCAGACACTTTCAATGATCAGTGTCTCTTAATTGAAAATATTTTCCTATAGGACATCAGTATAAAATTTTAAAGTATTGTGGTAAGCTAAGACTCTTGAAAAATCTGGATTTTAGTCACATTCTTGATACTTTTATGTCCATGTGTTTTGTGTTTATGGCTTATTTTCTCCATATTACAATGCCTTTTCTTATCTATAATAGATAAGATTGTTCGTTTTAATTTATCACTTGGAATATTCCCTGCCATGGAGCCACCATAACTATTTTTTACTATTCCTTTCTGAGTGATTTGGACTAAACCATGCAATTACAATTATACCAGTTTTCTAATAATGGGCAACTCTGTAACAGTAGAAGTCCTCCTTAGAACAAGTGTTGTGGCTTCTGCTCTAGATTATGAGTAATGAAGGCAGATGGTGGCTGCTTTACCTTAATTTAGCATGTCAGTATGTTAGTGCTGAAAATTCATATGCCTTAAAATCTGCAGCCAAACTAAATCTATACTTTTACTGTTTCTCTTCTTTTTCTTTCACTTGGATAGTGTGTTTTGGGGATATTGAGCATGAAAATGAGGCTTTAGAGGTACTTTGAAGATATAGCTTTGAAAACAGTTTATTTTATGGTGTCCTATGGGATAGGTATAGTGTTCTACTTTTTGGAGGATAATATCTTCAGTTTCCTCATAATATGCTTCAGTTTCCTTATCTATAAAGTAGAAATGCTAATACTTATTCTGCTGCTTTCAAGTGCTATTATAAAAAATCAAATATGAAAGATCAATGTAAACCACTATATAACTATAGAACAGCAAGTGTTAACATTTTTTAACTTGAATGTTAATTCCCTGGGAGACCACCAGTAGTAGAGTTATAGAACACCAGTGCAGTAAGGAACTGAAATTTTTTTTCAACTCTTAATATCTTCTGTGGTTTTCTGACTCTTTTTATACCACTCAAGTTATGAGTTCATGTCCAGGTATGACTCCTTTCTGCAGAGGACTGAGCTGCCATCTACTATGGGTGTCTCCTGCCTCTCTCTGCTCTTTAATACACAATCTCTATTTATCTTCCTTTTCCCTTGAATGTAGCTCTATGTAAGCGATCCCACTTAGCCAAGAAAAAGCCTCACTTACTTTTGGATTTGTTGATAATCATCTGCCTCCTTTGCACGTTCAGTCTCTTTCTTCACTAATTAATTTCCTCCTCTGCCAACCATGGCACTCAAGTGCTTTGCCAGCATTTGGGGGGTGAGGAGCAGGGAGGGGGAAATACACAGAAATAGAGAGTGTGTGAGAGTGAGAGTTTAGAAAAATATTCTAGATAGTCTTTGTCCGCAATCTCTTAACCCAGTTATTTCTTAGTCCCTTTAAAGTTGGTTTCCACTCTTACCACTTCCTACAGATACTGCTCTCTGAAAAGTCAGCCAGGATATTTCCCCAAATCCAGTGAGCTTCTCGTGGTTATTATTCTTCTTGATCTTATGTAACTATTCCCATACTCCTTGAAACTCTTTGCATCCCTTTTCTTCTCACTTCTTTGACCTTTTAGTCTTTTTATTGCTTCACTTTTTAACCCCTCTGACATCACGTGTCAACATGGCCCCCAAGTTAGTGCTTGATACACAACATTTTGTCAAAAACATTAATCGATGTGAATCAATTTATTTTTAATCTTTTTTCTATATTGTTTCCTGTTGTGAGACTCATTCACTCCTGTGACTTTAGCTAAAATATTATGTGAAATACTTCTATAAAGACATCTCTAAAACCCTATAATGCCTCCAACTTTTCTTCCTGAATTCAAACCAAAATCTTAGACCTCTTAGGAGCTATTGGTTTCTCAAACCTGATATAGCCAGAAGAAGAGTTGTTCTGCCATTTGGTGCTAGCATTCTTTCTCTTCTCCTGGATCTCCCCAGAATTACCTTTGACTCTTTCTTTATCCTGTATGTTTACGAAGTTGCCAAGTCTTAGAGATTCTCTGTATCATTTCTCGTATCTGTTTCTTTTTTTCTTACTACCAGCATACTAGATCACCTCTCCATTACCTCAACTCTTAGACCATTGCCGTTGGTCATCCTCAGATCCCCAACCCCAGTCCTTGCCAGATTAATGTTAAGGTTACCCATAATGTTATGCCCCATTATCATCTTAGTTCAATAAAAAATCTGTAGGCTAGCATGCCCAAACCTACCTTTCTGGTCTCGATTCCCTTTGTGGTCCCTGTGTTCTAATCCCAGTGGACTGTATATTTGTAGTTCTCTTAACATGCCGTATGCTTTCCCATTGGAGCAACTGGAGTCTATCTGATCTCTCCTATTTGAGAATGCATGGAATAAAAAATGTTACTGATGAGAAAGTATTACCCATGTGAATGGTGTAAAGACAGTCAAAAGAGGGAGAACCTCTGTTGAATTGTGTTCTTGAGGTGTGTGTCATTCAACACCATGCCCCAGCATAACCGTAAAACATGAAACTATATACAGTCATACATTCTGGCATTATGTTTGTTTGTGTTATTGATTGGAAGATGTCCTCATTTTAGATCAGATATTGTCAGTAATGACCAAAGAAAGATTATCTTGTTCAGTGACTTTTTTTTTAGGTGGGCAGACATATTTTATTAGTAGGTGTTCTTTTCTGAAATATATTTGATAGAAAAAATACTTTAAGTCTAACCCTTCTTATGAAATAGTTCTTTTGCCCAAATAATACCTATAACAAAATTACTTTCAATAGTTCCATATTTTAAGTGCTTTCCCATAGTTTACACAATGTAAAGGGAAATATTTTATTTAACATAGAAGAGTGAAAAGGAAAATCAGTAATGTAGACCACATGGTATCAGGAAAAGATTCACATTTATATCACTTTATCCTATTTTTTACCGATATAATTAAGTTATATTCTACTTGTAGTTAAAATTTTGTGTAGAACAGATGGTCACAATTTTATTAAAAATAATGTTTTTTAAAAAGTTACCAGACTTTGAGTTGTTTTAATTGAATCTAGGCTTTGATATTTTTAAAACTAGATAGTGTATTAGTGTGTTCCTACGTATAATAGTTATTCCCACTATTACCTTGTTAGTCTATTCTTCATGCCTTAACTGTGGTATAATAGTTCTGATTTTATCTTCAGTGTCTATGCACCAGCTGCCAAAGATTTAAATAACCTTTTATTTAAATGATAGAAAATTTAAACCGTGGTTACAATTTATTTTACATAACTTCTATTCATTTTCTTTGTAAATATTAGCAGCATTTTAATTATATGAAGTGTGTGTAAAGCATAATTTGTCAATGGGAATAAACATATAACATACTTGCACTTAACATTTCATATTAAGAGCGTTTCCTATTTGAGTCAAAATTAGGATTAATATATATATATACTAGATGTGCAGAAAAACAGTACTACATATATATACACAGCAGTGTTTGCGATGCTATCAGTAGACTTTATCACAGGTTACATGGATTTCATATAACTTCACTAGTCCATTTTGGGGAGGGATTAAATCTCTTAAATGCTCTATAGACCAGTTACTGTTACTGTGACTAGTGTCTGTCCAGCCATTAGTAAATGTTAAGATATGCCTAGTAAAAGATCTGCCACATGAAAGATTTTGGGGGTAAGATAAAATTGGCATGTGTTATGAAATAGGTAATTGATAAGAGTAAAAGAAACTATTTTCTGATTGGTTTTCTGCCCTATTTGAGAAATACAAAACAAGTTTTACTTGTGTTTTTACAAGTATTTATGTATTTTGCAATTATATAACTTCTGTGCATATTGTAGAGTATTGGTTTTTTACTCTGGCAGTTCAAAACCTTGCCTCTTTCAATTTCTGTCGTTCCCAATTTAGCTTATATTTTAAGTTCTCCAGAACAGAAATATCATTTCACTTTAGTTGAGATCTTTAAAATCAAAGTGAATGTCATTAAGAAGCTTTCTTATTGAAGTAGATGTAATATTATAGGGAAGATATTTTTAACAGTTTAGACTATTTTTGACTTACAAAGAAGTCTCAATTTATTGGCAACATACTTTTGTTTAAAAGCCCAATGTAAGTGTGAGCCTCAGATTTTTAAAATCAGATTTGTTAGATGACTTGAAGGCAAGAGAGTCATTAAATTGTCCTTGGTTGATAATTCTAATTGAAAATACTTCATGCAAATATCTTGCCCTGTGAGGCTAGAAATTAGCCTTGAATTTTTGTTGATTTCAAAGTACAATATGAGTTTGACAAACTTTACATACCACTTATCCTGCTTTAGCATTTTAAATTTCAATCCTCCTTACACTGGTTTCCTCTTTAGAAGCGTATTTGGTGATGGGGCGCTTGGGTGGCTCGGTGGGTTGAGCCTCTGCCTTCGGCTCAGGTCATGATCCCAGGGTCCTGGGATCGAGCCCCGCATTGGGCTCTCTCCTCGGCGGGGAGCCTGCTTTCCCCTCTCTCTCTGCCTGCCTCTCAGCCTACTTGTGATCTCTCTCCCTCTGTCAAATAAATAAATAAAATCTTAAAAAAAAAAAAAAAAGCGTATTTAGTGCTTATTGTTTCATATCTTTTTTTCTACTTGCTTTTTTTTTTAATCAGCATGAAATGAACGTGCATAGTACATTAAAAAAATCTTTACAGATATATTAGTACATATTTTTATTTGTATTATTTGGAGCTTAATAAGTATTTCCAGGATCTTTTATTTAGTACTTGAAATGTAATATATTAAGTAGAAATCAGTTTCTTAACCCTGTGACTTTGTATTTTATTTTGAAAATGTTGATGTGTTGAGGTGTATAATCGAATACCATAGAAACAAAATGGAGATTTGAGGGTGATGAATTGATAACTAGGTATTTTTGTAGTGAGATTTTAAGATCAGTTACTGTTGTCCTTATAAAAGTCTAATACAGTCACTCAGCTGTTAAAAACCTAATCCTCTATTTAAAAAAATATACAAAAACAAATTGTCTATCTTTCTGCCTGATCTCTTCTCAAGTACTAACACAATGGAAACAGTGGGTGATCTGTCAGTGTGTTTGGTTTGTCAATGATGGTTTTGTATAAATATTGGGAGGGTAAGAAATAAAATTCACACAGTAAAATATGATTTCATCTGCCTTTTCTCTGCAGCTCCATGGCTCATGCTGCGGTGTGAAATTCTCATTTTACACACTTTGCAGGCGGAGCACATGAATTATGCATTGAGCAAGAAAAATCTCCTGCCTCAAGTCCTATATGCATTTACCCAGGTTCTGTCTCTATTACCAAGATGAATTGCAAATGGAGAAATGTTTGATGGAATAGGGCTCTTAACTTCTTTGTTTAGAATTCAGATTTTTATTTTTATAGTAGATCCTTTAAGTATGAAAATGTTTTGAACTTACTATGGATTTTTTAAAATGAAAAATGAAATATAATATAAGAGAAGAATGCCAAACACATCACGAAGCTTTTTATAGCCTTGATTTGGAATGCAAGGCTTTTTCAATTCAGTAGAAATGACCGTTATCTATTGCTAATGTTGTATTTCAGTCACCGGTTATTTGCTCTTCTCCGAAAGTCAATGAAATTCTGTCCTTTTGAGAGCCTTTTTTTCCTTCTGTTTTAGAATTCTAATAAGAGATTATGTCAATTTCACATGCAGCTCTGTCCTGTGTTGTATGTGACCTGATGTGTATTTAATAGATATTGTTACACACTCTTAGCTGTGAAGTAGAAAATAAGGTATAGACTTGTTTTCCAGCTTTAACTTTATCTTGATTTGATAGGTTTCTAATTTTTCAGGTAGGAAGGTTACAGTTCCATAAAAACAGTCATGCACCATCGTAGCTTATAGGAAGCTATACCCATTGTGCTCAGTATAGTATTTTGTTAAGTCACATGGTGTTAAGCTCTTTTTGTAATGTTCTTTCTTCACAGGAATGATATTCTAGTTGAGATGGCATTTTCATTCTCAACCTGTTTCTCTTTATTGCTACTTTTAAATTCCAGCTCAAAACTAACATTTCTTCTATTTTTGTCCCCAACCCTAGAAATTGTTTTTCATTTTAGGTATGGAAAGAGAAGCAAATATTGTTTCCTTTGTTTTTAAATAATGAGTGAAAATTAAAACCCATCCAGATAATCAGAGGCAGAAATGATTATTCTCATGAAGAAAATCAGTATTAGTATTTTGTTACTGTTAGTATTTAGTTATTCTATGATACTTGCAAATAATTTGTTTTGAGTTTTGGCATAAGGAAAAAAACTAGCAGAACTTAAGGTCATTTTAAAATCTTACCTAACAGGTAATTTGATGTATTACTCTTATTCATGTATTTGCACTGTCATAAGAGCTCTAACATGCTGTTGACTTTAAATGATAGTAAGGTACCTTTTGCTTTAGTGAGACCTTTCTGTGGTTAGAGGAATATTTCAAAAATACTTGTAAAACTATGTAGAGATAAGCTGTAAACTCCTTTATTAGATTATAAGTTACCTGAAGGCAGAAACTATGCCTTGGCTGTATTACTTCCTTTGCTTAGCACAGAATCTGATACGTGCTATGCATGTCTATTGGATGAATGAATGATTGAATAAATGAACAAAAACATTTTAGCAAAAAGTGAAGTTTGGGCCTTTAATTTGAGAAGATTTGATACAAAAAGTATAGATTATAAAGATAAGTAACTTTGATCCAAATACATCTGTTTAGCGTCCTAATCTGTGTCACTCTTTGTTCATAATACTACTCATTACTGTACTTAATTTGTCCTTTAAAAGAAAAAAATATGTTATATACATATATTTTTTCTTTATGTATATATGTCACATCTTTTCTGAATCTCTGACCAAACTGAATAGAGATAGAGTAAACCCTAAGTATGTGCAAATATGTTTTGAAATACTTACTCTCCCCAGTGGAAAACAGTAAAGAAAGTAAATGAATACTTTTCATCCCTTAACAGCAAGAGCCTGAAAATGTCATTTGTAGATTTTAATGAATGCCTTTGGCTAAAAAAGTCTGATGGAACCCACTGTTGAAAGATAAAGTACCTAATACAGTGCCTGTCACAAACTACATCTCAGAAAGGCTAATCTGTCACAAGCCTCTTGACAATTTCAGAGCTAACCATATTATTTGAGCATTTCTTTTTCTTTTTCTTTTTTTTTTTTTAAGTATTTATTTGAGGGAGAGAAAGAGAGAGCAGGAGTCATTGGGGGTGGAGTGGGGCGGTAGAAGCAGGCTCCCCGCTGAGCAGGGAGCCCACCACAGTACTCCATCCCAGGACTCCAGGATCATGACCTGAGCTGAAGGCAGACACTCAATCGACTGAGCACCCAGGTGCCCTGAGCAATTCTTTTTCTTAAACCAACTTGTTTAAAAATTATTTTCAAGGCATTTGTAGGCTTTTTCTACCAAAGAGCCATTTTAAGTTTTTATATTAGGAAAAGTTGTCAGATCACAAAATAACTATTTGCCTTTAAATTTTCTTCTGATGGACCTTTACAGTCTTTAAACAAAATATTTTAAGATAACAGTGTGCATGGTGTAGAAGAAATATTGTATGCTATAGCTAAAATAAAAATTTTGATTAAAAAATACAGTCCATCTAACCATACAGAAAGCTTAATTTGATTTTTTTTTCCCTTGGAGGAAAAGAGTTTGTTTTGAAACATTAAGAACTACTTCATTGATTTTTTTAATAGAATGTGCAATAAATTAAATATTTCTTATTTATAGGAGAAAGAAAAAAACAAAACAAAACAAGATAGAAATCCTGTTACCAAAGATGTTTCACTTCTAGATCTAGATGATTGTAAGTATTGAAATTTAAATTTTTTCTTCCCTTTTTAGTAGTAATTGTTTTGTTTGTATGTTTTTTGAAAAAGAGGCACACACTTACAGGGAAGGGAATGGCAGGGAGGAACTGAGGGAAAGAGAAAATCTTAAGCAGACTCCTTACCCAGGGCAGAGCCCAACATGGGGTTCAATCTCACAACCCTGAGATCATGACCTGAGCTGAAATCAAGAGTTGGACACTTAACCGACTGAACCACCCAGGTGCCCCAATAGTAGTATTTTTTATTTTTATGGTACCTTTTATTTACAAGTCTCAAAATATGTCTGTTTCTATTATGAAAAGTTTATAGATGAAAAAGACAAAGTTTTAGAAATTAGTTCTGTTAGTATTTTTTCTTTCATCTAGTCAAGTTACCAGTTTTTTATCAAATGAATAAAGATAACTGGTCAAATAAAAGTACACGAAACTCATTTTAAGATCTTTTGCTTTAATAATTTATACTTGTTTAGTAAATAATTATCCATATCTCACAACTTCTACATTGTTAATTGCTGATTATGGAGATTGAAACATCTAACTTAAGGAAGTGGGGAATTAGGAAAGTAATTGGAAATGTAAAGGACACTACTATGTTCTACTTGCCACACTTTTGGTAGGAACAGAAATGGATGCAAAGCTTTTGAATGCCAGTGTGGCTATAGTTATCAATATTTTAACTACAAAAAAATCTTCCTCTTAGCAGATCTACTTATAAGAATTTAGAATCCTACACATATACTTACCCAAGTGTGCAAAAGGTATATTCATCATCTCCTTTTAAATACTTCTGCATTGTGAAAAAGTTAATGGAACTAACTTTATTGGGAGTTAGATTTTGCACAGAAAAAATAACAAGTAAAATGCCATAAATATTAAGCCACTGTCATTTTGCAATTTAATTTTTCCATACTAGAGGTGAGTTATGGTTTTAGATTGTCTCAATCTGTCATAAGTAAAACTGTTCTATTTATATTATTTACCTGACCTGTCTTCAGTTGTCATGGCAAATTCTTAATATAGAGAAATTACAGGAAATAGTTAGCAAAAAGAAATTAAACGTAAAATTGGACCCTATGAACAATTAGAAGAAATGGATTCTAAGAAACACAACCTTCTAAGACTGAACCATGAAGAAATTGAAAATCTGAGTAGACTAATTACAAGTAATGAAACTGAATCAGTAATTTTAAAACTCCCCAAAAATGAAAGTCCAGAACCAGGCAGCTTTACAGGTAAATTCTACCAGATATTTCAACAAGAGTTAGTACCTATCCTTCTCAAATTATTCCAAAACATTGAAGAGGAAGGAATGCTACCAAACTTATTTTATAAGGCCAGGATTACCTTTATACCAAAACCAGGCAGAGATACCCTAAGTACAAAAATTTGGGGCCAGTATCCACAATGAATATACATGCAAAAATTCTCAACAAAATATTGGCAGACTCGGTTCAATAATACAGTAAAAGGATCATATATCATGATCAAGCAGGATTTATTCCAGGGATGCAAGGATGGTTCTACATCTGCAGATAGTTTCACATGATACACTACATTAACAAAAAGGATAAAAATCATATGATCATCTCAGTAGATGCAGAAAAGGCATTTGATAAAATTCAGCATCCATTTATGATTAAAAATTCTTAAAAGAGTGAGTATAGAAAGAATGTACTCCAACATAATAAAAGCTGTATCTGACAAACCTACTGCTAACATCATATGCAACTTTTGAGAAACTTCAAGTTTTTCCTCTAAGATTAGGAACAAGACAAGTATGCCTACTTTTGCCACTTTTTCATCATTATACTGAAAGCCTCAGCAATCAGGCAAGAAAAAGAAATAGGAATCATCCAAATTTGAAAGGAAAAAGTGAAACTATTTGCAGGTGATAGGATACTATATATAGAAAACCTAAAGACTCCACCAAAAAAATTATTAGAACTAATAAATGAATTGAGTAAAATTACTGGATATGAAATTAATGCAGAGAAATTCATTACATTTCTCTACGTTAACAGTGAGCTATCAGAGAATTTAAGAGAGCAATCCCATTGTAAGTGCATCAAAAATAATAAAATACTTAGGAATAAATTTTTTTTTAAGATTTTATTTATTTGACAGAGACAGAGAGGGCACAAACAGGCAGAGGGAGAAAGAGAAGCAGGCTCCCTACCAAGCAAGGAGCCCGATGCAGGACTTGATCCCAGGACCCCAGAATCATAACCTGAGCTGAAGGCAGCCCTTAACCAACTGAGCCGCCCAGGCGTCCCGGAATAAATTTAAGCCAGGAATTGAAAGACCTGTACTCTGAAAACTGTAAGACATTGGTGAAAGCAATTGAAGAAAACACAAATAAAAGAAAAGATATACCATGCTTATGGATTGGAAGAATTCATCTTGTTAAAATGTTCATACTACCAAAAGTAATATATTGATTGAATAAATTCCCTGTCAAAATACCAATGACATTTTTTGCAGAACTAGAGCAGAGAATCCTGAACTTTGTATGAAACCACTAAAGATTCCAAGTTGCCAAAGCAGTCTTAAAAAAGAACAAAGCTGATGTCCATCAACAAATGAATGGATAAAGAAGATGTGGTGTGTATACATACAATGGAATATTACTCGGCCAACAAAAAGAATGAAATTTTGCCATTTGCAATGATGCAGATGAAACTACAGGGTATTACGCTAAGCAAAATAAGTCATTTAGAAAAAGACAAATAGGGGCGCCTGGGTGGCTCAGTGGGTTGAGGCCTCTGCCTTCGGCTTGGGTCATGATCCCAGGGTCCTGGGGTTGAGCCCCGCGTCGGGCTCTCTGCTCTGCTCTGCAGAGAGCCTGCTTCCTCCTCTCTCTCTCTGCCTGCCTCCCTGCCTACTTGTGATCTCTCTCTCTGTCAAATAAATAAATAAAATCTTTAAAAAAATGTATTAAAAAAAATAGAAAAAGACAAATACCATATGATTTCACTTTAATGTGGAATTTAAGAAACGAAACAAATGAACATGGGGAAGGGAAGGAAAAATAAAATAAGATAAAAACAGAGAGGGAGGCAAACCATAAGAGACTCTTAACTCTAGGGAACAAACTGAGGGTTGCTGAAGGGGAGATGGGAGGGTGGGGTAATTGGACAATGGGCATTAAGGAGGGCACTTGATGTGATAAGCACTGGGTGTTATATGCAACTGATGAATCACTAAATTCTTTCCTTGAAATTAATAACCTATATATTAACCAAACTTAATTTAAATAAAAAAATTTTTTAAAGAAAAAAGAGAAAGAACAAAGCTGGAGGTACTGTACTCCCTGATTTCAAAGTATTCTACAGAGCTATAATAATCAAAACAGTGGGGGCACCTGGGTGGCTCAGTGGGTTAAGCCTCTGCCTTTGGCTCAGGTCATGATCTCAGGGTCCTGAAATCGAGCCCCACATTGGTCTCTCTGCTCAGCAGGGAACCTGCTTCCCCCTCTCTCTTTGCCTGCCTCTCTGCCTACTTGTGATCTCTGTCTGTCAAATAAATAAATAAAATCTTTAAAAAAATAATGTAAAACAGTGTAATACTGGTACAAAAGCAGAGACAGATCAGTAGGATAAAATACAGAGCCCAGAAATAAACCCATGTGTATATGGCCAAGTAATCTAAGACAAAGGAGACATGAATATACATGGGAAGGGCAGTCTCTTCAATAAATGATGTGGGGAAAACTGGACAGCTACATGCTAAAGAATGAAACTGGACCACTATCTTATACCATATACAAAGTAAATTCAAAATGGATTTAAGACTTGAATATAAGGTCCAAACCATGAAACTCCTAGAAGAAAACATAGGCGGTAAGCTCTTCATACCAGTCTTAGTATTTTTTTGAACCAGTCTCCTCAGACAAGGGCAACAAAAGCTAAAGTAAACAAATGGCATTATATCAAAAAAGCTTTAGCACAGAAACCATCAACCAAGCAAAAAGACATCCTACTGACTGGAAGAAGATATTTGTAAAACATGCATCCAGTGAGGGGTCAATATCTAAAATATATAAAGAACTTACCTGACTTAGTGTTAAAAGAAACAAACAACCTGATTGGAGCACCTGGGTGGCTCATTCAGTTAAGCTTCCAACTCTTGGTTTCACCTTAGGTCATGATCTCATGGGTCATGAGATTGAGCTCTGCCTCAGGCTCCATGCTCATCAAGGAGTCTGCTTGAAGATTCTTTCCCTTTGTCCCTCCCCCAACTCATGTGCACTCTCTCTCTCTCTCTCTCTAAAATAAATCTTTAAAAAAAAAAAAGGAAGAAAACAGCCCGATTAGAAAATGGGCAGAGGACTTATATAGACATTTTTCCAAAGAAGTCACACAGATGACCAACAGACACACGAAAAGGTGTTCTTCATCACTTATTAAAAGCAAATCAAAACTGCAATGAGATATCACCTCACATCTGTCAGAATGGCTATTATGAAAAACACAAGAAACAACAAAGTGTTGGTGAGGATGTGGAGAAAAACGAACCCACATGCACTCTTGGTAGAAATGCAAACTAGTATAGCCACTCTGGAAAATAGTATGGAGCTTCTTCAAAAAATTAAAAATAGAACTACCCTATGATCCAGCAATCCTACTAGTAGGTATTTACCCAAATAATACAAAAACACTAATTCAGAGGGATACATGCACCCCTGCTTATAGTAGCATTATTTACAATAGCCAAATTATGGAAGCCACTCAAGTGTCCATTGATTGATGAATGGACAAAGACGATGTGGTATATATATGTACACACACACATGCACAGAGGAATATTATTTAGCCATAAATAAAAACAAAATTTTGCCATTTTCAACAACATGGCTGAAGCTGGAGAGTATAATGCTAAGTGAAATAAGTCATTTAGAGAAAAACAAATACCATATGATTTCACTCATATGTAGAATTTTAAAAACAAACTAGCAAAGGGGGAAAAAAAGAGAGACAAACCAAGAAACAGACCCTCAACTAGAGAGAACAAACTGATGGTTATCAGAGGGGAGATGGCTGGGAGGATGGGTAAAATAAGGGTTGAGGATTAAGAGTGCACTTGTAGTGATGAGTGCTGGTGATTAAAATAAAAACTTTAAAAGAATTAATTGGTTTCCAGCAAAACAAACCAAAAAACCTACAATGAACTATTACCTGACACTTGTCAGATTAGCTCTTAAAAAGAAAAAATAACAAGTATTGGTGAAGAAGTAAAGCAAGGGAATCCTCATACACTGTTCATAGATATATATATTGGTACAACCATTACGGTAAACAGTATGAAAATTCTTCAAAAACTTAAAAATAGATACCATATGATCTAGCAATCATAGATTTGGGTATTTGTCTAAAAATATATGTATCCCTGTGTTCATGACAGCCTTATTTGCATTAGCCAAGCTATGGAAGCAACTTACTGTCGACTGATAGATAAATGGATATAGAAGAAGTGATGTGATATACACACGCACATACACATACACACACAGGAATATTGCGCAGCTATAAAAAATGAAATCTTGTCATTTTCAACACATGGATGGACCTAGGGGATATTATGCTAAGTGAAATGAGTGAGAGAAATACAAATACTATATGATTTCACTTATATGTGGAATTTGAAAAGAAAATAAATGAACAAACAGAAAAAGACTCAGGCACAGAAAACAAACTGTTGGTTACCAGAATAGGGAGGGTTTGGTGGGGGGGCAGGTAAAATAGGCAAAGGGGATTAAAAGGTACAAACTTCGTTATAAAAAAGTCATGGGAATGTAACTAAGGTACAGCATAGGGAATATAGTCAATAATAACAGTGTTATAAAAACTTTGACAGATAGTAATTAGAGTTGTTATGGGGTCATTCTGTAATGTATAAACATACCAAATTACTATGATATACACTTGAATAAAATAAAGTTCAAGTCAAATTTGCATCATTTTTTGCTATTGGCAGAGATTTACAGCTTTACATCATTTTTTACCTATTGGCAACGATTTTAAAACAAATCCAGTGTTGCTAAGGTTTGGAGAAATAGGCACCCTACACGTGTTTTTGATAGAAATAAAAATAGGTGCAGCTTTTAGAGTCATATTAGCAATATTTGTCAAAACTTAAGTTGCACACACCCTTTGATAAAACAATTCTTTTCTAGGAATTTATCCTATAGACAAAATAGGAAAATCCGATCTTACTCCTTTCTTTTTTTAGACCTTTTCATTTAACGTCTTAATTTTATAGTTAAAGTCCATATTTTTAGGTTTCTAAAACCTTTGGATCATCTGACTCCTCCCTCCCTCTTATTCATTGTGCTCCTTTGCATTTCCAAAATATACCAGTCTCATTCCTCTGCATTTCCTGGTGATGAAGGAAAAACTGAAACATGGAAAATGATACAATTTTTATTATTTGATTCTTTTTTAAAGTATGTTTTTGTATGTAGAAGCAAAGGTTTTCTTAAATACTAAGTTTTAAGAATTTAAGCATAAGATTTTTTTTTCAGATTCACTTCACTTTTATTGTGAACAAACAAAATTTCAGATCAGTACTGCTAAGCTTTAGAATTGATAGAGAAATTTTTCCAAAATTATTCTTAGTTCACAAATAACTACTATCCCACATAAAGGGGAAAAATTCTACACAGTCAAGGAAAAGATATCCTGTGTATTGTTCCCATTTCCATGAGCTTATGCATTCTCAAATTTTGTCTGATTTTTTATCCACCACTTAACAATGGATTTATTCAGTCTCTCAGAGAGAATCATACCGATTAATGATAGCATCCAGGACACATGGTTCATGGTGGACACAGGTTCATAGTGGATACTTGTTACTGTAAAAATACTCAGGATTTTTTTACTTGTAATGAAATTTCATCCTAACTTAAATTTTAACTCAACATAGGGTATATTTCTGTTTGTTTTTAATACCTGAGAACTATTTAAAACATTTTTATTCTGCTTTTGTCAGAAATGACACTTGAAGCCTCCCTTTTTAACAAGTTAGTTCAGCAAATATTTGCAGATTGTCTGATAAGTGTAAGGGTACTTTGTTAGATATCCCTTTTTGTTGGCTGGAACCAAAAAATTGGATTTAGTCCCTTTATTCCAGGGACTAATATCTAGTCTAGGGCACAGATACCTGAACAGTAGAGGCACAAAGTGTGAATGAATGAGTTTATAGTTAAAAAACTATAAAGGCCTTGTGGAAGAACTGATCTGAGCTTAGTGATAAAGATAAATGGAGTGTACAGGAGAAAAGCTTTGTTGACAATGGTTCTTAAGATACTGACTTCATTTATGCTGCTTATTAGCCTACGGTAGTTCTCCATTGTCCATGGTAAACAGTTTGTGGATTAGAAAGTAAAAAGTCACTCTCCAGTAGCTTGAGTTCTCAGCTGTGAGAATTAGATTAATTTTGAAAGAGGGTCAGAAACATTCCTTAAGTTTTATCTAAAAGGCACATCATAATCCACGGTTATCTATTCCATATACGAAGAAACTTCTAGTACTGAATTTATCTATTTTTCTTCCAGAAAACATTTATTGAATGCTTGCTCTGATACAAGTAATCTGCTACATGCTGGAGATTCTAAATGCATACATTATCCCTATCCAGGGAATTCTGTTTCTTGAGAACCATTACAGTTTGAGAGTTCCTTGGGTATTTTATATTTCTGCAAACGAAGAGATCTTTTAGTACTCCATACCATGTGATCTTGGTAGGATGATCATAAAGCAACAATCATACTCCGGTGTTTTTTTTATAAGAAATATAAACCTATGTAATTATACTGTTGGTACAACTAACTCTTCTTAAAATTTTTCTCAGCCACCGGTAATCATGCTCCAGATAAGCCTTATGATCTGTGATATCATATTGTTGAGTAAATTGTAGTAGAGGCATTGGAGTGGAGTGGCTAAGAGGTCAATGGAGCTGGAGTGTCTGAGTTTAAATCTCATGCTGTTCTTGTTTTTTTAAGATTTTTTTTATTTGAAAAGAGTACAGAGTGAGAGAGAGAGCATGGCGGTAGGGAGGTACAGAGGGAGAGGGAGAAGTAGACTCACTCCTGAGCAAGGGGCACGACCCAGATCCCAGGACCCTGGATCATGACTTAAGCCAAAGGCAGACACTTACCTGACTCAGTCACCCAGGTGCTCTTATGAATCCCAGTCCTTCTAATTACGGAGCTGGGTAACCTTGGACAAGTTACTTAATCTCTTTGTGCTTTTGCTTTAATCTATAAAATAGGGATAATAGTAATACTATTAGGAGTCATAAATGGATTAAATGAGTTGATAAATGTAAAAGCACTTAAAACTCTGCTGGGCAAATGATAAGCATTATATATAAGGGTGTTATCTGTGATGGAGATGATGATAACAATGATGCAGCAGCAAGGAATTACATTTAACAATTTAAATAACTTCATATTAAACCAGAATATATTAAAACTTTGATGTATCATTAAGTTTTGAGGCAAAAGTTTGATCAGAAGAATAATTGTATAATTATTTTATAATTAAATATATAGTTGACCCTTGAACAATGTGGGCAGGTTAAGGGGCACTAACAACCACCTGTCACTTTTGACTCCCCCAAAATTTAACTATTAATAGCCTACTGTTAACTGGAAGCCTTACTGATAGTGTAAACAGCCAATTACACATATTTTGTATGTTATATGTATTATATAGCATATTAAAATAAAAACAAATGTTATTAAGAAGATCATAAGGAAGAGAAAATACATTTTTAGCAATAAAATATTTTTTAATACTGTATTTTAAAAAATCTGTCCATAAGTGGACCTGCACAATTCAAACCTGTGTTGTTCAAGGGTCAATTGTACTTTAATAAAGAAAAAAGTGTTTTTCAGAAAGTTTTAAAAATAAAAAGAAGAAAATGGATTTGTAATCCAAATATCTTGGGTTTACCATCTGGCATGCCAGTTCAGATCTTTTCATATGCAAATCCCCTCTGCCCCTAAATGTGATCATACTGGGATACTCTTTTTTATCATTTACTTCTCTATTAATCATACACATTCCTTGCCCTGCTGTAGATGTTCTTTAACAGTTTCGTTTTTTAATGACTTCATGGTTATCTTTTATATTGTTGTAATAAATTATATTTAACAGTTTTACTATTATTTGAAATTTAACTTGTTTTCATTTTTTTGTCTTCATCATTAGTGAAGCAATACACATCATAAGTATATTATTTCATTATCTCCCCAACTGTTTCATTAAGATAAATCCCCAGGAATAGAATTGCTGGGCAAAGGCTTTGAAGAATCTAGTTGTCTAAGATTGCCTTTCCCAAAGTTTGTACCAGCTTACACAGTATTAGTATGAGAGTACTGATTCCTGATACCCTTACTGATGCTGAATTTTGTATTTAAAAATTGCCTTTTCCAAGTCAATGGGTAGAAATGATACCTGGTTTTCATTTGTATGCCGGGTTATTATTTTTTTTAAATCGTAGAATCATTTTTAATACATTAATTAAATACTTAAGCATAGTCAGCTAACCTCAGAATCCATTTTTGGATAAATTTTCAGTGCAAGCTTCTATCTTGCCAGATCTGGAAACAGATGTGTAGTCATTTCTTTAGTATCTAAGCGTTCTTCTGAAATGATATTAAAAGTCTTTCTTTCTTTTTTTTTTTTTTTTCTTAAGTCAAACTTTAGTGTGAATTTTCCTCTGGCTTTTGATGTCCTTTTCCTCTGTGTGTCTTTAGGCCAAGCCATAGTTGAAGTCAGAGGCTTTCTTACTCAATTTTTTTCCTTACATGGGCATCTAATATTTTGGATGGATAGACAAATATTTAGAACCTACCAAAAAAGTGACTTTTGGAAAGGCAACATATTGATCCAAGATAAGAGAACCAGTTCCTAATCCAACAGTGATTCTTCCATTCACTTGTTTTATGATCTTTGCAAGACATAATCTCCCTGTGCCTCAGTTTACAGTATCTTTAATATAAATGTTTTTTCTACCTCACCTTTTGTTTTTAGCCCTTTTCATGTCATGCCTGAATTATTGTATTTCTCCTCCTGCCAACCTGACTGCTCCTTCTTTGATTTTTGTCCCTTATACTGATAAGGAGCAGTACATATATTGTTCCTCTTTTTGGTGTTTTTAACAGCTCCCTTTGTTGTAGAGGATAAATATAACTTCCTCAGTTTTCCACGTTCCCACCTCTCAGCCTCTGTTCACAGTATTTTCTCACCTACTAAGTCACCAGCTTCTTCTTTGCTCTTATTTAAAGTCGGCCCTTACTTAAAAACTGAGCTTCATTTCCTCCTATTCGTAAAGTCTTCCTTTACCACCATATCCCCATTGATCCTTCCAACCCCACACCCCACCCCCAAATCCCTGTGACACTTGCTAACTGCGTGTTGGTTTTCAACGTAGGTCTGAGGAAGCCTGGGGATTTGTAGCAGTGTTTCAGGCACACTGAAGGAGCAAGGGAGAAAGCAAGGGCTCCATTCCCTCTTCCACCCAGTCTCCACTCTGCTTTTTCTATTATCTATGGTGAAATTTTATTTCAGACTTCTTTGAAAATTTTCTTTTTTGGGCAATATCATTTTTTTATTCCTAACTTTCTGAATTATTTTTTCTGCCTAACTACAGGGTATTGTGAGACTAAATGAGAAAAAGATAGTTTGAAAAGTCCTGTTAAATAAATGTTACTTCTTTTTGGTCTTATTTTGAAGTGAGTTTGTTGGAAGATAAAACTCATTCCACATTAGTTTGTTGGAAGATAAAACTCATTCCACATTTTAATTTTTTTCACTCAACAGTCAAGCAGTTTCTAAGCACTAAAAATTAATACATTAGCAGACTAGTAGAAATAAAAAATAAAAAGACACAGATTTGTATTAGAAGAGAAGTATAGTTGTAGAAGCATGTCCAAGTTTATCTGTAGAACAAAGAAGGCAATTAGAAGCTGTGTTTTGGTGAGTCAGCTTGTGCTTTCCTTCCAAGCGGTACCTTAATGTGTAGAAGTTGTAAGGTAAACAAGACAGAGAAGAACCTTCCAGGTAAAGAGAATAGAATATAAAAGTCTCAAGATACTGGAAACTATTAATCGGTAGGGCCTGAAGATAGGAGTTGCCAATAAAATTAGAGATAGATCTGCTACCTAGTATGATACCAACTGGCCACACATAGCTCTTACATTTAAATTTAAGTTAATTAAACTATGAAGTACAATTCTTTAGTCATACTAGCCATATTTCAAGAGTATATTAGGTTTATGTGCTAGTGGCTACTGTATTGGACAGTACAGCTATAGAATATTTCCATCATCACAGAAAGTTCTATTGGACAGTGCCAAGCTAGAGCATAGAGAACCTTGTGTACTTAGTTAAGGAATTGGACTTTTATCTTGTAGGTACTTTTGAGCCTCTGAAGAATCTTAATAAGCAGGGGAGGATGAGATCTGTACTTTTTCAAAGATTTTCCAATTTTCACCTACTTGATCTCGTGTACATAGTGGTTTTAGAATAAAAAATTTCTATCTGGTACATAGCTTTTGCTGACAAAGTGTAAGTAGAAGGGAGTTAGGTAGCCTGGACCCCGGTAATTATTATTATAGTGGAGAATAAAACAGAGAAGGGATATAAATACCCTTTTGAGACTTCTGATTTTGCTGGAGAACTCTTGAAAGCTGTTGTTCTTTATATTAGCTGGAAAAAAAATGTTTCTTTACCTTTTTTTTTTATTTTAGTGAGGTTACTGGGTGATAATGTTAGTGATAACATTATATGATAAAATTTTCAAAAATTATTACTTAAAGTATTTGTGCCCTTATTTTGTTATAGGAGTTGCCAATGAAAGCTGAGACTAATAACTGCCATGACTTGATAATAACTAAATCAAGCTGTTAAATAGAATTGTCATAGATTTATTAATCAAAGTAGTTTAATTAGATTTACTAACAAAATAAAAATGTTGCTTTTAATAATATGAATTAAATGTTCATGCACATTTGCTAATTTGGGCCTTTTCCTACAGTTAACCCGGTATTCACTCCAGTTGCATTTCCCACGCCAGCTCTTTCTCCAAGCTTGATAGCTGATCTTGAAGGTTTAAACTTATCAACTTCTTCATCAGTCATCAGTGTAAGTAATTTTCAAAATATATTAGCTCAGTTTTCATGTGATTCCATTGCATCATTCTTATTAAAATGTAAATAATTGAAGTGGATTCTTAGTCTTGAACATTTTCTCTTCTAAACAAGTTCAATTCAGATCTCATCTTTTAATTTTATAAATATTTTTTAAAATTTGCTCTACCCAAACCATTATCCTCACAATTGACTTCTACTTATTATCCACATTTAATTATCTTGTACATTTTTCTCTGGCACTCTTACATATGTATAACATACAGCATTCTTTGCCACAGTGGGTTCATTTATATACATAAATTCTGCCATAAACAATTGTTGTCTACATTAATAGACTTAAATTCCCACAGTCATTGTATTTCTATTACACTGTTCTTATACCATAGGCTACTAAAAATACCTGTTTTCATTTTTAAATTCAAGGTTGTGTTTCTCTTTTCATTATCTTTATATGCTTATTTACGTACCTTCATATCTGTAAAAAAATTATTTAATGTTACTTACAGGGTATGGCTTGAAATCAGGCCAGAGGCCAGCCTGTCTCAAAATAATGCCAAAACCATCAGCCTGTCATAATATCTGAAACTGCAATAACTTTTTCTGTGTTAGCATATTATATCTACTAACCTTTCACTCTAAATCAGGCATGCTGCCTACAATGTAAAATCTGTTGATATGCTTGACCTCCTGTTAATTTGTTGTCAGAAACCTGACAAAGTAAGAGACAAAATAGTAAGTTCTGATGGGAACACAAGGTAGCTTGAATAGATCTGGTGTATCACTGGTTCCCCTGGCTTAGTGATCTGGACTCCTGAGGGCCATAGAGCTGGTTCTGCCAGAAGTGGGAAAGAGAAGTACTAATTCTTAAACATTTTTACAAAAAATTTCCCCATCAAAGCAAATGTGATATTAGGACCATTTGGTTTAGAATGAACAAGTGAAACTATTAAGCTGAGCATGCTGTTTTAAGTTGTAGAATGCAGTTACCTCTAACTGCTCAGAAATGAGTAAGAATGATATCTAGGATTTTAGTTTGCCATTCTTGTTGCTAAAAGAAAAGGCACATTGAAAGAGATGGAGGGAAGCAGTGAAAAGAAGCAGTTAAGTCTTTATTATTTAAGTAATAAATATTTCTTGAGCATTTGGGTAGGCTGTAAAGAGAAAGTAGAAATCAAAAAATCTGTAGTGAAGCAGTTAGTCCTTGAGGGAAAAGGAAGGCCCTAAAAACTTGGGAGACAGTAAGGTAGTAGATAAATAACTCAGGCCTTGATATCAGATGATCAGGGTACAAATCTCTGCTTAGCTGCTTGCTAGCTATGTGTTTGGGCAGATTGGTATGTAACTTTTCTACACCTCACTTTCCTGTGGAGATAGTATATACCCTATAGGATTGTTATGACACTAATGAGATAATAGATGTATAGCTCTTAGAACAGTGACTGGCACATTGTCATAATTCAATAATAATAACTAATATTTTTTAAAGTGATATGGTAATGGATCCTTAGTAGACTCCCATACTTTAATAGCTATAAGAAGAATGCAGTTGAGATTAGAAAAGCTTACAGTAAATTTTCATTCATCACAAAGTAGTTGATGAACTCACCCTTTAATACTAAGAAAAATATTTATTGGGATGGTCTCTTCAAAGGAGAAGAAAGGCACTCCATCCAAAGAGCATAGAAAAAAAGGACTGCCAAATGGACAAAATGGGTAGAGGGGAATGGGAGATACAGACTACCAGTTATGGAATAAGTAAGTCATGGGAATAAAAGGCACAGGTTAAGGAATACAGTCAGTGATACTGTAATAGTGTTGCATGGTGACAGGTGGTACCTACACTTGGGATGAGCATAGCATATAGTCAAGTTGAACCACTGTATTGTATACCTGAAAGTATACTTGTGTGTCAACTATAATCAAAAAATTCAGAAAAAAAGACTGTCAGGTTCAGCTGAGTGAAGCAAAATCTCAAACTTACTTCCAAAAGCTAACAAAGTGATCAAACAAATAGTAGTAATAAGAATGGCAACCAGAAATTCACCAGCAATAACAAGTAAGGAAAGGATTAGAATTTAAAGAGAAAGGTACAACTTTGAAAAGTGGAGCCTATAGAAATAAATAGAATATTCTGATGCAAAATGGCATGGCTCCTAATCTCACCTCCAGTCCTCAAAACAGTACTTAAAAAAGATTAATAAAGCAAACTGTAATTTTTTCATTATGTATATGAGTTTAGAAAGAAGTAGACTAAAGACATCAGAAAAAATAGCAAGAAAAACCCTCAAAAATTACAACCCTCATGTAATGGTATAGGATCTCAACAAATATAAGAGCCTTTTAGATAATAAGATGAAATTCATAGATAAGACTACATCCATAATTTTAAAATCAACGTTTCCCTTATTTTGAATAGAAGGAAGAAAGAGAACTTAAAATAAAGTAATAGTTACACATTGCTGTATAAATGCTTGTCCATGACTACACTAGAAATGTACTGAAGTAGTTAAATGGTGCTGGCACTGATATGAAGAACCACCATGAATGTGACGACTGTAAATGCAGACCAATATAGGTGTATTAGCAACTCAAATAGTGTGGAATGTGGTGTTGCCATCAGTAACATAATTTTCCAAAATGTTGAACAGTTTCTGGTAGTTACATTCCAAGTCCTAGCCTAGTTTATATGACTTCCTATTCTGTAGATGAATTTTATTTAAATTTATCTTCCTTATGTATTTGGTAAAATAGGGGTAGATTTTATTTTTTTGAAATTACTAAAATATTTATAATGAAACCAAAGAACAGTTCCTTTTTCACACTAAGTATATTTCACTATTTTTCATAGTGAGATGAAAAATTTCACTATTTGTTCTAACCTTTTAAATTACATATTCAGAACACAGAGATTTTTAAACTTAATTCCTAGTGAATATCATTATCATTGTAAGGAAAAGCTTGGTTTTTCAAACTGTACGATAAAGAAGATGTATAAACACAGTCTTTGTTCCAGTCTTACTTGAGATTAATTGGCAGTTGGCCAACAGATGGCTAAAAATGAAGAGACACTTCATTTCCTACAGTAGTATGTCTGTGAACAAATTGTAAATTTTTTAGTGAATTATGACTTAATTTTTCTACCAGATTATCGTTAGGCTAAGAGTTTCTAAATTGTTACACATGAAGCCCCAGGAATTCAGCAGTCCTTGGAATGTTACAGCTTCTAGAGGGAATGAGAAAAAAGTGAGATGAGGGAAAAGACAATTTACATATAAGAATAAATTGTTTACCTCTGGAATTAGAAATGTTGGAGTAAATATTGGTCTTTTCTTCTTTAAATATTTTTTTGTATATTTGGGACACAAAATGTTAAAGTGAGTTCAGCAGTTCAAGTTACCTCTGAAGACTTTTTATGTTTTGTTTTGTTTTTTTGCTGATAAACATGAGCATGAAACCTTGTCTCATTCTTTGCACTTTTTATGTTTCTTTTCAAACTAGTTTTATAAGAAAATTTATTAATTTGCTTACTTAATATTTGAGATTTCTATTTCTATGGAAAAATGACTTCTGAATTCAATCCCCCAAATCCTATGAAACCCATGACAAAAGTAAAGTATCTGTGGTTGTTTAGCACCTAATCACAAGTCGGAAGGTTTCTATAGGGATGTACTTTTCCAGAGTTCTGGTTTAAAATACCAAGAACTCATTTAGAAAGTCAGGGCAACATTTAGGGAATGCATTGAACTTGGAGCCTGAATACTTGATATCTGTCATTGGATGAGCTAGTTACTATCATCATGACTAGGGGCCAGTCATTGACTTGTAAAAACTTTTATTTTTTAATTTAAAAAATGGAGATAATACTACCCCTAAACACTTAATTGTGTTTTCATGAAAAGTAAATAAAATAATGAGCCTGAAAATATTTGAATTCTGTTCTGTGGCTATCTTGTGGAGTGAGAAGAGACAGATGAAGATGAAGTGCTAGGAAACATCGTGATTTAAAGGCCACAGAGAAGAAGGCCAAGAAGATAAGTTCGCGAAGGAGGTGAATTGTGGAACACAGTATCAGGAAACGCACAGATTAGGAAGGGAAACAGACAAATCATTTTATTGAAGTAAGTGCTATACTGGAGGCATAAATCTGCTTGGGTGCTACCAGTTGACCAAGATCTCTTAGAAAAGAATTTGTATATGTGACCTTGGAACTGAATCTGGGAGAATAGTAAGAGTTTGTCTAGGTGGCTGGAGTAGAATAAGAATGACGTGACGGACAGAGGAAATAGGGTATGCAGAGGCTTGAGATGTGAGCTGACTTGGAATATTAGAGAAACGGTAGTTCAGTGTGGCTAAAGTATAGCACAGATAGGTTGGAATAACCCGAGTCTGATATTGGAAAAGTATGTTGGTGACATACTGACATGGGAAAATTGTGGTAATGACTCCTTACCTTACTGCTTTCCAATCTTTTCATGTTATGGTACATACAGAAAAATGATGATATGTGTAGTGTGCTCTGGGATAAACAGAGACTACTGCAGGAGGCAGGAGGTACCCAGCCTAGGAGCTCCAACTACCACAGGCCCCACCTGGCCTTACTGAGGGCTAATCGTGGGGCAGCAGCATAGCACACTTCTAACCTATTTGTGGCACGTTAGTGAGGAAGCACTGACTTAGCTGCTGTAATATTAGTGATTTGATCTTCATGGATCACAGTCTCCAAGTGGAATTAACTCAGGAAGGTACAGGAAGATTCATTTAAAAAGTGATCATTATAGAAAACAAGGCAGTAAATTGAGGGATGATAAGTAATTCCAAGAACAGTCCATGAAAGAGAAACTAGAGTTGCAATAAGAGAAGCCCTATTTGATACAACATGGTACTTAGAGTTAGCCAAACTCCATATTAGAGGCACGGTCTTGTCCACTGCTCAATTGACCCAAGACTACTGAGGTCAACTGCAGGTTTAGGGTTTCCTGAAACTACTGTCAGGTTGATAATTCACTAGGACACCCAAAGAACTCGGGAAAGCACTATACTTAATATTACAATCTTACTAAGATTGAGACCTCAGCTGAGATCAAGAATCACACACTTGGGGAGCCTGGGTGTCTCAGTGGATTAAGCCTCTGCCTTCGGCTTAGGTCCTGGGATCAAGCCCCACATCGGGCTCTCTGCTCAGCTGGGAGTCTGCTTCCTCCTCTCTCTCTGCCTTCCTCTCTGCCTACTTGTGATCTCTGTCTGTCAAATAAATAAGTAGAATCTTTAAAAAAAAAAAAAAAGATTACAATCTTACTGTAGCAATAGGATACAAATTAGAACCAACCAAAGGAAGAAACACATATGCTGAGTGGGTTTCAAATTCACAGGTTACCCTACTGGCATCAACGTATGGCAGTATGCACAGAGTATCCACTTAGCATACATTGTCTAGGGGCCCTCTGTGAATCACATCCTTGGCAACAGGGCTCACCATGAATATTTAAAGACACTCCTGTCACTTAGGAAATTCCAAGGGTTTAGAGATGACCTACCTCTCAAGAGCTAAGACACAGTCCACATCTCTCTTTGAGAAGACCAGATTCCTTACTACACATGTGCCAGTAAATGTTTCATTCATTGAACAAGTATTTGTTCGGGCCAGAATGTAAGGCAGGTGCCAAAGATAACAGTAAACAAGTTGAGCTAGGTTTCTGCCCTCAGGGAGTTTACAGTTGAGTAAGGACATAATGAAAAATTTCCTCAAAGGTATGTATTAATACCAGGTACTTTAATTGTATAACATAGTTTTGCCCATTTGGGAATTTCTGTAGATACAGGTTGTCATTTTTTTTTTGTCATTATTTTTCTGATTTTACATTGGCTATGCTCCATAGTCCAACCTATCTCCATCTGTACTAATACAGCTAAAAATCTAGTGAGATTTTTAACTTAAACATTAACATTAACAGACTTTAAAATTTAGATATCTAAACTGTTTTTCCTCTTTGACAAGAAGTAGAAGGCTAATTTTTGCAGTCCATGCTGTTCACCATCTGCTTTCCTTAAATTGCTGCTGTGAAACATCACTCCCTCACTTAATGTTGGAATAAAGCCTCATGATGCCTAGGTGAAGATAGTGGCAACAGTAGCAGTACAAACTAAGTAGTAGTACAAACTAAGGTCTGTAGGTGTCTTTATAGGTAGCCAGCCTGGGATTTACTGTGACCAGCGAAAGAAGGGCCTTAAGTTTGTCATTATGACCAAGAAACTATGTAACTGAAGTCCCCCCCACCCACCCAACCCTTCAAGGATTGTCAAGCTGAAGGGTAGGAAGAAGGAATCCCATGTAATGCACTTTAATTAGGGCAGGCAGAGTGAGGCAAAGAAAAGGGATTTTTTTAAAATACATAAACCAAACTCAGTATCTGAAGTGTTTATCATTAGTTCCATCAATATCTAAGGAATATTTAAAAAATGATTAGCAACTAAGCTTATTTTTGCTGTTGACAGAGATTGGCAACTAATGAAGCTATGACTTTCCACGATTAGGGATGAGGGCCTGACCCTGTTTTTGTTATAGGAACTTAGTTGGAAAATAGAGAAGAGTGACTGTCAGACCTGCTTTTGGTGTGCAGGTTACAGTATCAGTTTTCAAACAATGTGAAGAGAAAACAAACCATAATTCATGAAGCAGAATCTGGTTTACCCAGTGTGAAATTTACTAAACAGAATTGGGAATTATTAGGGTAATTGCATATTGTAATGATGACAGTTGTAATTGAAGTTGATTTCTGTTTTTCTTAAGTGGACTTTTATCTTAAATAGATTTCTCTCTCTCTCTTTAATTAATGCTCGGTTAAGGCATTTTAGTTTTGTTTACCAGTCAACTTGTCTTGGTCTGCTGGGGCACCAGCTTTCTTATTTGTCTGCAAGGACACAATGCTTTGAGGGAGTCCTTATTGATACCAGCATTTACTAAGTCATGCTCCAGACATTTCATGAATACGTGGTCTCATTCCCAAAACAATATATACATGATAAAGTTTGTTGTCTAATATGGTGGAAGAACTCTATTTTAAATAACATTTATCTTTTACATTTTAAACACTTGTGGTGTTTTCAAGCCCCAGGCTAAGAGATGAGTCCAGCTAAGACCAAATTATGTTGAGTTTAGAGGAGGAAGAAATTATAAGTCAAAATTAAAAATAATTTTGTCATTTTAAATTTGGGGAAAATCCTTTATTTGTTCTGATGAAACTGTCAGTAGCCATGGAACTGTGGTAAAAATAATGAAAAATCATTGGCCTGGGTCTGCTTAAATTGAAAACATTTTTTAATTAAAGTTTGACAGTATTTTGTGCTTCCATTGCCTAGCCATGTCCCATCTTATTCTTTCATTCAGTTCTCCTCTGGGTATGAGTTGCTTTAATTTTTAAATTAAACTTTAAAAGTGTGTCATACTACTGCTTCATCTTTTTATTTCTGCACTACTTCAGAGGTCTCAAAGTTAATACCAGACCATTATCATCTCTCCCTTTTCTATATTATTAAAAGGAACTGCTTTTTAAAAAGAGATTGTTACTAATTTTTAGTTGCAGGGTTTTTATTAGAAAATATGTATTTTTTTTGGCTTAAGTAAATATATGCCAATCTATAAGTCCTGACTAGTGGATAATACTTTTATAATGCTTTGTCAATATCATAATAAAATTATCTACAATTAAAAAATCGATTATGTCAGATGCTAATTAATGAACTAGTAATGATTGTGGCCCAAAGAAAGCAGGCCACCCATCAAAATATAGAAAATGCATATATAAATCTGCAAGAAATTGAGGGATTAAAGAGGTGACAGTAAAGAAAGCCTTGGGCCTTTCTTTTCCTCTTTCTACTTTGTGGTGAGTAGTTCCTTTCATTTGCTATCGGTTTACTCTTTCTAGAGCTGAGGCAGTTCTCTGAATATCTACTGACTTCTTTTCCAAGATTATGGGTTCTAGCTTCTGTTTTTTTTTTTTTTATTTTTTTATTTTAAAGATTTTATTTATTTATTCGACAGACAGAGATCACAAGTAGGCAGAGAGGCAGGCAGAGAGAGGAGGAAGCAGGCTCCCTGCGGAGCAGAGAGCCCGATGCGGGGCTCGATCCCAGGACCCCGGGATCATGACCTGAGCCGAAAGCAGAGGCTTTAACCCACTGAGCCACCCAGGCGCCCCCTAGCTTCTGTTTATTTTAATTAAATGTACTATAATAGTAAACAGTAAATGGGGTTTTTAAAATATCAGTCATTTTAAAAATATTAAATCTTTTCTGCCAGTTTTATTTTACATATCCAGAAGTGATTGAACTTTGTGTTACTATCAACTGCTATGTTTCAAATTTTGTTGCTTGTGTTGAATTTGTGGTATTTGCAGTAAAATATACTTTTTTAAGCCTTACAGTATCTTAGATTATTATGCATCAGCCAGTTGTGTATCAATTATATTTAATCATACATCAATCAAGTTAACTTCTATTACCTTTGTTCCCCTTTAAAAAGCTTGTCAAAAATTTTATAAACATAGGGTGGGGCATGATATAAAAATTTTATATTAATATTATTAAATCTTTGAATAACTAAACATGGAAAGTATTATTGTGATGCTTAAATAAACTTTGTTTCTCTTCAGAGGAGAAGAAAATGAATTAAACTATAGGGCACATGCCCAACTAATGCTAAAAAATTAATTTATTACTAGAGAGAAGAGTGCATAGAGTAAAAATAGATAAGTACAGTATATGACCCTAATATCAAAGAAAAGTAAAAGCCACTTATCTTAGAATATATCAGACACACTATTATTCAAATCATTCAGGAATGTAATTACAGACAGCTTTTATAGGCCTATCAATAAGGGTTATTTCTTTAAATTTACAGCTGTTCCACATTACTGAATATATAAATATCTCCCCAAATGTTGAATTAATACTGAAGATATATTTTACAATTCTGCATGCACACACACACACATAAACAATATATCAGAAAGTTTTCCTTTAAAATGCATAATTTAGGGGAGCCTGGGTGGCTCAGTGGGTTAAGCCGCTGCCTTCGGCTCAGGTTATGATCTCAGGGTCCTGGGATCGAGTCCCGCATCGGGCTCTCTGCTCAGCGGGGAGCCTGCTTCTCTCTCTTTCTCTCTGCCTGCCTCTCTGCCTACTTGTGATCTCTCTCTGTCAAATAAATAAATAAAATCTTTAAAAAAAAAAATTTTTAAATGCATAATTTAGATTAAGAGAGATGCCAACCAAATGTATATCTTGTTTGAACCCTTATTCAAGCAAACCAGCTCTAAAAAGACATATATGACAGTCAAAGAAATGTGAACACTATATTTTACATGATATTAAAGGGAATTATTTTTTAATGTAATAACAATTATGAAGTTTCTTTTAAGAGTCCTTATCTGTTAGATAAACTAACCAAATTATTTCTTGATGAAATTAGATCATATCTGAAATTTGCTTTTAAATAATTCCGAAGTTGAGTAAAGGTTGGATTGTAGTTTGGACAAATGTTGAAAATTTTTTAAACCTACTTATGAGTAACTAGCTTTTCATTATATTTTTCTTTTTCTCTACTTTTATATATGTTTCAAAGTTTTCATAATAAAATGTTTCTTAAAATACATAATTTCAGAAACTCATTTATTACATATTTTCACGGAAGCTTTAACATCCATGCTCCATAGAATGTGTAACCTGGCAAAGTTATCTTGTAAATTTAAACTAGTATATCAAAATTTGACTTCAGTTCAAATTGTCATCTGTGAGATTAGAAGACTGTAATAGATTGTCTTTTTAAGGTCCCTTCCAATGCTAAATATCTTGAAGTCTGTGGGAAATTAAATCGAGAGATGCCAATGACTTTAGTAAAATCATTGTCAGCATAAGGGAAAGGTGCCTTATCTTTTATGTTAGAGATGTATTGTAGATCTAATAAGACTTAATCTCTGAATCTCTGGAAGATAGGACAGGTCCTACTTATTGGCTTTTCAATTCCCAGTGCTTGATACATAATAGGTGCTCATCAAAAGTGTGTTAAATGAATGAAATTAGGGGCGCCTGGGTGGCTCGGTGGGTTAAAGCCTCTGCTTTCGGCTCAGGTCATGATCCTGGGGTCCTGGGATCGAGCCCCGCATCGGGCTCTCTGCTCCGCGGGGAGCCTGCTTCCTCCTCTCTCTGCCTGCCTCTCTGCCTACTTGTGATCTCTGTCTGTCGAATAAATAAATAAAATCTTTAAAAAAAAAAAAACTTTAAAAAAAAACAAAATGAATGAAATTAATCTTTTCCTGTTTTCTGGCTCAATCATGATAGAATCCATTCCCAGTGATGTCAGTTGGAGGACTGTATTATTAATATGTTATTTTGTTACATTACTGAGAAAACTGTTCCTATCCGTCACATAACTGAAAGGTAGCTATACTCCTCACATGTCTTCATAGTCTTTAGCATGTAGCGTTTAAGACAATAAAATGGAGAATTAAGTTACTGCTTTAAATTATTGGACTGAACGTATTTTAATTACCCATTCTTTATATTTCTTAAATGCTGTCTTCATTTGGCTAAAAATAAAGCATGGTAAACTGAGAACCTAAAAATATCATTTCTATTTTATGTTCCTGTCAATAGAACAGATCTCCTAAAAATTTAAAGCACATCTTTCTAAGGTAACATTTACCTCCTCACATCTTTAGCAGCTATCAGACATGACATGGGACATATTCATTGACCCTAAAAATTTTCATCAGAATCATGCACTGAAAGGGGGCAGCCCCAGCTAGACAAGAGGCTCATTTCAATTTTAACGGCTGTAATTAAAGGTTAATTTACTGAGTCAGGATTAACGAGGAAAGTACAAATGATAGGCAAGCAGCTGCCTTTATAATACAAGATTAGAACAATGCAATTACAATAAGAATTAGAAAAAATCAACTTCCAGAAAGGGTCCTTTAATGAACGAATTAAATTGTGATCTCTAAACATGAATATGTAAGATAGTACTTCTTACAGAATCCTATAAGATGATATTGTTTAAGCATATTATGTCACATGTATAAAAAATGGTTAACACTAGAAACTTTTTCATTATTAGGAAGTTGCCAAAAATATACATACATACATATACATGTATGTATATAGAGAGAGAAATATACGATATTAAATGGCAAAAAATTTTCCCTACTTCAGACTCATTTTTTGATGTCCATTTCTTTATGAATCAGAATTGATCTTTCCCTCTCTCTGCCACATTCTCACCAAGAACTTCTTATGTTTATTACCTTAAATCTTTTTTTCTTGTTAGAGGCTATTCCTGAAACTCCTTTTCATCTGGTAATAATAAACTAGACATAT